>NW_027655920.1:0-404973 GCF_964235325.1 Thermobia domestica
AGAAGAAATATTCGTATCTAGTTTCCAGAGTCTTGATAATAATTTTCCACAGTCTTTGAAGCAGAGAACCCTAAGCACATGTTTTGTGCTCTTTATCTATTAACATTTTAGCTGAAAAATATAATGTTTAAAAA
Organism: Thermobia domestica; assembly: GCF_964235325.1. Lineage (NCBI taxonomy): Eukaryota > Metazoa > Arthropoda > Insecta > Zygentoma > Lepismatidae > Thermobia > Thermobia domestica. Next base: position 135 of record NW_027655920.1, read on the forward strand.
CATATTACCATTTTTCTTCTATAATTTTGCAACTACCTTCAGTATTAAAGACATGCAGATATACAATTTGGAGCGTCACCTACGGACAATATTTATAATTATTTTCTCACAAAATTGGTATTTTATTCTTCAATTCTACATAATATGCTGAAAACAAGGCTCAGTTTTCTTCTTTGACGGGAAAAGACTTGCTGATTTTGAGATGTCGTATTCGCAATTAAGCATACTGAGTATTTAATTAGAACTTTCAACTGCAAATACTATAATTTACCGCACTGGTAAAAACAAGAATAAAACTGAAACCGGTTGTACACCCTGTTTACACTGCCAACATAATAAACTATCGCCCATAAAATCGCGATGCACGTATTCGATTTATAATAATATAAGGCCATAAGAATAAAATTCTTAAAATTTGTTCACAGGAAGTGACATTATAAGGGAGTGTATTAATATGGTACACTATGCATGGGAAAAATCAGGTGGGGGAAAGTAGGGCAATAATAAATCAATATGAAATTAATCGCAGGTGACACCATGTAATTATTTATTAGTGGTCGTAATTTTAATTAGTTTGTAAAAGCGTTAGGTTCTTATTTTAGTACAATAATACAAGATTGGGATAAAGAGCCGAAAATTAATTGTTTCATTAAAATATTGTCCTTTGATGTAGACAGAATAAGCAATTGTCACTGTCTGGAAGATATAAAATGTAAAATGGGTATACTTTAACCCTTTAAAGAGAACTTTGGTCCAAAAGAAGAGAAAGTTTTGATTTTTCTCTGCATAGTTATTATGGTTTCTATCAGTAAGTATCGCGTAGTAAGCATCTTGAGCTTCTCACGCAGTTTGTTGTAGAAAGTCTTATATGTTGGATGTAGTGTGTGCTGCCATCGACGTCTAGCCCAACGTTTCAGATGATTGTAGAGTTGTATGTGGAAACCTTCACATTGACTGGTTTGCATTGGAGAGATTTTAGTAGTGGAGCTCGCTACCTCTGCTGTTCGAAGTGCTAATGTGATGTGAGAAACCACTTGGTCGATGTCTTCAGCGGTGGAGGGCCGATCTCATAGATCGATCATAGTATTTAGTTCTTGTTTAAATACGTCCCAGTCACTTTCTGTTTGCTTGAATAGGGGCAGAATGGGCGATGCTGCGGTGGGAGACGTGAAAAATGACTGGATCGTGGTCAGAATTTAAATCCGAAATGACATAAGGATGGACGATAAAAGCACATCTTTGCAAAGAGCGACATCCAGCACATCGGGTTGTCTGCCGAATTTTGGATGATGAATTGGGTCTGGTGGAGCACTGATGATGAGGTTGGATGTGACTAGATATTGATGTAAAGCATCTCCAGCAGTGTTTGCAACAATGGAGTTCCATTCTCCATGTTTAGCATTCAGATCTCCAGATAAGATTACTTCTGGCCCTAAGTTAGCGATGACATCGAAATCTGCGAGCTCTAGTTGTGTGGCTGGTGACCTGTACTCGGTGACCAATATTAATGGAACTCCTGCAGTTATTACCTCATCAGTAAGTACCTCCAAAGTAAGGGTGAAATTGTTATCAACCTGACTGGGAATACCTTTTTGATTATAAGCAATAACCATCCTTTCTGCCTGTCCACTCTATCCTCGGTATACAATGTAATTGGGTAGTCGCCAAGTAGTGATACGAGCTGTAAAGTGTGTTTCTTGTATAAACATGACATCAACTCTATGGTGTTTGAGAAATCTAATAATCGTTTGTTTCCACGTAGCAAGGGTAAGTGAATGGTATAGGACGCTGGAGTTAGAAACAGACATCGTCAACCATTCCCGCTATTATTTCTATTACTGCTGCAGCCTTGGAAGCTGAGTCTGCTGCTTGTCGAAAACGGATAATACCACTTTTGACATGCATTATTATTTTGCAGAAATGTAAGCCCTTGAGGAATGAAAGAACGGATTTTAAGTCCAGATCATCTGTAGGATTCTCTCTTTGTTGTGCAGTAGCTGATTGTGTGTGAGAAGAAGTGGGAATTTCGGCGTCTTCATTGTCCGTAGCCATAGGTTGGATATTGACAGTAGTGGGAATGAAAATTGTCTCTTCTGATGGTTTGTGGAAACTTTTCTTGGTTCTATCTTGAAGTTTCTTCAGCTGCTGGGGCGGCAATCTAAGAGCTTAAGAATAGGATTTGAATATCGAACAGTCACGCTAATTTGCCGGGTGATCTTCTTGACAGTTTGCACAAGTAGTGGGTGTAGAGAGCCAGTTTTTCTTCAGAACTGGGTAAAATAAAACTGTCCACATTTGAGACAGCGTGGGTGAGCTTTGTACGTGTTTTGTGAATCCCCCAAGCGTTGGCATCTCTAACATTGCAGCACTGAGGGAGGCTTGTATGGTTCTATTTGGGCCTTGAATGAAACAGGTTTGTTGATAGCAGCAATTCGTTGCAATGCAACAAAGACAGTGGCATCATAACTTTCTTGTCATTCGTTTTGCTTTTGCGAGACGTTTAGTGGACGTTTGTTGGTTTGTAATCCAGTCGTAAAAGTTCTTCCTTCAGATCGTCTAATTCGGTGCCAATAGACAGTTTTCGGACATCCACATTAATAAGTGTTCCATTTTTTGCTACGCATGAAGCATGCTCAGTTTTAGTTTGTTCACAATAAGTTTTGATGGAATTCTAATCATCTTTGTTTGCCGCTTGAATTCGAAGGCGCTCCTTATTTAGCTGGGCTAGAGGAGGTTCCTTCAATGCTCGTGAAAAGGTCTTGATAAAGGTATAGGTGCTGGTAATTCCGTAGATGAAAATCGGAGGAGGCTTGAAAGTGGATGACTGATTTGTCGTAGCAATGTTAGTGCTAGTACTAGAATTATCTGATTGTGCTGTAGACAAAACATCGAACTTATTACTGAGTGGGAAAGTTTGATATCCTGAGAGAATATTAGTAAGGTGTTCTGTCTTGTTTAGGTTTGCTAAAGAAGATCTACGGCGCTTTTCCGTTCCTACTACAGTGAAATCCACTTCTTCAGATTTATTTGAAGTCGATAGTTGCGAAGCACTTGACTGCTTAAATGCAGTGGATTTCAATTTCTCTGAGGCGGCTGCTTGCTTCTTTGTGCCTAAAGGCGCTAGAAAATCTGCTTATTTGTAAGTTGATTTTATTATTTTGCTCCTGAGACCTGAAATCTCGGGTGATTGTGCTTCTTTTTTTATGTGATTTTGCTGATATCTTCTGACAAGCCGTAACTATAGTAGGAGATGGCGCCAGTATATCACAAAAGAGGGTAGTGGCGGTCCCTGTATATGATGTGTTCTTAGATCAGAGCTCGAAGTTTGGAGTTAATTTGCTTACTCCTCCGAAGAGAAAGCTCTAATAGTAATCGTTAGCCGGTAGCGATGCCAAAGTCGTCAACTAGTTTTAGTTATCCCTGCCTCCGAAGAGGAGAGTATCAAAATAAATCCTTAAGCCAAGAGGAATAGCAAGGTCGTCAACAGTAGGCCTAAAGGTCAACTCGGTGTATCAACCTCCGAGGAGAATTAAAAGCAATTCGATAAGTGTTTCCTTGAAGTTAAAAGAGGTAAGTACTACAATCGTATATAAGAAGATCGCGATAGTAATCCAATAATAATTTAATTAATGGGATGGAAAGTGACTAGCTTAATCAACTGGATAAGTGACTAGCTTGTTTTTATCTGCCAACTACGGATACCTCATTTTTAACCTGGTTAGAGCTCCAGATCATAACACCAAGCGCATCGCCTTTTGACCATATCAGAAATAACTATGTACTAACTGTGAGAATTTGCATTGGTTTTTATTCTTTGGTATAAGCAATGATTTACGCAGTATATTTGGCATTTATACCAAATAGCAAATAACGTTATATGTGTGGCCCTGCGTAGCGTAGTCGCTAACGCTCTCGCTTGAGGTGCGAGCGGTCCCGGGTTCGATTCCCAGTGCGGTCACTGGGTCGAAAAAGTGTAACATGCTTTTTCAGGCCAGCCACCCTGAATGAGGTTTTCCTCATTCACACCAGGCAAATGCCAGGGGTGGTACCTAACTTATAGGTCCCAGGCCGCTTCCTTCCTTGCCCAATCCTTTCTTCCTTCCCTTTCCCCGGATAGTGTGCTCACCGAGGGATGTCATCCCTCAAATCGTAACGGGCTAAATGGCCTTAGATGCCGAAATCCCAGAAATCTAAATCCTAATTCTAACGTTATATGTTTTCTGAAGGCCTAATCTGTCTCAATAATAGCTTTGTAAATGTCTGAGTTGTATGACAACAGTTACATGATAATACTGTTTTACTTACCTCTTATTCTTATGTCCTAGCACAGAACGACAGAGCTCATCCGAGTTTTGTCATATAGTGTGGAACTGTGAGTCTTGGTAATTTTGCGTTTCTTTTCTCCCCACCTATTAAAACAAGAATAATGCGTTACTGTCTGTATGGTAATATTAAAGTAAGAAGACGTACAGACCTTTAATACTAAACAACTATATGATTATACAGAGTTTCAGGACTTTTCCCATTACTTACTGTAAGTTACTCGTTCCAAATGTATTTTTATCAATTTTCCAGGATATATAAAATTATAATGACTTTCTATCATACCTTCACGTACTTTATTTGTTGCACTTTCCAAGTGAAAGGTCAGTTGTACGTAGGAGTTGTACGTAATCACGTTTTCCTTAGAATATCTTTTAATATAAATGATAAAATAGCTTGTCCCCGTTTATAATGTCTCTATAGTACGGATTTGTTTGCTCTTTGTAGTGTAGGAATAGGTAGGTCTCATTGTCATGAGAAAATTTCATTCCTGACGTGAACTTTGCACTTTGCTACGAACATTTTCACATTATTGAGTTTTCTTTAAATTATAATATAAAAATGCATTGCAAGGAAAATTTGTTCTTTCTGCGACATTTCCCTTACTCATGTCAAAAATAACACGTACTGGATAGGATAGTCTGTAATATTTTCATTCTTGAAAGACATTTACCTCTCTTGGATGACGTCACGCTTATCTTTACAGCCTGAAATGTATTCTTAATATTACAGAACTGAAAACTTTCCTGCCATTACGGACATTTATTAGGTACTACAGATTTTTCGTAAAAGACAAATTGCAGAATCTTGTATAATTTGATACTTCATTCAAATGATAATGGAGGAGCTAACAGCTTTTATATGAAGAAGTTTAGTGTAAGGGATCATATACGACCTGCCCACCTGTTTAACTTTGAGTTTTATCTGTGAAAAATTTCAGAATTCAACTGATATGATTTTTAACATATATATATATATATATATATATATATATATATATATATATATATATATATATATATATATATATATATATATATATATAGGGTGTTAATGAACTAGACCGACAAACTGGAAGACGTGATTCCTCACGTCAAAAAAGGAGAAAAGTTCATATAGACCAGTGGTCAAAAATGCATACTTTCAGAGCTAGGGAAGTTCAAAACCGTGAGAAAATAAACTTTAGAGGCGAATATCTCCAAAACTATTAGGTATTGAGCTGCGGCGGCATGTTATTGTCTTAGACGTGCAATCTGCTCTATCCTAAAATGCGTTATTCTGAATCGTGCAGTGGCGGCGCAAGGGAGTTCCCCGGATATTCCGTTAGGACAAATGGGTTCGATTCATGACAGATAAAACATCGTACCACCAGGTAACAAAAAGTCGTTGAGAGACCATCAATATTTTGAATAACATCAAGATGGCGAAGGATTTTTGGTGTGTTGTGCCTGGTAGCATAACTACAGTTCAGACTGAATTTAGTGGATAAAAGGAAATTAAGTAGAATCATTACATCTGTATGTTCATGACCCACAGTCATGATCTGTGTGCTTAAGGAAAAAGATATTAATAATACGTAATGATTTTGGAAGAATTGACTCTGTGAGGATTTGCGAGAAAATGGTAGTATCCCCATTTGAACCCGGGTCCCTCATGTCAAAGGCGTGTACGGTAACTGCTTAGCCACGAAAGAGCTCTCTGAAATATAAGGACTTTCTGGTTACCTTAGGCTTGAAGCATGTAAACTTCAAGGAATTCTTAAATCGAGTTTATTTTTGCTTTCGGGTTCTGAGTGGATGTGTTTGCAGAATTTCCTTTTCCTGGTCGTTTGTGAAGCCAGTACACCTCCGAATGGGAGTCACTTGCCCTCCTCCTCACTACAAAGGAAGGAGAAGTCTGTGGTCATGTGTAATAAACCAGCATCCCCAAAGACCATTGACCTTGCCAAACCCGACCATTCCCACCTTTCATTGAAAGAAACTAACCTATCTTTCCTTCCACCACTTCCGTTAGAATAATTCAAACAGAAATATAAATAAATGAAAGCATATGGGGCCAAGGCAAACGAAAAAAAAGAAAGAAATGACGTGTTTATTTTCTGTTTTGGCGGGACAAATAGCCCTGCCAATTCTCCTCAGAACGATTAATTTTCTTCTTTTCTTAAATATATTTTCATTTGCTTGCTTGTTTTATTATCAATAGCATATCCACGATGATTCATTTTGATTTCTGAGGGAGGAGATAAGGTAGCTCTGTGGTAGAGCGCTCACTTCTGATGTGCAATGACCCTGGTTCGATCCCAGGCATGCGAATTCGTGGCGGACAACGCCGTGTTTCTTGGGTTTACTCGGAGCGCTCTTACACTCCGTTTCCAGTAACTCTTCATAATCATTCACTTTCTTCATTCAGTCGTTCCCTTTAGTCTAAAGGGCATAATCTTGAGATGTAAAACTAGAAAATTACTATTTATTTATTTCTACTTTGAGAACTCTGAGTTCATGGTTCTGTCAGACAATATACAATGTTGATAGTAACAACACTTTACATATGTTAGTATTCTTGGTATATTCCACTACGCTATACAACAGTTGCTTATGTATCAGTTATTTTGTCAGTATTTTTAAATTGGGAATTTGTCACTTTTAACAGAAATTAGAAGTTTATTATACAATTTTATTCGTATCTGGAGTGTATCGAATTTTTATTTTTTTGTTAACCTAATATTTTGTATATAAATATGACATTGGTGTTTTCTGGGAGGAGGGGAGAGAAATTAATTTCAAATTAATTTAAAATGACATCGTTTTCATCTTTATATTAATAAGTAGTACATATATGATTGAATTAATGCTTTATTTACAATAACTTCTAAAATAAATTATAGCATAACCCATTTTCCCGTTTCTCAATTATTTGCCTATTTCTAATTACTTGAGTGATAGACTTTGCGCCCTAAATATACTATCTCAAGTCTAGAGAAAGATTACATTCCTTACGCTCAACAGAAAAAGAATTAGATACAATCGTTTGATCTGCTGTAAAGGTACCAAGTCTCCTAGACTTGACTTGACAAACGTGGGCTTATATGATGTAATAAGCCAATGCTCATTAATTACATCGAAAACCCCTTTACCCGGCGGTCCCAGGGAGGGCTTGGACCTCTTGAATCCCCGCACTTCAAATAATACGCTTGTAGCCTTCAATACATTCCTATTGTATGTATATTAATTTAATATAGATTTTAATAGTTTTACTTGCGATGCTATCTCACGCTTACATTTGAAATCTCTAGGTGAACGGTCAAAAGACAAAAATACATGGTGTATTAAACGACATTTTTATTCGTGTTTCAAACACAAAGGTCTATTATAAAATTGTTGGAAAATTGCACTATCAACATTAATGTATTTTGTTGAGTTGAATTTCAGTTTAGCGTCCCTTTCAGCAGCGAGGCTAGATGAGACGTGGACCTACTGATTAACGTGGAATCCGAACCACATGAGCTCCCGCCGGGAATCGAACCCGGGTCTCCCGCGCCAAAGGCGCGTATGCTAACCGCTTAGCCAGGGAGGAGCTCAATGCATTTTGTTGCCACAACGGATCGTTGAAGTCATGCCCTATGTTTTTCTTTTAAGCGAATTGTTGAGATATATGAGAGAAAGGACCGACGAGTAAAACATCAGCTAGTTTATGGGATCGAGTCCTGTTTAGAGCATGGTTTATGATTTTACTGTCTCATGTTTGCATTATTTTTACCTTACACGGCAGGACCGTGGAGTTTAAAAAGATCACATTTAATCCTCCTGTTTTTCAGGTCAATATGTTGTTGCGTGTGGCAACATACAACCAGACACGCGCCAAATTTTTCTTGGAAGGATCCAAAGTCAAGAGATTTGAGCTGATCCATACCGGTTGGATCCTCGTGAATGCATCCCTGGTGCAGACAAAACACAAGTAGATCTATATCATTCAAAAAGAGTTGCGAACTTTTGATGTGGAGGGTCCGGACACAGTGACCCTTCCGCCGTGGATGCCCTGTATGTGATATCTTTCCATACTAAGTGTAGGGATATTTTTCTAATATGAGGAATATTTGACATTAGTTAGTTTTTTTTTTTTTTTAATCACCAGTGAGACCCCGGCAACACACTTGGAACATATACTACAATTGCCGCATTTACGGAATGTTCCAACTAGTAGGTGACTTGTACTGCACTTACTAGGTTCGGTTTGGTTCGGCATCTTTTTGTGAGCATTGCATACTTTATCCTGATACCATTCATTTGACACAGGAAAAAAGATGGTACACTGTTTTCATCTACGAGACGATGTCGGGATGGTGTCTGTATTAAAATAGCCCTGACCAGTCTTCTTCCATCTTTTTCCAACAGCATAAGCCAAGATGCCAGTTTGCTGTACTTAAATTTAATTCCTTTTTCTATCTATCCTCTCGTCCTTAATGATGACGTCAGCTCTTTGGAGGGTGGACATTGAATTTGCATGTGTTCCTTAATCTTCATTTGCTCGTTCCTTCCATTCTTCTTGGCTCAGGGTACTTGAAACTACATACATACGGGATTTGTCTCGTTTTTGATAGGCCTATATGACGTAAAGTAATCATGAAAACAAAATTCATGTTTTAATTAAATTCTCAAACACAGATTATCACAACCCACAGTTTCAGGGAGATCAATTAACCTTGAGGGAGGGATCACTCCCCTGATCCCGTCTGCAACGGGTCTGATGCTTCTCCGGAATATAAACCCGGAACCTCGTGAACGATGTCCTTATCTCCTAGACTTCATGACTGCCGAGGTCGACAGCCAACCAGTTTTTAGTATTCAGATACAAAGCGCCTATCTTTCATGGTTATATACGGTGTTATAATAATAATAATAATAATAATAATAATAATAATAATAATAATAATAATAATAATAATAATAATAATAATAATAATAATAATGTGATGGATTGAAATTAGAGATAGCATTAAAAGTTCAGCAATAGAAAAATTGGGACACGCGGAAATACGTAGGAACAAACCATGGTTCGACCAAGAATGCATTAAACTAGCAGAGAAGAGAAAATAGGCAAAATTACGGTGGCTACAAAATCCGAATGAAACAACTACACAAAATTTCGCAGATATCAGGCGGGAAACTTCCAAAACTTTTAGAACAAAGAAACGGGATTTTTTGAAAGCTAAAATTAAGGAACTTGAAGATAATAGTAAAAATAAAAATATTCGGGACATGTATAAGGGGATCAGCGAATTTAAGAAAGGCTATCAACCTCGTGCTTATATATTAAAGAAATCTGACGGAACAGTTCTCACTGATACGGATAGCCTCTTAAATAGATGGAAAGATTTCTTTGACGATTTGCTGAACACGCAGCCAAAAACTAATGTGCGTGGAGAAAAGGAGATACACACCGCAGAACCGTATATTCCAGAATCCAATCGAATAGAAGTGGAAGCCGCTATAAAGAAATTGAAGAAACACAAATCTCCGGGTGTAGATGAAATTCCGGCTGAGTTAATTTTAGCTGGAGGCGAAAAATTGTGGAACAAGATACACAAACTCATTCTCCTTATCTGGAACAAGGAAGAATTGCCACAAGAGTGGAAAGAATCAATCATTGTTCCAATTCACAAGAAAGGCGACAAAACTGACTGTAATAATTATCGAGGCATTTCTCTTCTGTCAACATCCTATAAAATCCTTTCAAATATTCTGTTAGCAAGATTGACCCCATACGCATATGAAATTATTGGAGATTATCAGTGCGGATTTAGACGAAATCGATCAACTATCGACCAAATATTTACCATTCGCCAAATACTCGAAAAGAAGTGGGAATACAATACCCCGGTACATCAACTGTTTATTGATTTTAGAAAGGCTTACGACTCGGTTAGGAGAGAAACATTATACAACGTTCTTACAGAACTTGGAATACCGAGAAAGCTAATTAGATTAATTAAGATATGTTTAAGTGAATCCCAAAGTAAAGTCCGGGTAGGAAAATTTTTGTCCACGAGCTTCCACGTCGAAAATGGCCTGAAACAAGGAGATGCGTTGTCGCCATTATTATTTAACTTTGTGCTGGAATACGCCATAAGGAAAATCAAAGATAGCAACCAGGGCCTAGAGTTGAACGGCATTCACCAGGTTATGGCATATGCTGATGATGTAAATTTAATAGGGGATGATAGGAGAACAGTAGAAATAAATGCAGAGATCTTATTAAACGCTTGCAGGGACATGGGTTTAGAAGTAAATGCAGAGAAAACTAAATACATGGAAGTGCTTCGGGACCGTAATACGGCAAATTGTGGAGGCGTTAAAATATTAAATAATGCTTTTGATAAAGTGGATACTTTCAAATATTTAGGATCAATATTAACAGACGAAAATCATATTCACGAAGAAATTAAATGCCGACTAAAAGCAGGGAATTCGTGTTACTATTCGGTTCAAAATCTCTTGTCGTCGCGAATTCTGTCAAGGAATTTGAAGCTTAAAATATATAAAACGATAATCATGCCTGTTGTTCTGTATGGTTGTGAAACTTGGTCGCTTACTCTGAGGGAAGAACATAGACTGAAAGTATTTGAGAACAGGATCCTGAGAAGAATATTCGGACCCAAGAGGAACGAGAATGGGGAATGGCGGAAGCTTCATAACGAGGAACTACATAGTTTATACGGTTTACCCAACATTGTTAGGGTCCAGGGCCGGCGAGAGGGGAGGGCAGGAGGGGCCAGAGCCCTGGGTCCCATGGCTCCAAAGGGGGCCCGACGGCCGAGGATAAAGAATTACTAAATGCCGGGTCTAAACAAAATCATAAATAGTGAATTAATGAGGTTTTTTTTTTATCCAGCGAATAGTAAACATAGGCTAAATTCAGAATTCTTATTAATCACTTATTTGGAGATATAGCAATATTGTTTAACATGTAAATTAAACGCATTAATGGTCTAATGAAGAGTTCTAAATAAGCCTTAATGTTCATTTTAGTGTATTTCCGTCCAAAGTGGTAAGAACGTAAGAAGTTATAAGGGAACATGCAAGGGGCCCGGGATTGCTCAGCCCCGGGGCCCGCGACCGCTCTCGCCGGCCCTGTTAGGGTCGTCAAGTCTAGGAGGCTTAGGTGGGCAGGTCATGTAGCTAGAATGGAAGAAAGTAGAAACGCTTTCAAAGTCTTGACTGGTAGACCCATAGGAAAACGACCATTAGGAAGACCTAGGCGCAGATGGGAGGACAATATTAAGATGGATCTCGCAGAGATAGGAATACAAAGTAGAAACTGGATGGAATTAGCTAAGGATAGAAGTCAGTGGAGAGCTTTTGTGACCGCGGCACTGAACCTCCGGGTTCCATAGGCCATAGAGTTAGTTAGTTAGTTAGTTAGTTATAATAATAATGTTGTATCATTGATAATAATTATATTGTCTATGTAGGATACTTGAAGAGAGTACTTGAAACTACACACAGGATTTGGCTCGATTTGACTCGTTTTGGCTCGACTCGACTCGAAACTCGAACCAAATTCGAGTCGAGTTGGAGGAAATTTTTCGAGCCACGTTCTCGAGTAGAGCTCAAAGATATCTGTTTCGAGTCGAGTCGAGTTTAAAAACAACTCGCTTGAACTCGCTTGTGGCCATCCCTAATAATAACAGCCATTAGAAAAGATATGAGGTAATTCCAATTATTACTCTTAATATTTCACGTAAAAAATGTAAAATAATTTGATCGAAAATGAAATTATTTGATGATTTTTGTTCCTCCTCTTCAAAATTAATCATGACACTTTGTACGTCATTTTATCAGGTCTTGGTAGTCCTATAAATACACTAGAGTTTATCTGAGCTCCCACTGGCTAAGCAGTTAGCATACGCGCTTTTGGCATGGAAAGCCCGAGTTCGATTCCCGGCAGGAACTCATCTGGTTTAGAACCCACGTTAAATTGTAAATCAACTTCTCGGATGCCTCGCTGCTGAAAACAACGCTAAACTGAAAATGAAATCAAACTACGGTCTATCTCTTCCGGTTGTTTAGCGGTATTTATGGGCCAGTACTCTGGACAACCAGAAAAGCGGTATTTTTTAGCCGAAACAATGAATGATAATTTCTAGTTGTTACATCCATTGCATTTCTTTTTAACTTGGATTACAGGAGGGCTTATACAGACGTCGAAAAAAATTTACTAAACTACGTGGCAAAGTTATTTTGACTTTTCTGTTTAGAAATCTACACGAGAGTATATATTTTATTACTCATTTACTCCAAAATGTATCCACTCTGTGAAAACGTTGGCAGAAATTCAATTATTCTGTTAACTAAACATCTTACCTGACATCTATTAAGTACTTGAATTCTGATTGTAACCTGAAAGTAAAGCTTATATCCACAATATTAGTTTATGATGGAGCTAAGATAATGTAATGTTATTCAAGTCAAAAGCACTGAAACATGTATTATTTTAAATTAAGAGGCTAAATATCAATTGTCATGCCTCTAACCTTAAGGAATTTCGATATATGGCAATCTTATTTTAATAATCGTAACCATGACACTTTTTTGTTTTCTTTTTCCTTGAAGATATAGGTCTATACTCCTTTTCCCATCTTCCCTGTCAATTTTCCAAAAATAATTATTAAGTGGGACCTAACATCACAAAATTTATGCTCTGTTCAAATTTTAAATTTTTATTTTATGAGGTTTGGCGTGAACGATCAATCAGTCGGTGAATCAGCTAGTCACGATTTCTTCTTTCACATATAAAGTTTATCCTTAAATGAACAATATCATATAGGAATCTTTGTAAACATATGCTCTATACTGAGCTGCTTAAAATTCGGATTTTGAGCAAAAACTCCGTATATAGGTTTTTGAAGGTGCAAGATATTACTACTTGTAGTGCACCTCAACTTCAGTGCTTCTTTCAGAAATAATGTTCCGGGCGGCCACACTTAGTATTCCGTGGAGCGCTGACACTATTCTATTTATTATAATATTATAAACGTATTATTTTGTTCATCTCTCAGAGCTACTCAGAGGTACTCTCTCAGAGTTCCGGGACGGCAGTGCCCCCTCCCCCCCAAAAAACAGGTCTGGAAGAAACACTGCTCAACTTTACCTTTGTCAAGTGGGATTTGTGTGAATGCACCAACAAAAGAGAGTCTAGAACCCTTTAAAGTGCAGAATTCGTAATTCTGTTATAATTCCAACATAATAATTCCAATATAAATAACATCAATTGTGTAGCTCACGAGACGAGACAGATATAAGATTTTATCGTCTCGTAAATTTTGTATAATTCTCGTCTCGTCTCGATTCTCGAGGAATTATTTCTCCTTTCCCATCAATTCTCGAAATATTTTCTCGTCTTGTCGAAAACTTCTCATTTCGTTTCCTGAATTAATGTACAAAACTTAAGGCAAAATATTTTCTTGATTTCGTCTAGAAGTTATCAGAACCCTTCCATGTCACGAGAGGTATGATATAACAATATTTATTATTCGATTGTATTAGCCTATATAATGACTTCCATATCTGTAAAGGTGGATAATTAAATCTTCACTGTCCTTGTACGATCATTTTATCTATCTATAGTTTTATACCAAGATTCATATAACACTAAAACTGTGTTGAGATTGGCTTAACTAGAGTTGCCTACAGATTCGTGAAGTCTCTAGTATCTTCTCGATTCTCGAATCGAAATTGAGACAAAAATTGTTATGTTGGAGCCTTGGTGGCTTAGCCATAGGACGTTTATCTTTGGTGCGTGGGGTCCCTGTTTCTATTCCAGCCTTCGCCAAGTGAACTTTGTCGTAGACAAACACTGTGTGCGAAAGTTTTCTTGGGGTTCTCCTGTTTCTTCTTAAGAGTCTTCATCCCGGCGAAATTAAAATACCGCTAATTTTACAGTAATTATGTCATATCTTCAAATAGATAAAAGATAATTGAAATATGGAACAAGAGCGCCCTAGACAATATTATTTTGCATGAGGTACCGTTATCACAAGTCACCAAGTGGCTTTCTGTTTTCGGCTGTTTAGAAACGCGAAAATAAATGCCGATTTTCAAAATGGCTCGAAATCGAAAGCAGATAAGTGAGTCGTGATAACGGTTTCTCATGTAAAATAATATTGTCTAGGGCGCTCTTGTTCCACATTTCGATTATCTTTTATCTATTTGAAGATATCACATAATTACTGTAAAATTAGCGGTATTTTAATTTCGCTGGGATGAAGACTCTTAAGTTCCTTCCAAAAACTGTTACACCATTATATAATCCATTTCATCAGCAGTGTCTCCGTTAGCTTCGGTGCATGAATGTGGGAAATTATACAATTAAAAATTCATGTTTTCGTTTCTGAAATTATTTGAATCATTTCTAAGCCCTCACAAAATTACTCATGATGCTTTGTGCGTCGCTTTACTCCACTTTTGCCATATCTTTGAACATTCTACAGCCTTTTCTTTAATGTTTCAGAGAATGTACGGTTTGAACAAACAAAAGGTATAATAATACAGAGAGATATTTATACTAGTTCAAATAATCATATTCGTTGCATTCGTATTTTAATTCTAAATAAAGAACTACATATGCAGATGTCGATGAAAATGTTATTATACTACTTCGCAAGTATACATATTTTAAGATCTTGTGTTGATACTTCTACAGCAAAGAATTTTTTCCTACGTATTTGTTCCAGAATGTATGAACTGTGTGTCAATGATTATAGAGAATTCAATTACTTTATTGACTAAAAAGTTACCTGCCATCTGTTTCGTACCTGGGTGCTGAGTGTAATCCAAAAATATATCCATAATATTAATATATAGTGGACCTAAAATAGTGTAATGTTATTAAGGTTAAAAGCTCTGAAATACGTCTTTAACTAAGACAAAAAGCCGAAATGCCAAATATCATGTGTCAAACCTTAACGAATTTCGAGATATGGAAATCTTTAAACAATTGCGATCCCTACTTATTTTTTCTACCCACCTTTTTTCTTCCCTTCTAGGAAAAATAAAAAAAGCTGCAAAAAATGTGGAGGTATTCCAAACACCGAATATCATTTCTCTAACCTTAAGAGATGCCGAGATATGACATCTTATTTTAATAATTGTAATTTCCATCTCGTTTTCCTTCCCATTTCTTTTCCTTCCCTTTTAGGTCATATATCAGTAAACGTTGACTCATATGATTATTTTAAATCAGAAGTCTATATACTAAATTTCATGTCTCCAACCTTGAGATATTCCGAGATATGACATATTACTATCCTTCTCTTCCACTCTAACCTATCGAATTTCCAAAAATTCTTAATTAATTGGTCCTTACATCACAAATCCTATGCCCTGTCCAAATTTTAAGTTTCTACCTTTAGCGGTTTGATAATCAATCTGTTAGTCAGGTCGTCTTATATACAGAGATTATCCCTTAAATGAACCTCAACTTCATCTGTGTCAAGTTGTCTATATATGCATACACCAAGGAAAAAACAATGTAGAAGCCAACAAAGTAGGCTCAAAGCACATAATTAGAATACCAAACGAGAAAAGAGAGACATGATTTGGCCGTCTCGTCTCGTAAATTTTGTATATCTCTTACCTCGTCTCGATTCTCGAAGAATTATTTGTCCTCTTCCACCGATTCTCCAAAGATTTTCTCGTCTCGTATCAAAAATGTCTCGTCTCGTTTTCTAAATTGTTGTATATACAAAATTTAAGTCCTGATTTATTTCTTGGTTTCGTCTAGAAGCTATCAGAATTCTTCAGCGAAGGGTGTGACATAACAATATTTAAACTATATTTATTATTGGAATATATTGTGTAATGGCTTACATATCTTTAAAGATGGATAATTAATCTTCATAGTGTCTGTGCAATCATTTTACGTATCTGTATGCAATGTCATTACTTTATCATTATGCTATCGTCTTAGCATTTTGCCATGAATAATCTAACAGTAAAACCGTGATTGAGGTCTAAAACTTAACTGAACTAGTGTTCCCCACGAGATTCATGAAGTTTCTAGTATTTTCCTGATTCTCCTATCTAAAACAAGACAAGAATTGTCGTGTTGGGCCTTGATGGCTTTTTAGGAGGGCGTTCATCTCTGGTACTTCGGCTCCCTGTTTTGATCCCAACTCGCGCGAAGTGGGCTTTGTCATCGACAAACACTGTGTGCGTAAGTTTTTTCGTGGTTGTCCCATTTCCCCCAGCTTCCTTCGATACACTATTATAACCATTTAATCTCATTATCACTGTCTCCCTTACACCCGGTGCATAATCATGGGACGTTAAACAAGAAAAGAATGTTATTTTATCGTCTACTCTCGAATTTAAAAATGTAGTTTCCTTCTCGTTTTCAAGACGAGAATCGGAACGAAGAGAGAAATTTTAACCCTGGTTTTCTCATCTCGTGGGCAGTATTACAAACAAACTAATAAAGCTCATAATAAAACACACTCCTATCAAGCGCTTGGTTATGACACTGGCAAGATAAAAGTTTAGATCAGTTACTTTCAATTGATAGATGCGTAAGGTAGCAGTATGCTTTTATGACCAGAAAAACCAACAGAAATAACAGGGAGAGTAATCCCTATTAAGGTGAAAATGATAGTAAAATATGCTTGATTATGATGCTCAGATGACAAGAATTCAGTGCAGCCACTTCCAACTGAAATACTATAAATCCTATTGGGTGTTTATAAAATGATTTGAACAACTTCCAAAGTATTCGAAACATTTCTGTCCCTCTACCTCAAAATTAATCATGACACTCTGAGTGGCATAGTATCCGGTCTTTGCACTTCTAAAATATAGACCCTATTTCGGTCTATCTCTTGCGGTTGTCTAGCGATTCGTATATATGGACTTATTATGCTCTGCACAACACACAAACAGATTTCTAAATATAAAGAATGAGTAGTAATTTCCAGCCATCACATCCATTGCATTCGCATTTTAATTTCAAAAACAGGATGTGAATGTTATGTTTATTGTCTAGTATCGAATTTAAAAATGCAATTTGGTACTCGTTTTCGAGATGGAAATCGGGACGAGGCGAGAAATTTAATCTCTGATTTTCTCATCTCGTGGGCTTCATTACAGGCAAAGTATGAACATAAAACTTTAATAAAAGAACCCCTATTAAACTCTTGATTACTGGCAAGATGACAGTTTAGAGCTGTTACTTCCAACTGATCGATATATATTGTAGTAGTACTGTTTTGCTAACGGAGAAACGACAGAGGTAACAGAGAGAGCAACGCCTATTAAGAAGAAAATTGATAATCAAATATGCCTCTATCAAGCCCTTGTTATACTAAGATGAAAATTCATTGCAGCTATCTCCAACTGAATTACTATAAATATGTGATATTGTCACATATTTATGATCTACAAAATTATTTGAACCATATAATAATGCATGCTAAGCTAACAAAAAATCAACATGATCCCGTCAATAGGGTACTTTAGACTTATCTTAGGAACTATAATTATATATATATATCCGCCGAAGTATATATGTAATTTTAACAAAGCTTCATTCTGAAAGATTTGAACAAATTTCTATTGACTAAATGGTGATCATAGGTAATCTTATCCATAGAATTTAGATATTGTGAGTTATCTATCATGAATACTTATAACACCCATTAGAGAAGAAACCTTTTGTTATTTCAGATAAAGTTGTAAAATTATTTGACAGGAAATCATAGTATTTAAGTCAACATAAACGTAAACGAAACTACGTGACTGATTATCTTATTGTCATATCCATTGCATTCATATTTTACCTTCAAATACAGAGTAGCGTGTAAAGATGTCAGAGAAAATTTTTTAAGCTACTCTAAAGGTGTTATTTTGAATCTTGTGTTACAATTCTGCAGGAAGTATATATTTGTTTTTGTTTATATGGCCCAGAATGTATTCACTCTGTGAAAACAATGAAAAAAATTTAATATTCTGTTGACTAATAATTTGCCTGCCATCTATTACCTGAGTGTTGATTATGCTACAGCATTAGTTTATGATGGAGTTAAAATAATGTAATGTCATTTAAAGTTAAAAATGCTTAAACATTTTTTCATGCCTCTAATTTTTATGGATATCGATATATGGCCATGTTATTTGAACAATTAGAAAGAAGACATTTTTCTTCCCTTTAAGGGAAATATTTAAAAAAAACGATGAAACACATCTTTAATTATTTTAGACGAAAAGTCAAAATAAGAAATGTCATGTTTTTAACCTTAAAGGAATTCTAAATGTGACGATCTTATTTTAACATTTTCAATCCGTTCTTTTTCTTGCTCTTTTCTCTTCCCTTCTAGGGGATAGGGTAATTCAGGATAAATGTCAAAATTTCTGAGGTGATTCTACATGCGAAAATAAATCGAAAACATCCTACAAACATGTGTCCGATTTTCGATCGTTACTGAACTGGAGCGGTTGGAACTGGAAAACTACACACATCCATGAATGATTATGAAGACAAATGTGAATATTACTTATCGAAATTCTGTGTAGACGATGTGCTGGAGAGAATAATGGTGGAACTATGAGATTTTTTTTCGTTCAAAATTAATTATATTGTATTATTTTTACATTGTTTTGTGAGGATGACTCAGTGGTAGAGTTGCACGGGATCCCTGATTCGATCCTCGGCCATGTTAAGTTTGTGGTGGGCAACATCGTGTCCGCGGGTTTTCTCGGAGTACTCGTTTCCTTCGACATTCATATTGTACCAATTTTTCCACCATCATTCACTTGCCTTAATCGTGCGTCTCCCTTAGTCTAAAGAACATAATTGTGGGATGTTAAACTGAAATGGGTTGTTAACCTGTGAATGAAGAAGACTTTTTGTTACTTTTATTTAAATGCTTCCGTTACGTCGCAAGCATGAACTTAGCAGATAATATTAATAGTTATACATACCATGATACAATTTACAAATATAGATATCTAGGAAGACAAAGTTTACTCTTCTGGCCGGGGGATCAGACCTTTCGCCTCCTGGATCCGCCCCTGAAATTAGGGAACTCGAAACCTATGACGCCATGCAATTCGTCATTTATACTACTGTATTTTGTTCCCTTACGCGGGGCAGGGGCGGATCCAGGGGGGAAAACGGGGCGATCGCCCCCAGAAAGGGAGACTTTCTTATTTTATATATATATATATATCAACCCATTACAGAATTTGTAGCTCTTAAAAGCAGCTCTAAGTAGCAGCATTACAACCCACCGCCCCCCAGAAGTCCGTGCTGGATCCGCCCCTGACACGAAGTCGACAATTTTTATGATATGCTTCCATCTTGCTCGGTCTCAAACAATACCTTCTATTAGCCCCTTTTTCTCTAAGTCCCTAGTTACAAAATCTACCCATTTTCTTTTGGTCTTCCTCTTTATCTTTGGACTTCTACTTTTATCTTCCCTACTCTTTGTCGACATCATCATGATCATATCACTATAATCTTCACTGTTGTACCTACTTTGCTTCTTATCCTTTCGGTTTTTTTTATTTTTTTTTTAACTGGTAACACCATACATTCATTTGAGCACTTTCATTTCGGCCACTTCTCTTGTGCCCTCTTGAATCCCCAAGTTTCTGCTTCGTACAGTATTTTGAATCTCATCAATACCGTACTTCGGAAAATCAGCGCCCGGGGCGAGTGAGGTCGACAGACCATTCGCGAAGCATAAGAAAATATTGAAGAAAAAAACAAACTATATTTCTTGATTTTAGCACTTTTTATTACTTTTTTCCCTTCCATTTTATATATGTGCACATGCATTTTCCTAACATGAGTAACATTATAGAACCACTTCCTAAAGCAGGAAGAGGATTTAAGTACATACTAGTTTGTACTGATATATTGACAAATCTATTCCAAGTAATTTTTCCTCTCTTTTTTAATTTCTTTTTTTCTTTTTCTTCCCGAATTTTGCGCCCCCTTACTTCGGCGTCTGGGGCCGTTGCCCCTCCCGCCCCTGTCCGCAGGGTACGGCACTGAATCTCATTACGGTTTTGTAGACTCTTCCTTTCACCTTGACACTTATCCCTTTGCCACAAAGAATACAGAAGTCTTCTTCCAGTTCATCCATCCTACATTAATTCTCTGCTTTAGTTATGCGTTTGAATTCCATTCCTTACCCATAGTGAAACCTAGTTATTTAAACGTACATGATAAATCAGAAAGATGTTACCGATTTCAATGATTATTATTTTGCTTTCAATAACATATGTGTAAACAGAGATTACACACACACATACTGATTGACGAACTCATTTTTTTAACATATGGTCATTTGGCGCAATACCGACACCCTAAGGACATTAACGCTACTACAAGATTGTAATGAATTATTAAAGAGACGAATTATAGTATATTATTTCAGCTAGTTGACAGATACAATACGTGTTACACAAAACCAATGTGTTGCTGTGGAGGCACAATTGAAATGAACGATGAAGAAGTGTCGGTCTTCCCCAACTCTATTGGGAGGACCGACAAGTTGTTGGGGTAATACCGACATCAACATTAAAACCTTACGCACTATGATCGTGTCACTAATAATTCCACAACGCACATTACTTTACGTAAAGTAGTTCATTGACTTTAAACAAACACGGGAATCTATAATGTAGAATGGAGAATTCCTTTATTTACAGCTCTGGAAAATATTAAAAAATGTCACCGAGTTACAAATGAGGGAAAGAATAATCACAAAATTTGTTCAGTTATAAGAAATATATGAAACAAGAATTTCTCTTAAAAAATAATGAATGTACTAAATGTGAACTAGTGCAGAGAGCAGAACAATTCTGTATTTCATGATAAAGTATTTGTTAAGTTATGTTAATCATATGTTACCAAAAGTGTGGTGATAGATTAAAATATTAGTGTTAGCTGCATATACAGGAAAGAGCAAACATTGTTCTCATATTTGTCTGAGATTTCACATTGTTGACACACAAAGATGGGATCATCTGGATGAAGAACACAATACTCGTTAAACCTATGAAAATATTTTGTACATTGAAGTCAATCAGCGGAATTGTTTTTGCCGTAAACTAACCTTGGCAGATAGCACAATAATTTTCTTTCTGAGTTTTCTCATTTTGTTACTGTGTTTTGCAACACTTTTTGGTCTGTACATTCTTTCATGCGTCACTAGCTTTTGATTTTTCTATCTTACTATTTTTTTGTGCAAATGTTAAAAGTTTGGCACTATTATTTTTCGCTTTACAGTACCACATCTCATTTTCTTGGATGAACCCATAACCGTCTAATATAATTCACTTTTCTTCTAGTGCGTGTTCATCTTCTTCAGTAGATGTATATTCACCAAAATGTTTCTTGCAGTTAACTTTCAATAACCTGTCCCGTAATGTTTTCGAGGGACTTGTAAAGCTCTTGAAACAGTAGCAAATAGCATTGCATTCTTTACGGCTTCTATGGCTCTGACATTTTGTTCAAATTTCAGGAGCATCTCATGCAATGGAAAAAGAACGCAGATGTTTTATTTTCTATATGTTAATATTAATGTAGTATTTTGATATATAGTTATTAAAAGTCGCAACAACAAAAAAAAGGGGGGGGGGAGCATCTGTCGAAAGTGAAAGAAATGTGAGTGTCGAAAGTTCCCCGAATGTATATGTTGTACTTAACTATATTTTTTGCAATTTAGAAACACTGCACACTCATGATCCAACTACCAGTGATTGCACAACTTTCAGCTGTATATTGTCCATTATGAGTGCTGAACAACACAACTTTTACTTCTAAACAAGAGCTTAACAAAACACTCAAATTTTACAATGACCCTTCACTTCTCACATATCTCTCACAACATACCTCATAAAGTTAGACCTTTATCGTCAAATTATTCTAGTTATTTTTAAACTTTTACAGATAAACATTCCATACACCCCACAGTTTCACTTAGTACTGATTACGCCAACGCCTTCACTTCTAAGTAGAATTGACAGCGCTTTAAGCTTAGAAATGTAGGTATTCCCCAACTGTCGGTCATCCCCTGAATGACTATATTATAAATGTTCAATATGCGATCCACGAGTTGCACGACAAAAATCTAGTCTATAATGAAGTTCCAGTCTTATTAGCATGTCAGGGTTGACATCGACCACAGCTGCAGTGATACCCCTCACGCAATTCAATCACAATTGTAGCAAGTGACGGCACAAATACCTTAAATTTTCCACAGAAATACAGTTGAACTTGCACACTTGAACTTAAAATCAAGCGCACAGAACGCTCTGTGGCCTATAAAAACCATATTGGTCACTTCGACTAAACTGCCTCCGGGTGGACGTCTACGTAACTACGCCTCTCCAATTGAAAGAGAAAAGAACTTCTTTAGATCATAATCCAGAAAAAAATATACAGTTCCAAAAAAGCTCAATACTGTTCTAAAAAAGCTCAGTACTGTTCCATAAAAGCTCAGTACTGTTCAAAAAAGCTCAGTACTGTTCGAATAATAAAATAACGAAATCGGGAACATTATTTTGACTCACCCGCTATTTACTTTCTTTATATCCTACCTTTACATCTTACAGTTCTCTCTCTCTCTCTCTTCCAAAGTTAATATATTCAGTTTTCTTCCTATTATATTTTAGTTCTTTCTCCTCCAAAATTCTGCACTCTTCTAACTATTCACTGTTCATATACAAGATAATGTCATATGCAAAAAAATATACACAAAGTTGATGCGTCTTTAGTACCTTCAGATAGGACATCTATAACTACTTCAATATATATATGATCCTTGATGTAATCTGACTCTGACAGATATCCCTGTAGCCTACGCTGCTCTTCGTTCTTATCCTAACTTCTTCAGATATATCTTGGGGGAAGCGAACATGCTTTCCTAATACACCTCTACTTCTGATACATTTCCAGATTTCGTTAAATGAAAATCAAATGATTATGTTCGTCCCTCAGTCCGTCCCATGTCCCTCAGTCAATTCAGAGAATTCCTTTCCTACTGAACACTGGTCGCCAGCTCTAAATTTCTAGTCGCCAATAGCGACCGGAAATTTTGCGTCCTGCCTTAGATGTTCTATCATGCCGTTGCAGGATGTCTACCATCTAACAGTCTTCCGTGTATTACACACGTATATGTATGTTACATACATAAGTCTATATGTTACATACATAAGTTATATGTTATGTTATATGTTGTAAGTTATATGTTACATACATAAGTCTATATGTCAGCTATATGTTACATATGTCTATATGTATGTAAAATCCTGACCACCTGACCTGAGTTCTTTCGTCGTTACGGAAAGTACATTTGTTCGGAACACTTATCCAGAAAGTACGTATAAAATACACGTTTCCAGTTATATGTTTCTGTACTTTAAATCCAAAATCTACAAGATTTAAACATGTAACCTAAGTTTTTATGTATGGCACATAGTTTTTTTCTCAGTGTATACCAAAGATTTCCGGGTATTTTATATATTTTATATTTCTGGGGAGAGATTTCAATGCGAAATTACCGAAGATGTTGATCTGCTGAAACATTATTTGAAAGTTGGATTAACATAGTTCAGCTTAGTGGCACAACTTCCGTTCCGAAACCAGGGATAAAAGTGGATCTGAAAAGGTGGGGGGACGGTAGGTAGCGGCAAGACGCCACGCCGTTCCCCCTGCCTATCTTTGCCCATTGTAATTTTTTTAGGAACTGGGGGGACGCCGTATTTATTTTTTGAAGGTGGGAGTCCTGCGTACCCCGCGTTCCCCCTCACTTTTCCCCTGTTCGAAATGAGAAAGTGCAGAGTCATTGAATTGCATAAACCAGTTATGCTTCCTTCAATAATAATTACTGATATTATATAACTATCTTCACCCAGTTCGATCATTCTGTAGACGTAAAAAGATATGTTCGTTTGACTTTAACCGCAAATAAATAAAATTATTACAGAACAAATGAGATCTCTATCTCGTATGGTGGATATAGTTAGGCTACAAGACAATTAACGTGACTCCTTTTCCCTATGTGTATTGCGTATTCTAAAACGAATATTCTGAGTAGGTTGAAGCAAGATAGTTTTAGGAAATAAACAAATACACTACATTACGATAATTTCGTATTTTACTGGGAATCTTTAAATCTGGAAGGGTAAAAAGAAAGATTCTCATTAATTCAATAGATGTAAAGAAAGGCAATGAATTTGAATAAATGGGTTTCCTGAAAGAGCAATAACTAAGAACATTGTATGTTCCAAACTTGGCGGAAGAGCGAGACACAACCTGGACAAGACGGGACCATTCTGTAAGTTACAGAGCATGTGGTTACTGCTGTAAAATATACTCCTGTCTATTATAATTATAAAGATTATTTAACTTTAATTACTTATAATTATTTATTTCCAGACTTCAATCACATTATGCTCTCTTTTGAGCTACGAGGCACGTCCAGAAAGTAAGTTCCGTTTGGTAATAAAATTAAATTGTGTACAGATACAGAAAAATTATTTATTGCAGACAATTCTACAACTCTTAAACTACTTTTCCACATAACTGACGAAATTTTGCAGGCATTTGTCATAGCGTGGCACAAGGTTTTGTATACCTTCTTCATAGAAGTTTGCCGCCTGTGTCTTCAACCAGTTGGAAACAGTTTCTTTCAGCTCGTCGTCATTGTTGAAGTGTTGACCGCCAAGGAAAGACGTGAGATGTAAGAACAGATGAAAGTAACCCTGCGGTTTTCCTGGATCTTGTCATCAATCGCGTGAACCAGAAAACGAATCATCGCTCTGATTTCACAAGCGGCGGGATTTTCAATCAACACCGACATTGTAAACAAGCACAACAAAGCGTACGTGACTGACAGCGATCTCCAAATGGAGCACGTTTCTTCTCCTTGATACAGAGCGTCTACTGCGCATGTGCGGAACTGCGATCGCAGCGCTGCAGCGGAGAAAAATTGAAACGGAACTTATTTTCTGGACGTACTATGTATATGTCCAAAAATCCAGATAAACAAGAGAAATTGTTCCAGGAAGTGAAACAGGCACTTCCAAATCCTGACACACCTTTCAATGCTCAACTATTGGAAGAGTTTCCCTACCTTAGAGCATGCATTAAAGAAACACTAAGGTAAGTATTATTTACATATTTAGTTTCTTTCTAGAAACATGGTAATATCAATACTTAGCAATCTGCTTCTTTTTATCACGCTCAATTGGTTATTATGTAGTAAAAAAAATGTATTGGCAATATCTACTCTAAAAACTAAAATTCTAGAAATGGCTGCCTGCAGTACTTGTAAATTACTATGTGATTTCAGCATCAAAGAAGACGAACTAACTGATTGAGTCCTTAATGCAACTGTTTGTAAATAGGCTATTTGTCTACGTACTCCTCTACTTTCAAATATACTAAAACTAGTGATCTGCAGCATTACTTCCTCCCTCTACTTTCAAATCTACCACAACGTAAATGGTCTGCAACATTACTACCTCTCTTTTAAATCTACTACAATAACAATGGTCTGCAACATTACTATCTCTGCTTTCAAATTTACCACAACGTAAATGGTCTGCAGCTTACTGCCTCTACTTTCAAATCTACCACAACGTATGTAGTCTGCAGCATTACTACCTTTACTTTCAAATCTACCACCACATCAATGGTCTGCAATATTACTACTTCTACCTAGGTAGTTTCAAATACACCACAAAGTAAATAATCTGCAACATTACTACCTCTACTCTCAAATCTACCACAACGTAAATAATCTCAAACATTACTACCTCTACTTTCAAATCTACCGCAACGTAAATGCTCTACAAAATAAATGGCTACTGCTATATATAAGATTTGAAAACATAGGATTGGATTAGGATTGAAATGAATTAGGATTATGCGCACGAGTCGATATTTAAGCCTGTCCCGAATCGTGTCTCGACTCGAAAATATGTTTCAGTCTCGAATCGTGTCTCGAGTCGGCAGTTACTGTCTCGAATCGACTCAAATTTCGTCTCGTCTCGAATTCGAGTCGAGACAAAATATACGAGTTAAAATATATTTAACATATCACACATCAGCCAGAACATTATGATTATCTACCCAATTGTCAATATGTACCAACTTTTTGGCATGGGTAACAGCGGTGACGCGTGTTGGTATGGGCACAATGATCTTTGGTAGGTCGCAGGAAAGAGTTGGCACCACTTGTGCGCACACACAGGTCACCTAATTGCCGTAAATTCCGGGGAGGGGGCGATGCATAATGACGTTACGTTCAATCACATCCCAGATGTGTTCGATTGGGTTCAGATCATGCGAGTTGGGGGCTAGCACATCACTTGGAACTCGACCCTGTGTTCCTCGAACCACTCCATCACATTTCTGGCCTTGTCACGTGGTGTATTATCTTGTCGAAAAATGCCACTACCGTTGGGAAACATGGTCGTCATGAAGGAATGTACGTAATTTGCAAGAAGTATGCGATATGCCTCGGCCGTCGTGGTGCCTTGCTCGAGCTCCACTGGACACATGGATGCTCACGTGAATGTTCATCAGAGCATAATTAAGCCGCCACCAGCTTGTCTCCATCCCGCAGTACAGGTGTCAAGGAGATATTCCCTTGGAACACGACGAATTCGCACCCTCCCATCTCATTCAGAGAATTTATAAAGTTCACTTTATCGCAATAGTTGTATACAAACTAGATAACCACTTATTATTATTATTATTATTATTATTATTATTATTATTATTATTATTATTATTATTATTATTATTATTATTATTATTATTATTATATTTGAAGTACAATCAAATATCAGGATTAACTGAATTAGTTTTAATTAACTGAATTGAGCTGAAAATTAAATGTTGAGCTCGAAAGATTAACTATTAAGTTTATGCGTTCTCTATATTTTGAAAGTAATAATTGCTGGAATTGGTTTCAAGGTTGTTTCTGAGTGAATACTTTCTTCAAAATAATATTAAAAATTATTGAAGGATTTTTGAGACATTCGAGTCGAGTCCAGATGTTTACGAGCAGTCTCAACTCGAAAATTCAAGTCGAGAAATAAGTTTGTCTCTACTTGTCTTGAATTTTACAGTGTGTCTCGACTCGAATCTCAACTCGAGTTCGAGTCGAGCCGAGTCGAGATTCAAGACATGTCTCGACTTGTGTGCATCCCTAGAAGGAGAGAAACGCTTCTATAGTAGCTACGAGGCGACTTTAGCTAAAATCTAGTATGAAATCTGTTCAACTGTTTTCCTAAAATGTGAAATAGATACAATTTATTTGTAATTGTATATGTTTTGTTGGAATTAATACATAGTTTCCTAAATTGAGCCTGCTCTCAATACTTAATATTTGAATATGTTTTCACGGGTTATCTGATAGAAAGTTGCGGATAGTAATTTTACGTTTAGCTCTAGTCCTAATTTTAGTAAAACTCACTATCTGAATTTAAGTACAAACTCATTCAAAGTCTTAAACTTGGTTCTAGCATTAATTCAAAAGAGATGATAAGCTCAGATAATACGGCGTATATCGTGACATCTGCTATCAATTATAACAAGAAATCCATGTTTCGTTGGGCGGTCACAAATTTTAAGCAAATCCAGAATGAATAATTTATTTGCAATGTTGCTAAAACATTAAACACCAGCTTGAGACAATCTGTTTATTTTCTCTAAGCACTTTAACGTATATCTTCCGTTATGAAATTCTAATTTCTGCTAAGATCACATGATAACAATGACAAATAAGCTGTTAGCTATGTAAGATATTACCCATAATTCTTAATTAATAATATAAGAAAGAAATTAGAAGGCCTAATGATCATGCAGTACATTCGTAAACAAATCATCATCATAAAATAAACATAATTCTTGTTCATTTATAAATTCAAATTAGAACCTAATAACCGAAATTAAAGAAAGGCAAAAGAATATCTGTAAGTAATCATCTAGGGCTAACAGTGAGAAAACAATGTATCAAGTTAATGAAATCTAAATGCCATCAACCAAAAATGTACTCGCAGTGTGCAAAATGCATTATAAATGCGCAATGTTTTATGAGTTATAAGATGAATCTACCCGACGTTTTAATAAATAATGAACTCTCCTAATACCAGCAAAGAGAATTACATGAAGTTTCAGTTTCATCCGGTAGATGGCAATTGCTGGCAGAGGTCTGCTGTTATCTAAATGCCACAATGAGTAACTTCGGAATCGAACGGAATCGGAATGAGTTGGAATCGAACCACAGAACAGTAATGCAGGTAGTTTAATTTCGGAAATGTACCTGGTGATGTCAGAATGAGTTTGTTTGGCATTAGCCATTGCATAGGAAATGTTGAATTTGCTTTTGCAGTTTACTGCAAAGTTAGAAAATGTTACATATTTTTATATTCCCCATAGCCGCTCCATTATAAAACAGCATTGTTTCAATAGTAGAAAATGGGATAAGCCTAATCACGGTCTTTAACTGTGAATATAACATATTGACTACATTACCAAACTTGTCCGAGAAAATTGCTCTTTTGCAAAAAGCAAAATTCAAAAGTTATCTTTCGTTCAAGAACTTATCCTGTAGAGCAACAGATTCACACATAGTGTGCCGTTCTCATGCCGTGCCTCGACAGGCCGCCTTAAAGACAAACCAGCCCGGTCGTGGCTCGTCGGTCACGATCCTTCGACTTTCTTCAGAGTACACGAAGCGACACGAAGTTGAGCAGAACTAAGAGAAATGGTGTAGAAAGCGATAGTGGTACAGCATGGTAAGTATGAATTATTGAGGCGTGGCACGAATTGAGGATGGCAGGGTAATAGTTAGGCACTGCACACTATGTGTGAATTAACCTTTTGGAGCACTAATGCAATACTAATCAAATCACAAACGAAATTAAATAAATACTTCTTTAAATTTATGGCCTTCATTAGTTCTTATTTTGAATATCTCTAGAACTTTTCTATTTAAAGTCTGTCCCTCCTGGCTCTGCTGTTGATATGTGTTTGACGTACCTTCCTTGAAAGAAGAGAGACGAGTTTCTCCGGCCAAGATCTGTCAATTGTTCGATGAGGAAGCGTTGCCACAATGAATTATTTCAAGAATGCTGTGCACTGTCTTCTTAGCCATTCCAAGTAGCCTACGATCTTCACTCGTGAAGATCAAATGACTAAATGACAAGTTGACAACATAGTCGAGGTTATTCACTTCTTTCCAATAAGTAAAACGAGGGTTTCCTCCATAAGAGGGTTTCGGGGGTGTAGCCCAAATATGTTTCACGCATTTTCCGAGTGCACACTTGAAATAGGAAAGTTCCAATCATTTCTGAAGAAAAAAACACAATGCTTAAGTAAAGAACATAAGGAAGATTCTATAAAAATTAAAATAAATTATTGAACTCGCCGATATTTCAGCACTAGATTCCGACACACTCTTTTTCAGTTGTGTAATTTGAATGGCATTATTATTATTATTCTAGCTTCTTATACACGTTGCTATGTAATTGACATGCAAATAATAATTAATATATTTACACTTCACTTTCAACAATACAAAGAGCATTCCACTAAAGATATTCAATATTTATTGTAGAAATATATTCCGAAACAATGTTGAATATAAGTACTTTCGATATAAAATTTTGAATAATACAAATATTTGCATTCCTTTATCTGAAAGACTATTATGTACATTAATTATTTATTTAA
This sequence comes from Thermobia domestica, assembly GCF_964235325.1. NCBI lineage: Eukaryota > Metazoa > Arthropoda > Insecta > Zygentoma > Lepismatidae > Thermobia > Thermobia domestica. Next base: position 30,204 of record NW_027655920.1, read on the forward strand.
CAATCACCAGATACAGCTCAGAGGCCATTTTATACTGGATATCCAACAACAACAATAACAATGGAAAGGATTTGGGAAGGTATCGGTCAGGGCCTGTTGAGTAGGTACCATCCCGGCATTTGCCTGGTAGGACTGAGGGGAACCCTGGAAAACCTCAGTCAGGATGGTTGGCAGCGGGATTTGAATCCACGACCTCCCGAATGCGAAGCCAACGCTCTACCACTTGAGCTACTATGCTCGGTAGTGAACTGAAACTTCAGTACACAATACTATCGGAATAATTGCTGATTTCTTCAAAATATCATATTATTTACTTAGTGACCAATAGGAACTAGTAAATATTCCTATAGTAGTAATAGAATCGTGCCATCCTATGTTACAATATCACATTGTAGGGCCTACTTGAATTTTTAAATGTGGCTTTTAGAGCGCATAATCATTTTTAGGTTAGAGATTTAATATTTAAATAAAGTTTTATATATATACGAAGAAGGCTTAATAATTATTGTCCCCGGCATATTTAAAATACTTGAGCTGGGATGGCTGGTGGAGGATATTGTAGCCTAATGTCTTAGATGCCTATATGCTAAATTTCAGAACCATAGCTGGTATATTAATATTCTTTTTGTCGTTTCAGGTGTGAGAGGTGGCACCTAGCTTGGAAAATGGAGAAACCGAACAACGAGCTGTCATCAAGTACCTCCAGAAAAAGGGGTAAAGTCCAAAGGAGATTCATGAGGACATGATCAGTGTGTTGGGTGATGGGTCTCCTTCCTACCAGGTGGTAAAGAACTGGTGCCGTGAATTCCGTAGTGGCAGGGAAAGCTATCAACAGGCCCCTGGTGCTCGTTCTCTAACAACAGCATGCACCCCAGAAAACATTGATGCTGTGCATGATACGATTATAGCAGACAGACGAATCAAGGTGTAACAGTTTGCAGACATCACGCACATCTCTGTAGGATCAGTGGAAACTGTTGTGCATGAACACTTTAGATTCAGAAAGGTTTCACCGCGATGGGTACCCAAAATGTTATCTCGTGAAGTGTTAACAGAAAGACAGAGTTCGATGTTCAAGGGCTGGTTTGGAGCGTCTGGGGGCAGACCTGAAACAGTTCTGTGATAGATTTGTTACAGTGGATGAGACGTGGCTCCACCACTATGATCCTAAGTCCAAACGACAGAGCATGGAGTGACGGCACAGCAGTTCGCCTCCCCCACGCAAGTTCAAGGTGCAAGCATCAGCACGTAAGGTTGTGGCCACAATTTTTTGGGATACGAAGGGTGTGCTCCTTATTGACTACCTGGAGGTTGGACACACTATCACGGGGGCCTATTATGCAACCCTAATCCCTAAGTTACGTGAAGCAATCAAGGAAAAACGGCACGGGATGTTGCAGCGAAAAGTGCTGTTCCAACAAGATAACGCTCCGGCCCACAAAAGCCATCTTACTGGTGCTGCAATCCATGCCGTTGGTTTTGATGTGTTGGAAGATCCTCCCTACTCACCCGACCCCGCCCCTAGTGACTTTCATTTGTTCCCAAAGTTGAAGAAGCACCTCAAGGGGAAAAAGTTTCACTCAAATGCAGCTATTATTGAAGCTGTGGAGGAATAGGTCACGCCTCAGCCAGATACTTTTTTTGAAGCTGGCATAGTGGCTTTACATTACAGGTGAAAGAAGTGCATTACTATGAAAGGAGACCTTTTTGGAAAAGTAATATATATACATATATACATACATATATATATATATATATATATATATATATATATATATATATATATATATATATATATATATATATATATATATATTTGAAGTAAAGTAGAAATACAAAATAAAAAGGTAAAAAAGTAAATGTAGTCATAGAACATGCTAGAATATTTAAAATAATGCATTTGTAAGAGAATATGTATGATTTTTGGAAAGTTTCCAGAATTATGGCCACTAGTGTAAAGACGCATTTAGAATCTATATTTTCTTTTCTTTTCTTTACAGGATTAATCCAGTCGTTCTTGGTAATGGTTATTATGCAACAATAAGTTGATACAGAATAAAAAAGGGCGTAAGTACAAGACGAATCTTAAACTCAGAGTTAAATATGAAACGGATTGATATTTAGAAATGAATTAATCTGTTGGCACAACATGAAGATTCCACTGAGATGTCCGCTATAATTACTTTCTCTAAGGAAAGGGTGATTAAATAGGACGCTTGCAAAGAATACACACGATATGGTACAATTTCTTATTATATTGTTCTTTGCATGCAGTGCTTTAGTTGCATGGGAATATATGCGAATTCAACTCACAGAAATATGTTTATCTCGAATTTTTATGTAATTATACATGATTTTATACGTATATTATTATTATTATTATTATTATTATTATTATTATTATTATTATTATTATTATTATTATTATTATTAGTAGTAGTAGTAGTAGTAGTAGTAGTAGTAGTAGTAGTAGTAGTAGTATGCATTTTCCTGTTTAGACCTATATATTTTTGAAACCATTAAAATCTCGTTCATATATCGTCTTTATATACTGATATTGCTCAATTGACTTGTGTAAGGTCCTCTCTGCAAATTATCTCTGTGGCGTCAATGTATCAATTAACGTTTGAATTTACGTTTCAAAGTGCAGGAAGTTAGGACTGAATTTTTGGTAGGTGCGAAAATGATTAGCGTTTATCATCAAAATCAACTTGTAACATAAAAACCCGAGAATACTCGGATGTTAATTTTTTTTTTTTACAAAGTTTTAAATTCCGAGTATACTCGTGTTAACTTCTGTTTACCAGTATATTTTTTTAAAAAAGGACGATTGTATTCGATTTCCTTTGTTTCTGTATGTTTTCGCCAGATACTGCTGTTCATGGTTTTCTTTACGTATCTTTCCGGTAGATGCCACTGTAATCTGCATTCAGCATTCTAGTTTGTCTTTGTCTGCAGCTAGGACTAATCACGAAGCATAAACATTGTCTAAGTACACTAATTGGTATTTCAGCACTGTTTTGTGCTTATTTTGATAATTCAAATGCATTTTCTTCATTATTTGCGCAAGTCCCAAAGGTAATATTGGCCCAATTGCGAGCACGAGTATACTCGGGATTTTACGTTAAGGATTATTCAGGTACTTGCATCTCATTGATTGGTTGTCAACATTCAATATTATCATTACCAGGGCCGCCCACAGGGGGGATGTATGGCGCAAGCTGCGCTACTGAGAAAAATTTTGGGGGGGGATTTTACTCTACTTTCGAACTAGCAATTTTACTGTCGGAATAGCATTAAAACACGATTTTGAGAAGCTAATTTTCAAAAATTTTCCGGGGTGAACCCCCGTACCTCCTGCTTCGATACTCGATGAATGAAGTACCGCGCAAGTAGCCGTATTTAAGGAAAGGTTGGTTCGTTTTAAGAGAGAAGGGCCGCCCACAGGAGGGATGAATGGCGCAAGTTGTACCATCGAGAAAAAAAAATGGGGGGAATAAAATAATTGGGGAAGAATTTTACTCTAATGTCGAATAAGTAATTTTGCTGTCGTCGGAATAACATTGGAACACGATGCGATTTTTCTTTTTAAATCTCGAGAATGAATCGCCCTACCCTCTGCTTAGAAACTCTATGAATGAAGTACCGCGCAAGTTGCTATATGAAAGGATGGCGCCAAGTTCTGGTGTACAACAGTTACAAACACTCAAGGAATCACTTTTAAATTTAGATTTGAAACTTGCCTATGTTGTCTGTTGAAAATTATAAAGTAGTTTAACATAATTGTGAGCTAGTGGTAACCATACAGACAGCAGCCAAGTTTCAAATCTAAATTTGAAGTGAGCCAGTGAGTGTTTGTAACTGTTGTCCACCAGAACTTGGCGCCTATTATTGTGATTTCAATTCTTTTTAAGGCCACTCGTACTTGGCTCTTTTACAGGAATGTTTCTTGTTGGATATCACTTCTTTTTGTAGGCTAATTTCGAGGATAACATTTTCTTTTGGTATCAAACTCAATAACTTGTAACTTGCGTCTTACTTTTCATGTACAAGGGAATCATATCAATATTTTGTAAAGAAAAAAATAATACTACTAATTGTAAGAAAAGAATACCTGTGCCATACACAGATACACAGTGTGTAGAAGTTTTTATACCCTTCAATATCCTTATAGAACATATTTAGTATTGTACACTACCAAAACTACTAATAAAAGTAATGCCATTTTTATAATTACTACTGCCTCCACTACTACTACTACAAGCATTCTATAATACTACTACAGGAAATAAAAACAACAACAAAAATAACAATTACTAGTACTATAAAAACTACTGCTACACTGGGAATTGTTTTTATAGGACTTGAGTTTTGAGGAGGGAAGAGATTATTAGTTTTGGAGGGGAGTGCGCTATCAGCTTTGGGGGGGATGGGCACCCCTGATCATTAACATTTATAATGGTCTTAAGAGACTATTTCAACTGAGTGATGAAAAAAAATCTGTTCTGTTCAATATGTTAAGAGGTTAATATTCAAGTTTTACGAGGTTTCGGTGCTGAAAGAGACGTTAAATCCCAAATAAGATAAATTTTGTTAACGGTATTGACTCTTTACGTCATGTATAATTTTAGCCCAGTGATTTATATAAAGGGAATTATTTCTTTCTATGTTTTCTTTGAATTGTACTTGAATTTTAATGGATATGAGTTTAGTGGTAAATTCTTTAAGCCTAGATATATACGTCCCTTATTTTCTGAAAATGAATTTGCATTACACATAATATTACTTTAACAAAATAATATACTTTCTTGTCTAACAAATATCACTATATAATCACTGACAACGTAAATAATTATCACGGTCACGGTCACGGTAATTTTGTGGTTATGTATAGATTATCGGGCCGGAGCCCCTGACTCCATGAGTAATATGGTATAAAGAATATATCAAGATGTGCTGGTGGTTTGTTGGATGTTACCATTGTTTTGGTATGTATGGGAGACTGTCGCAGAGTAGCTGATTATGACTTCTTTACCAGTTCTGGAGAGATTTTAAGTGCGTGGTGTTCGATGGACGTTCCGCAGTGCGCATTCGGTGCCGATATTAGCTATAGCTGGATTTATATGTCTGGGTAAAGTGCGCCAGAACTTATTGTGGAGATGCCGTAGAACGTCTCTGACAGTGGGTAGCTCTAAGTCTTCCAGGATCTGGCTGTTTCGTGTATATTTGTCGTGACCAGTGATTATACGACCAGCTCGAGTTTGCACACTTTCGAGAGTTTGTACGTGACTATGGGAAGCATGTTGCCAGGCAGGGCATGCATAAGAGATGGTAGACAGGATTATCATTTTGAAGATGTGTACTCGGACCTCATGAGAAAGGGAGCTACAGCGAAAGATGGGGTACAACGTTGAGATTTTTTGTAATGCTCTCTGTTTTATGTCTCTAATGTGTGTGGCGAACGTTAGACCACGATCTAAAGTTACACCCAAATATTTGGCGTGCGTAGCATGAGGAATGCGTGTGTTCTCATAGTTTAGATTTCGATGGATGCGGATGCGTCTCCGACTGTGGATGACAGCACAGATTTTGTCGGCATTAATTTTGATTCTCCAACGTCTTGCCCATTCTTGAAAACCTATGAGCTGGCGTTGCATGTATATGTAACACTGTGCAAGTGAGCTACTGCTCGTGAAAAAGGCAGTATCGTCGGCGTATGTTGCAACAAAGCAATGGGGTAAGGTCGGGATATCTGCTGTGTACAGATTATATAAAAGCGGTGAAAGTACAGCGCCTTGTGGAACACCTGGTTTAATAGGTCTAGACGTGGATTTAACACCGTCAACAGACACATAGAATTTTCTGCCAATGAGGTAGGAACGCAGTAAATGTAGAAGACGATCTGAAAAACCTTGCGTGTATAGTTTATAGAAAAGTCCAGCTAATCATACTTTATCAAAGGCTTTTGAGACATCCAGGTAGACTCCAAGGGTGTGTTGTTTTCTGTTGAAAGCCAGTGTTAAATGATCCACTACTCGCACGAGTTGTGTAGTAGTGCTATGTTGTGCACGAAACCCGAACTGATGAAATGGTAGAAGGTCTCTAGTAGCTACATGCTGTTTCAGCCTTCAGAGAAACACACGTTCAAAGAGTTTACTTAGGTGTGACAGAAGACTTATTGGCCTATAGTTTTCCGGGAGAAGTGGATTCTTCCCGGGCTTGGGGATGGTGATAATACGAGCTTCCTTCCAGGCCGTCAGGAAATAGCATAAGTGAAAGATGGCATTGAATAAATAGGTTAGGAAGATCAGTAGTTTTCTGGTTGGATGTTTTAGGATATCAGATCGAATTCTGTCGGGCCCGGATGCTGTCTTCGCCGGCAGACATTTGATATGTCTTTCTATTTCTCGAGGTGTAACTAAGATGATGTCATGTATAGGGCTTTGTGTAGTTAGGCTATGTAGTGTGGTTCGGATGTGCTGTTTGAGATAGGGATCAAGACGTGATCTGTTAGGCTGGAACTGTTCTTCCAGGGAATCAGCGAAAATGTCCGCTTGCGACTGTGGGTCTTGAGTCAGTCCTTGTGGGCCTTGAAGGACTCTAGCTCTGGAAGCATTTGTAGCACGCTGAAAGGATTTAGAGAATGTCCAAATTGTTCGATCATTTGCTGTGATATTTCGAAAAGTATCCTCCCAGTACTGTTGATTTTGTCGCTGTGTGAGCATCTTGAGCTTCGCACGCAGTCTATTTCATAATGTTTTGTATGCTGGATGTAGTGTGTGCTGCCATCGGCGTCTAGCCCAACGTTTTAAATGAAGATAAATCTATAGATGTAGACTGTCACATTGTGATGTGTGCGTTGGAGAGGTTTTGGTAGTGGAGCTCGCTGCCTCTGCTGTTCGAAGTGCTAATGTGATATGAGAAACCGCTTGATCGATGTCCTCAATAGTAGCTGGCCGATCTCGGAGATTGATCATAGTGTTTAGTTTTTGTTTAAAGATATCCCAATCGGTTTCTATTTGCTTAAAAATAGGGGCACAATGGGCAATGCTGCGGTGTGAGACGTGAAAAATGACTGGATCATGGTCAGAGTCTAAATCTGAGATGACATAAGGATGGACAGTAAAGGACACGTCTTTACAAAGAGCGACGTCAAGCACATCGGGTTGTCCGCCGAACTTTGGATGATGAGTTGGGTCTGGCGGAGCACTGATATTGAAGTTGGACGTGAGGAGGTATTGGTGTAAATCGTCTCCAGCACTGTTTGAAGTAATCGAGTTCCATTCTCCATGCTTAGCATTAAGATCTCCAGCTAAAATGAACTTTGGCCCTAAGTTTGCGATGACATCGAAGTCTGTGGGCTCTAGTTGTGTGGCCGGGGACCTGTATCCGGTGACCAATATTAATGGAACTCCTGGAGTTATTAGCTCAACAGCAAGTGCCTCTAAAGTAAGTAGGGGTGGTATTGTAACCAACCTGACTGGGAAAGCCTTTTTGATTATAAGTAGTAATCCTCCTTTCTGTCTGTCCACTCTATCCTGCCGATAGACAATGTAATTGGGGAGTCACCAAGTAGTGATCCGAGCAGTAAAGTGTGTTTCTTGTACAAACATGACATCAACTCTATGGTGTGTGAGAAATCTAATTAGCATTTGTTTCTGCCCCTCGAGACCATCTGCATTCCATGTAGCAAGGATAAGTGTATGATGTAGGGCGCTGGAGTTAGAAACAGCCATCGTCAACCATTTCTGCTATTGTTTCTATTACTGCTGCAGCCTTGGAAGCTGAGTCTGCTGCTTGACGGAAACAGATAATAAAACATTTAATATGCGTTATGATTTTGTGGAAATATAACCCCTTGAGGAATGAAAGAATAGACTTTAGGTCCAGGTCTTCTTTGGGGCTCTCCTGTTTTTCGGCAGAAGCTGGTTGGATGTGGGAAGCAGGAGGGGCTGCAGCGTCTTCATTGTCCGTAGCCATAGGTTGGACATTAATAATAGTGGGGTCGGGCATTGTCTCTGCTACTGGTTTGTTGACAGTTTTCTCCGCTTTATCTGGAAGTTTTCTCGGCTGCTGTGCCGGCAATTTAAGAGCCTCACAATAGGATTTGAATACTGGACATCCACGGTAATTTGCCGGGTGATCTCCCTGACAATTTGCGTAAGTGGCGGGTGTGGAGGTGTCGGATTTACTGCAGGACTGGGTGAAATGAAATTGCCCATATTTGAGACAGCGCGGATGCGCTTGGCAGGTGTCCTGTGAGTGCCCCAAGCATTGGCATCTGTAACACTGTAGCACCGAGGGAGGCTTATATGGTTCGATTTGGACCTTGTAATTAAGTAGGTTATTGATAGCATAGATCTCTTTAATAGCTGCACTTCGTTCCAGAGCAATCAAAAACAGTGGCGTCATAATTTTCTTGTTATCTGTCTTGCTTTTTTTCAGACATTTGATGAGCGCTTGTTGGTTTGTAGAACAGTCGGATAAATTCATCCTTCAGATCGTCTAAGTCAGTGTCAATAGGCAGTTTTCGGACAACCACCTTAATAGGCCTTTCATTTTTTGCTACCCCTGTGGCATACTCAGTTTTCGTTTGATCGCAGTAAGCTTCATAGAATTGTAGTCATCTTTTGTTTGCCGCTTGAATCCGAATGCGCTCCTTACTTGACTGAGCTAGAAGGGGCTCCTTCAATGCTCGTGACAAAGTCTTAATAAATGTATAGGTGTTGGTAATTCCGTAAATGAAAATCGGAGGAGGCTTGAAACTGGGTGGCTGATTTGTCGTGGCATTTTTAGTGCTAGTACTAGCATTATCTGATTGTGCTGGAGACAAGACCTCGAAATTATTACTGAGTGGAAGAGGTGGATAGTCGGAAACACTATTAGTGAGGTATGCTGTCTTGATGTAATAATTATATTTTTTTTAAACTGCAATTTCATTCCCAGTCGAAACTGGGCGGGCCACAGAAGGTAACGCCTTCTCCGGGGCCAGAGAAAAACTGAAGTGTTAGAGGTGCCTGTTTATAGATGGGATACAGGAAGTTATTGACGGTGGTGATGTATGATCATGATTATATCTTTAGATGCAGTACAAGAAGTGCAGGGTAGAAGAGATTATGGACGATAGATATGCTGATGGGTTTGATAGATGCGACGACGTGGGTTATAGGTTGGCGTGGCCTGGTCAAGCTCATGCAGTGCAAGTAGATGGTCAACTGGTGGATAGGCATGTAGTGGTCGTGCAGGAGTCTGATCGAGCAGTGCACCAAGAATTGGATGGGCCTCAGCGATACGGCTCTGTATATAGCGAGTGCGGAGACGATAGAGATGTTTTAAGAGCGTGGGTATGGTGGTGTGCCGATAGACCTCCCTAGTAGGAGTATTTGCCGGTAAGAAATAAGCGGTGCGCAGAGCATGACGTTCCAGGAGTTGTAATTTGGTGTAGAAGTGCTGAGGAGCAGACAACCAAGCAATATGACCATGGGTAAGAGCTGGGCGGACAAATACCTTATACGTATGAAGAAGAAGCCTGGTGTTGAGACCCCAGTTGGTACCGCAGAGGCTTCGAAACAAATTTATGCGGCGTCGAATTTTAGTTTCTAACTGAGAAAGGTGGGCTCTCCAGGTGAGATGTTTATCGAAAATGACGCCTAGATATTTCACACTGTTCGATAGGGTCAACGGTGAACCGAGAAGCGTAAGATGGAGACGCTCAGGATTTCGTGTTAGACAAAATTTGTTGCGGTTGCGGGCAAATAAGGCCAATTGGGATTTTGGCGGGGTTTAGTTTAAGTTTCCACTTCAGACACCAGGTGACCAACTGATCGATTGCTGGTTGGAGAGTAGTGTTAATACGATCCACAGAAGAACACACAGCGAGATAGGCTGTGTCGTCAGCAAATTGTAGTGCATGGATGGGTGGCCGAGGTTGTGGCATATCTGCAACATATAAGATATAGAGTAAGGGGGAGAGCACGGAACCTTGTGGCACCCCAGCACGAAGAACAAAATGGTGAGACTGAGCCTGGTTGATTTGTACAAAAGCTGGGCGTTGATGAAGGAAATTGGCTATGAGGCGGACGTACGGTATAGGAAGAAGATGTAGCAGTTTAAAAAGAAGGCCTTGATGCCATACCGTATCAAATGCTCGCTCAATGTCAAATGAGATTAGGACAGAAGGTAGTCGTTTGTTGAAGTGGTTAGTCAAGAGGCTCGAGAGCTTAAGCAGCTGATCCGTGGTGCTGAAAGATGGTCGGAAGCCGGCTTGCGTTGTAGGCAGATGATGATGAGTTTCTAAAAAAGGATGAAGGCGGGTGACCAAAATGCGCTCCATGGTCTTACTGAAGACGTTGGTGAGACTGATTGGGCGATAGGAGCCGATATTGGTAGGATCTTTTTGAGGTTTCAGAAAAACCACAATTTTGGCGAGCTTCCAGAGAGGAGGAAAATAGCCAGTTGTTAAAATAGTTGTATACAACTGGGCGAGAACATGGTGGAATGCCTCTCCGGCTTGCCGAAGTTGGTTGTATGTAATAGTGTCGGCACCAGGAGCTGTATTGCGGCTTCGATGAAGCACAATGACGATTTCAGCACTAGTAATCGGAGCTGTCAAAGGATTAGTGTGATCAAGTTTATGGTCTATTGCTGGTGTAAATAACACTCGCTCAGGATTGCCCAAAGTGGTAATACGGCGGTGAGATGGATGGTAAAATAATGGAGCATTATGTGGTGTGAAGACATCCTCAAGGTAAGTAGCAAAGGCGGTCGCTTTTTCGGAATCGGTAGTAGGAACATTGCCATCGCTCAGAATAGGATATTGGGAACCCCGGCGTTGATAAGTGAGCCGTTTAAACAGGTGCCAGAATTTAGTGGCATTGGTTTCATTGCGCAACTCATTGCAAGAATTTCGCCAATCTAAGCGTTTCCGGGCTATGATGTAGTGTTGGACCATGCGTTGAAACTATCGATGGAGTAAAAGAAAGTGTCGATCGTGAGTTCGCCTGTATTCGGTCAGAAAGGCATGAGACCGGTGAAATAGAGTGACGGCATGATGTGGTAGGCTCGGGCAATGCGAGTGTAAGGTACGTTTAGGAACTGCGTGTTCAGTAGCGCCTGCAATGAGAGTACTAAGAGATGTGGAGACATGGTCAATGTCAGATAGAGACGAGACTGCAGTGGAAGTAGAAGCTAGGTTCTCCGTGATGTACATTCGATATTTCTCCCAGTCGGCCTTGGCGAAATTGTAGGTTGCAGGGGAGGCTGGTGGTTCCCTGGATTGGGTGTTAGATGGAGTTATTGTAAGTAGTACCGGGAGATGATCACTGTCTACGGAGCTAAGTACCTCCACAGAAGATTTGGGCAGTAGGTTGTTACTGATGATAACCACGTCAGGGGTGGTGTGACTCGCAGGCCGAGTGTGGTGTGGCAGAGGAAGACAAGAACTATGGGTAGTTTGAAGGAAGTCCTGGAAACGCTGCTTTTGCGCCGCAGTACGTGAGTGATAATTGAGGTCCGCAAGAACTACGTATGTTTTAAAGTTGATATCCAAGTAAGTGAGAAAGCGGTATGGCAATGGTTGAGTAGATCATACATAGATGGTTGCTAGGGTCAAAGTAAGAGCTGAAAAATAGACGGTACTGATAACGTGTTCAGAGTATTGCTCAGAATATGGTGGGATGATAAGACGACGAGGTAAAGAGTGCCTGATGGCAAGAGCGGCTCCACCACGAGCAATGTTGTTAGGGAGATCACACCGTAAGAGGTGATATTGTGGAAAGTAGTACCGATCAGTAGTTTTCAAGAAAGTTTCATTGAGTGCAATACAGTCTACATTTAGGGAGGATGCCATGGTTTCAAGTAATACCCGGTTTGTCTTGAGCGAGCGGATATTGGAAAATAGGAGCTTGACTACCTTCTTATTTTTGTTCCCCGCCATCTGGAACAGAAGGAGTAGATTCAGAATGGAAATGAAAGTGAGAGTAGAGGCCAGAATAAGTGGCTGCCATATGGATATTAAAGATGTCGTATGCAGCTTTTGTTGCATGTGACAAAATGGCTTCACGTTGGAACGGGAAGGCATTTTGCAAGACTAGCGTGATAAATTGTAAGATATTTTCGACTGTAGGAGGAGGAAGTAAGGATGTTTGGGTGCCAGTTGAAGTATTGACAGGAGTGGAAGAAGCGTGGAGGCGGAGCGGCACGACTGTCTCGGGTTTATCCGGCAGCGGTTTCGGTTTGGTTTTGCATTTGTAAGAGTAGGTAGCATGGTCGCCATTACAGGTGTTGCATACCGGAGGTTGTTGGAGAAGTGTGCAGTTTTTAATCTTGTGTGGGCCCTTGCAGTGTGCACATTTAGGTGGAAGAGTGCATTGAGTGGTCATATGTGAATTATATGTTAAGCAATTTTCGCAACGCCGTGAGAGAGGAGGTGGCGTGCGAGATGCCTCGACGCGATGGTGGCAACGATAGATAAAGACACCATTTTGAAGAAGATCGTCTATAAGCGCTTGGTTGTCTGTAAGCAGTCTCACCATGTATGTAGGACCTTCGGCGTTCTTAATACGAATTGCACGACTCGGATGGATGTTATCGGCTTTGAGTTCTTCCAGCAATTCCTGTTCAGTAATACTAGGGTCAACCCCACGAATTACGACAGATAGTAAAGGAGAACGTTTGGGTGGAGGTGGTGTTTTTAAGCCAGGAGACTGTAAGAGCTGAATTTTTGTATTGGTGCCGAACATGGCTGGTCCAACTTTGTAAATAAGATGTTGGTACAGATTTGGGTTTGCAGTTTTAAGGATAATACCATTCTTTGTTTTAATGAGTTGCTGTAAATCCAGGCGAGTACAGTATCGGAGCAGCTTCAGATAAAAGGATTTAATATTATGAAGAGACGGATCTATCTGAGTAAAAAGGATGGTAGTTTGTGCAGGCGTCGGATTAGTAACATCCATAGGTTGGGCGACAGAAGCGCTGGCAACAGAAGAAGAAGAAGAATCAGATGCAGTTGGTTTAGACTTAGGAGGACTCTTGAGAGCCTCAGTATAGGAAGGGTTCGTGGGGGAGCGAGAGCGCTCGCGATCCCTAGGTGGAGAGCCATCGGATGATTGGGAGGTGCTAGCAGGTTTGGTGCGTTTTTGAGATCGGGCCGTCTCTACGAGATTCCCTAGGTGGTGCCATTACCGGTAAGCCTTGGTGTTTGCCCTGGGAAGAAAAGTCCGGAGTCTTAGGCATGGTCGTCGATAAGTGACTTCAAAAAGGCAGAGCCTTTCTTCGGTCGAGCGCCGCCGAGGAAGATAATATAGATTACGAGGAGCTTGAAGTAAGGAAGCGTATCGCAAAACACTGAAGTGCTTTCGTCCCCGTCTAGATGTTAGTAGATAACCTGGCGTTTCACTGACACAAAAGTGCTGGTAGATACCAATAAAATTAACTAATTACTAAAATTAAATGTCAGTGGGTAGTAAAATTAATCAATTTGTAGAGAATTTATAATACATTCAGAATGTGTTATACGGGAAATTGCTCCACAGCATGTATTAGCAGTAATCATTGTAAAAGCTATTTTATTAAGACCTGTCATAAATACCTTTTCCAACTAATGTATACAGCACAAGGATTTTTCTGCGCCATCTCTTCACCAACTTTTGTATTGACTTGGTTTTAGATTTATGGTATACTAATAAGTAGGTAAATACGAATCAAGCAGGATAGTGAAGAATATTCGTCTTTGATAAAGGTTTATTGAAATCTGTTTTGCTGTAGTTATTACGTATAGATGTATACATATTTGGCACGGTTTAATTTTTATATTTTTGCAGTGTAATACAAAATTTCTACTTGCAAAAGAGGTTTAGCATGATTGAATTTATTTGTGCGAATGGATTAATGTTTCATTATAGTATTTATGTGCATGTATAAATTTACTATGCAATATATCATGTATGACTAAATTAATTTATACGTATAATTTTATAGCGCATTTAAACATAGATATAGTTTTATTTATACAAAGAAGGCCATGGTAAGAGGTCGGAACTAGTTTAGACATCTTCCTCGAGTCCAGAAGTCTCTAGGATATGTTTTGATTCTTTCCGTGGCCTGCATTAGGTTGTCTTAAGTAGTAACATTAATTCAAGTTTATACAATTATAAAGAAATTAAATTTAGTTATTAAATTTTGTGGTACGATCTACAGTTGCAAGCTTATAGGACTAAAAAGTGATTGTTTGTTCGGAAAGACATTGAGAACCGTAGAGCATTGAAGTGTCTCTCTCAGTTCAATATATTGATAATTTTGAAATTATAAATAGTTTATCAATAACGGTATCAGAAATTTTGAATGATATAGCATAAAAAATTGGAAGTGATATTAAATAGTATTAAATGCAATCAATGGTGTTGTGTTTTATAAGACAATGACGTTCAAAATGTTCTCTGTATCTACGAATGCATGGACTACTCTGGACTTACTTCAAGAAAATTTCGCTTCCCGGATGTGTTTGGTCGAAAAAATGGTGAGATATAATCCGGCCGCCCATATTACATGATCTCTCCCTCACCTGGGATTGTTTCTATAGTTTCACCTTCAAAACCTCTGGTTTATGACAATAAGCCATGAACAATTCGTGAACTGAAAGGAAGCATTGAATGCACCACTACGAATTTACCGCTCAATGTTTGTGTGCAAAAGTTATTCTAAATTGGACTTTTCAGAATTTATTCCCACTTGTCAAAGCAGAGGACTTTATTTTCTAAACATAAATGTCATAATTTGTTTCAATAATATTAATAATTCATTACTGCCTGGAATTACAATGTGAGAACGTCCATTCAGGAGACTTAGATGTAGATGGGAGGACAATACTAGGATGGATCTCGCAGAAATAGGGATACAAAGAAAAGTAACAACTGGATAGTGTTGTCTAAGGTTAGAAGTCAATGGAGAGCTTTTGTGAATGCAGCATTGAACCTTCGGGTTCCGTATTCCATAGAATTAGTTAGTTAGTTATAATTAGGGTTGCCAGACGTCCCGGTTTCCACTGAAAGAATTAACTGTCCCGAAAAAGGCTTTTGGGACGTCTGTTTGTCCCGTTTTTTCTTGTTCAGATTGAAAAAAAATCAACTTGCATGAACTAGTATGTCTAGCCTAAAAACGGAAGGTTTTCGGAATATTTTGTGTAGCCAATTAATTTTATTAAACAAACAACATGGTAGAGACCTGCACGGGTCGGGCTTGGGCGGGCCGACTCTATTATTTCTTTGGGCCGAGCCGGGCTTGGGCGGACCGACATGGATTTCTCTTCAGGTCGGGCCGGGCTGGGGCCGATTAATTGCAATTCTTTAATAATTATTGACATTCGTTAAACGATAATTAGAATAAAGGCAATCGTTGAACAAGTGTGCCCGTGAAAAATGTTACAAAATGAAACTTCGAAAATTTATCGGGCCCGGGCAGGGCCTGGGCCAAGAATTTTAAAAACTTATCGAGCCGGGCTGGGCTCGGGCCGAAAATCTCCAAAACTTTTCGGGCCCGGGCTGGGCCGGGCCTACGTACATTCGGACTGAATTGGGCTCGGGCCGAAAAATTCGACCCATGCAGGTCTCTACAACATGGTGTTTGAAATCGCGTCCATTCTTTCGTCCTATGTGTTGTTTAGCTTCCAGAAGGAAGAAAAGGATTTTTAAAAATGTTCAATAGGGGACATATGTAAATAATTTCTTGAAAATTACTTTCAATAGAAAAGAAAAGTATTTTTCCCTGTGATTGGCTTTAACTACTATTTTATACTTCAATCGGCAGCGCAGAACTGCTTTAATCAACTGTTATAAGTTGCTCGATGTTAACAGCATTTATACTGTCTATTTCAACTTGACGGACGTCTTCTTAGGCACAATTTCTTCTGAGAACTGAGTTGTCTTTAATATATTTTCCTATGTGTGGATAAATATTTCCAAAGATGCTGTGCACACATTCAATAATTTTGGATTTATATTGTTTCGTTTATCTGATAAAATTTTCAAAAACTTACTCTAGCACAAGAAATGGCAGTTAAACATATAAAGATAAGTCTTGTTTAATTTTGATACCGGATTTTGTTTTCTGCCAAACTTGGAGAGGCTGTGTAAGTCTTTCAAGATGTTTAGTTTTTGTTTATCGTTCTGAATTTAGCCTAAATGTATTTTTTTCTTGCTAAATGCTAAATTTATATTTCTTTTAGGTGATTATATATAGAATATCGTGTGTATATTATATTAGAACCTGTTAAACACAACAAATCAGAATTCGGAATCAGAGACGCTAGGCAAGTCTTACATTATCTTTTCTCCTTCCTTATACATCCCTTGTAGGGCTCCATTTGTGTTAACTATGTATAGAATGAACTGAAAAATTGTAAGTAATGACGGGGGAAAAGATAGATAATTAATTGAGCCTGACTAGATGAGTAGGAAACTTGACCTTATATACGGTGGCGAAGCGTAATCCCAACGAGTTGGGTAGGCCTGATAAGCTTAAAACAAAAATAACATTTAATGTATCATAAAATGTTTATAATCAGAATTCTATTTTCCTTATTGAGTTAAACAAAAGAAACTACCAAATTTATTTATTTTAAAGAACTTTCTTAGCTATATTCCTAACACTGTTTAGAGTTTACTTTATGTGCATGTATACATAGTAGTTTTTTTTGTTTAATTTGATAAGAAAGAATGAATAGTTATATAAGCAAAAGTAAACGGAATGTACTGTATTATTATTATTATTATTATTATTATTATTATTATTATTATTATTATTATTATTATTATTCAACATATATTTACATGGAGAAAAACATGCGTATGTATTAATGGAATATTCCCATTTAGCTCCACTACAAATATTTTGAAGTGTAGTTCATATTTTCTTCTCTCTGGGATTTGCAAGGGGGATGAGGGAAATTTCTTCCTCACTTGCTGTTTCCATTTCCTGCATATTTGTAAATGGAGGGAGAGCAAAAGTAAATACATTCTTACAGTTAACTGTCAAATTTCTTGGATTAGCGTTTGTTACATCTACCTACTTTAAAGTAAGTACAATAATGCATTTAATTAATGTATCACGTGATAATTACTTCACTAGAAACGTTAATGTTCAGAAGGAACTTCATTTGAATCAACGCAAGATATTTAATATTGTATTCTATGCAGTGGCATATTTAAGGGGGTGACTTCCGGGCTTAAGCACTCACCGAAGTTTTATCCAAACTTTTTATTGTTTTATAAATATTGCAGAATTTTCACATTTCAAGGTATAAAGTTTGCTAATCCCTTCCAGAAACAAGCAAAGTCTCCCGAAACAAAATCGTAAATACCCCACTGATTCTACGAAATGGAAAACTCAACTAAAACTACACACAAATATAATTATTTTATCCTGTACGGTAGAGTTTGGTAACTTTATATAAATTTAATGTATCAGAGTTATATTCTACTAGCTATTATGGTTTAGGCCCCATGTAGGAAAGAAACAGCTACGCTGAATAACTTCTGAGAGTATATACGTAAATTAACAGATTATCACTAATAGAAATTCATAAGTGTACACAGAAACTTCTTACTCTGTGTTAAATAAATCATTTTATAACATATTAGCATTGGAAGATGCCTTTAACGCTAAAATTAAACTCCCAGAGGCGAGAATTCGCACCTTCCCAAAATGCGTGCAATTCTCAGCGATACTAGCTTCGCTCATTGAGCAGCATTGCTCATCATAAGCCTATCTAGCGAGCTGGCGAGGCTCAAACGAAATGGTCTCGAAATGTTTCTAACCTACTGTATTGTTACCGAAAAAAAACAAGAACGAAATGTTGAAGTATTGACTTTATTTTATGAGAAACTAAAGATAAAGAAAATAAACGGTAAAAAAACAGGTTAGGCCCGGCCTCAGAGCCTCATAGTATGCTTCGCCACTGCTTATATATAGTCTGAAATTGGTGTCCCGGTTTTTCATTTACAAAATCTGGGAACCCCTGTATAATAATTCATTATCCTTTATTGTTTCCATTTCATCTCATTTTAAAGTTCGGAGTTCTTATTAATAAACCGATCATATGTCATTATTATGGGTTTTCGTCAATTATAAACCTAATTCTGACATATTGAATAATAGATTAATATATTTGTTTTTTTTTTTGAAACTATTTTTTTTAATGGGCTCAGTAGTGAGGCGCTCATCTTTGCTGCAAGGGTTCCTAGTTCGATCTCTGGCCACGAGAATATGTGGTGGACAAAGTCGTGTCCGTACGTATTCTCGATTACTCCCAGATTCTCATTCCACCAATTATTCCATTATCATTCACTTCCACCAATCACTTGCCTTGTTTATCCTCAACGACATAATCGTGTGACGTATCAAGTTTATTTCATTTTTTTTTGAAATTTAAAGAATCGTATACAGTACAAGTAATTTATATACTTATAATTATATCTTATCTTATAAAAATCTTATAATATATATGTATAAGGGGGAAACTTACTCGACGCCGATGTCTTCAAGATTCGTCGAAGTAACTAGCATTTAATGTAATGTCAAGAGACGCTGACCATTCCGTTCAGGAGTTGACTGTGCGGAATGAATATCCATCAGAGTAGAAAATTACAATATTCTGTCAGATGAAGAAAAAAATCTAAGAAGAACCGTACCATTGGGGCTTGCAAAAGGTCTAATAAATCGGTTTGTGGAACATGCAAAACACCAATACAACACACTTGTGTAAACTGTTCTAAGTAATTACGTAATGAAATGGAACTGACAATTATTTTTGTGTATATACTTTGAAGCAGGCCAGTATCCAGGGCGGATCTAGGGAAGCCTTCCCCACCCTAAAGTTTTACAGGTATCAATAAAAGTTTCACGGTAGACTTGCAAATGAATTATAATGTGGTTGGATCGGGCCCCCCATACATTTTTGGGCTGACTACGGGCCTACTTTTAAGTGTACTTTAATAAATTACATATTCATTATTCTCAGATGTTTATTCTGTAAGAAAATACAGTTTCCTTTTTGTAATATGTGCCTGTGAAGACGAAAAAAATGCAAAAAATTGTCTGTTCCAATACATTACAGAAAAAATAGATTTGACGAAATTTCACTTGTTCCAGAAGGACTCAAAATGACTCTATCGGACACCGGGAGAGGGAAGCTATATCCAGATATCCTAATATTAAGTGTGTCTTAACATAATTGTTCCATATTTCCTTTCAAGTTTCTTCTATTTTTTTCGAATTTGGTTTGTTTCTTCTGTGTTTTTCTAACCTAGTTTGCACTATGATTGGATTCATAGCGTACTGGTATAACTTCCTTAGCTTCCTAGTATTTTATTTCAGTTTTCATAGATTATCGGTCTAAAATGCTCGTTTATTTATTGGTTCAGACTTACTAGTTTTATGTGTGGGACATTCTATCTTTTCAGATTTTCGACGGTAATTTTAGGAAGAAGGATAAAGAGAATTTTCGTATAAAATTAGCAGAATGTATTTGATTTTTTATATATTTATTTCTTTGACGTCTATAGAATTCTGTATGAGTAGGGTGTAGGTTAATGACGCTTGAATAAATTTGAAATCAGTGCTAATTGTCAAATAATTTTGTTGTTAGGAAGTGCATGTTAGTGAGAAATTTATGTACGAACTTGTGAATCTCAAAAAAAAAAAAAAAAAAAAAAAGCACAAAGAAACTTAAACTGTAGTTTGGAGTTTGAAAAAAAAATCACGACTGATGGAAAGTAATTTACCTAACGACAATTTCTAAAACGTGCTACATGAAGTAGCTGGGGAGTGAAGCTTACCTAATTTTATATTTAATAGAAGATTATAGCACAAAAGAGCGATGGAAATGCTAAACGTTGATAATATGTATTTATTTTCATAAACAATTTCACTAGTTCTTTTTAAAAAAATAAGTAAAATACTTCTAGAGTTTAGAAGATATGATCGTACGCATAATTCACTCACATATTCAAGAAAGTAAGTGAGGTACAGCAGTTTCAATTTTCGTATTTTGTAAATTTTGAAAATTTTGTAATTAATATAGAGCGTGGGAAATTTAAGAGCCAAATGGGAATTTCTGCTTTTTGAGATGGGATTTTATGAGGTCCAAGTTTGCTATCAATGATTAGTATTTTGGTTTATTTATAGTTGGGTTAACTTACGGTTTTTGTAAACTTTTGCCATTTCATGTGTCTGGATCGTATTTTTGGTGTTCATTATCTGCTTCTTGTTAATTTGTTGCTTCCGTTACGTCAAACATTGTGGTCGCTGCTTCTTGCCGTATCTAGGATTTACCAATTATCCATTTATAATTTTTTTTTCCATCGTTATGGTAATATCTATGTTCTACGCATTCCCTTGCCTGTTTTTGTATGTCAGCGGTTCACCTTATTTGTTTATTACCGTTAGGTAGTTACAGGGCCGTGCCGTGAAAAATCAGCGCCCGGGGCGAGAGTATACGACGGCGCCATATACATATATTCCAAATATTTTTTTTTCTTTTGCCTCTTTTTCTCCCGATATTTTCGCCCCCTTACTTCGGCGCCCGGGGCCGTCGCCCCGCTCGCCCCCTCACGAAACGGCCTTGGTTAGTTCTAGTTTATAAAATATACGAGTTCTCCTTTTCATCCGTTTTCATAATAAGGATTTTGAGTTTGAATCTGCTCATATGATGTCATTATTTTAACAAACTTTACATATATTACTATATTTGTGCATAAAATGTTTTCTGTCCATACTGAATTGCCAATAGCTGTTTACTAATATAAAGCATTCTGTTCATGTTTATATTTCCAAGCATTAAGTCTACATGTCTTCCGTTCGAAATATGTTCAGTATTACAGATATTCTTATCTGTAATCACAAATGGGATCCATGCAAAAACATCAGCCAGTAGAAGAGGCCCGTATGGGACTACCAATAAACGTATCGCCTAAGATGCTTGCTGAATTCGTCCACTTGTAGGCCTGGGGAATCCGCCAACTCAGAGTGAGTGGAGTGTACCGTCATCCATAACTTCTTCCTACAACATATTGTTGAACGTAACACAAACTGTTGGAATCTACTATAAGAAAGATACTTGGGGGAGGAGGGGATCAAAATGGAAAACAGTTATCAGATTGGATGAGGCCAACATTTATCTCTCGCATAATGGAAACATTTGGGCAATCAGCTACCATGACACTTCTGGCAAGAGACGTATCGAATTTTACCGCCAGTGCAAAGTTCCTCGCAGAGTATTGTGATTATTAGCGGATACTGTAAAGATGGGAAATTTGAGGTACGTAATTAGGACTAAAAGATGATCGTGAATGTTGCATTCTTACGGGAATCTATCACGACTCCGAACTCCCTTGGAGCTCTGTAATCTTTTGTGCCAGAGACCAGAGTTTGATTTTCTGTGGGAGCTCATGATGTTGGGATCCATATAAATCTCTAGGTCTTTCATACTACGTCTCTCTTGGTCCAAGTCTTTAGGTCAACTATGCAACTGAAAGGCAACTGAAAGGGCAACTTAATTCCAAGCAATCCATCGTGACTCCAATATCAAAAAGACACTCTTCATTTGTATTGAGTCAAGGACCAGGTGCGGACCCACACGGACAAAGCCTCTATCACTCCTTTCGGTTTTAATCATGGCATAAAACAGGAAACGGGGACCCGTGCTTTTCTTTTTCATGACATTCCTGTCAATAGCCGTGATGGATTTCTGAGGATTTGAACTGTTTAATTCAAAGTCTGTAACCCCCTCCCTTCCCTTATTGTCTGTGAGAAGAATGGGATGTAATTCCTCCGCATGTGCTTCAACGCTGTTTGTTGCAGTGGAAATTCGATTTCGAGAGAGAATTCACAGTATTGGTATAGGTATAAGAAGAGGAAAGCTAGTATTCGCCCTCAGAACATTGTGTCCTCTTAGAATAATGTTGGATTACAGGCTAAAACTGCGTTCATTGGAAGATTCTTTTAATTCTCAAAGGGTTCCAATAGGACAAAATCGGTGCGGTCTGACATAAACTGAACAAGAAGTTCCGAATTGGAACTTTTGCTGACTTGGAAATTAACAATAATCTCCTTTTTATCTCTTTTCTAATATTTATAATTTGGTCATCCCTATATAGTAGAAATGAGTACATTCTTTTAAACTCAGTAAACTTGGAGAAGAAATATTCAGTTCCAGTTTAAGAAGTTTTCATAGTAACTTTGCACACTCTTCAAAGAACTGAACAATAAACGTGTGTTTCGTACTCTTTCTTTATTAATATTTCAGCTCAAAAACATAAATGTTTATAAATTTCTTAGGTTTTCTTTTCTATAATTTTGCACCTATCTTCCGTATTGACGATATAGTAACATACAGTTTGGTGCATTATCGATTGACAAGATTTATAAGTACTTTCTCATAAAATTGGTATTTTGTTCTTGAATTCTACAGAATGTGAATATTCTCAAAAAAAATATATATATATAATAAGACTGACTAGGCCACAAGGTATTGAAAACTGAAAAGTTAAAGGAAGTAAGAAATTTTTTCCTTGAAAAGTTACAAGAAAAATACTTAAATGAGGGTAGGAAAGGTGTGGGTAGTAATAGAGGATGAAAGCGTATTAAACTTTGCATACCAGTGCCCTCCCGTGGAGAGTATACAACGGCGCACCCATACATATATTTCAAGAAATTTTCTTTTCTCTACCGAATTTTGCGACCCCTTATTCGGCGCCCGGCTCCGTCTTCCAGCTCGCTCCTCACGGCACGGCCCTGTTGTATACAAAAGGCTGCAGAAGCACCGGTAATAGTAGATTACCGCGAACACAAAACGGGTAAAAAAGGGTTGCAGAAGAGATGTTGCAGAAAATTAGGGACAAGAAGACGTGGAAGCAGGTTTGATACGGATGAAAGAAGAAAGATGAACAGAAAGTTAAACACACAGAGCAACAGAATGGTTTAACCAAAGAAAAAGCGAGGACACAGAAAAATGACAACGAATGGGGTAATATGAGGAAATGTAAAAGGAGGTCAAATATACGGAAATTAGGAGGAAACAAGAAGGTATTAGGATGGCAGTAGAAAATAAGAATGGGAAGGAATCAGCGAGAGAATAAAGGCTTAGGAAGATACAAAGAATATGTTTAATACCTATATGAGAGTAGGGATAGACAATGTGGCCTAGATATTGAAGTAGAAAATGAAGCAGGCGAAGATGATAAAGGATTTAGTTCTTCGAGATGAGTTTGAAAAAGAAATATATGCGATATTGGAATGGAAAAGCACCCGGGAAAAATTATATACCAATCGAATTAATTAAGAATATGGGAGACAAGAAGAAGAAATAATATTTGTTCCGACAGTGCAATGAAGTATACGAAACAGGAGAGTGGCCAAAATACTTCCTGACGACGATCATAGTAATGATGGCTAAGAAATCGAACCCAAACAGATGTGAGCATTATACAGGGTGTCTATAAAATCTGAGTACATGGAAACAAGCACATTTTATTCAATTTAATGTTAACTAATATCATATTTTCAACATTATTTATGTGCTGTTTAATGCATAATTTGGTGCGCTTTGCAAGAGCAAGGTGCGCTCGATGAAATAGGTCTGAATTACTGTCGATTTCAGCACACTAACTTTTAATGCATTCTGTCAGATGGTTCTAATTTCTAATATTCATCGAGTAAACTTTCTCTTTCAGCATACCCCACAAAAAGAAACGAAGGAGAGAAAGGTCTGGCGAACGAGGGGACCACTTCACATGACCAGTAGCGTAGCGTGGTATTCCGAAATAGGGATGCAAAAGTTAGTTACTTGTGCGATACAATACTACTGTAGTCAGCAATATATAGCTATTTCGAGAGGAAATATAGGGTTATAAAAAATTAGGGCCTTAATTGCGGGCGTAGTGGGGCATACAGAAGCAAATACGTGTATTACGTTAGAAGCCAATAAGCTCCTCAGCTCCTTCTAGCGTCTGTCGTTGTTACACACACACACACACAAAAAAAAAACGGCCCCATTGTCGTATGAACATTGTTTTCAGTATAGTTCCCTTCATTTCTTTTTCGTGGGCAGCTTCTTTCTCCCCATACCATACTTCAATCTCGTTCTTAAAAAAGGAAAAAAAATACGTCGCCCCTAGAAATTTGTCATCTTAGATCTGGGTCTCAAACTCCCATTCGTCAATATGGGGATGAATGTATATCTATTACGTTCTCAGATATACAGATACTGAAGGGCCCAAGCAATTTTTTCTAGGGGCAGGGGGTGCTGCCTCTCTTGGCCTACCAGATCGCTGACCGTGATTCTACAGAATGCTTTATATTTATGCTTGTGTGTGTGGGCCCCTGAAAGAGTTTCCTGCTACACCACTGCGCATACTATGTATTTATGATGAAGATTAATAGTTTGCTATTCATTACGATTACAATCACAATGCATTTAATTACGTTTAAAGCATAGCTATATTTATACTATCATTTACATAAGCGACATGTTTCAAAGAGGCGTTGAACTAATTAATCATTTCTGTTTTGTTCTATTTCCTTGACGTTAGCGCTCGCATCTTGTGTCCAGAAACTATAGCTTAGTTCAAAACAGATAGAGTTGGTGATACTTGCGAATACGCCAGCTTTTATCTAAAGCAAATGTAGGGGTGGAACGGACGAGGAGGAGTAAGAAACATGTAGGTTGGACATGCGCATTCAACAGAAAGCAGACGAAAACCCCGATGCTTGCAGTAGGCCTGGAAACCCAAGAAAAATGGATACAAAGGGAAAAAGTAGAAAATGTGCATGTGAATGATGCGCATGCGTAGGTTCCGCTTGTCAAAGGAAGGCGAGAGACCGCATCCAGAAGATTGCAGTGGAAATAATTGTGATAATTACAATTTATATATAATGAAATACGTACATTTTCTTATTGACAGGGGATGCCGGGCATCCCGGCGTTCCCTTGTGCTACGCCGCTGCATATGACCTCTTCAAAGAGTCTCTAACAGCTGTAGCAAAATGGGCAAGGACCCCATCCTGCTAAAACCAGTCTGGAAGTCCCTCACGAAAACGCTCAATTGAGGTATCAATTTCCCCCCCACCATGTTCAGATAAGTCTCACCCGTTACATTTTCATCAAAGCGGTCCTAGCACATGAGCTTCCAACAAACTACACCACACCATCACTTTTTGGCAGCCCCGCTGTTTGAATGAACTCATCCAATGCGGATTGCCTTGAGACCAGTGTCGAAGATTTTGTCTGTTTACTTCACCATTGACATAAAACACAGCTTCATCACTGAACAACACACAAATAAAATTGATATTTTTTATACAATTTATCTGCACACCATTCACACATCTGCATATGTATATCGGTGTCTTCATTTAAGTGATGCAATATCTGTAACTTGTACGGATGAAACTTCTCCTCTACCAGGATTTTGTGGATGGTTGACCTTGGCACACTCATCTCCGTGGATGTCCGACGAAGCGATTTCTTTTGGCTAGCATAAATCTTAGCGAAGAGAGACACTTTCGTTTCGTCTGAAGTCTTTGGTCGCACGGAACGGGGTTTGTCCAACACACTGCCTGTTTCTTTAAACTAGGTGATTACTTTCCCGACGGCAGTAAGACAAATAGATTGATGCTGATTGTGTCGAAGGTTAAATTCTTCCGCAATTTTGCGATACGGCCATACTTCTGGATAACTTAAGAGTACCAACTCGACTCGTTCTTCCTTAGACATAGCCATCATTGAATCTAGAAAAATAAAATAAAAAAAATATTAGAATTCCTCATGTACCCAGACACTCTAGAACTAATAGTGTCATATCTCGTGCAGCAAAAATTTTAGTTCGAATTTTGAACAGAGGGATATATGGAAGAACAAATGAAAAGGGTTGACGAGGATCAGTTGGGGCCCAGGAGAGGTAAGGAAACAAGAGATGCAATTGGATTATTAAGAGTGATCGGAGAAAGGCTTATAGAAAAAAAGTAAAAGAGGTGTTTGTAGTATTTATTGATCTAGGAAGGGCTTTTAATCCCTTGAACTGCAATTGTTGTCTGAAGTTTTAAAGAAAGTTTTCTTGGAATGGAAAGATTAAACACTGATAAGAAACTACCAACAAGTAAGTGTTAGAAAATGGGACGAAATGACAGAGGAGAGCAACTGGAAGGAGAGTTCGACAGGAATGTTGTCTCCCTCCAACATTATTTAATATCTATCTAGAAGAGATAGTGAAAAAGAGCATACAAAGTGAAAATGGGATTTCTGGCTGAGGTAGAATGATTAGGTGTATACGGTTTTCAGATGATATGGCGCTTGTTGTGAATCTGAAGAGAAAATCAATACAATGTTAGAAAACTTGAGGAAGCGTTGGAAGGAATATGGGATGAAAAGAAATGTTAGAAAGACAAAAACCATGATGATTGGAACGAACCAGTCGGTGTCAAATATAGAAGAAGGAAGGGAGCAAATAGAACAGATGACTTGTTTTTGATATCTGGGTAGTATTATTAGTGATGATATGAAGTGTGTGTAAGTAAATAAGTTTTAAAAATATTATTGGATTGTTTAAACTTGATCTCTGCCAATTAGTTAGCTTGAAAATCGTATTCCACAAAGTGTATTACCACTACCAAGCCACACTGCCGCTACACTAAAAAAACTCAATATCTTGCTATGCCTCTTTATTCTTAATCTGTGCGTATATATCGTATCATTCTCTTATGTATCTAATCTATAAACTCATTTTCGTATATCATAATCACATTTCTTAATATCTTATTAATCTTCTTAGTAACCTTAAATCATGATCAAACTATTCAAACTAAATCAATTCTATCTTATTTTCACAGGCTACTCTAAGTTTATATGGTAGCAGCAAGTCTCACATTTATGAACACTTTGTGCCCAACTCATCTTCCAACATTGTGAACGTCAAATAAAGGCAAAGATAGGAATGGCGAAAGAAGCCTTTAGCAGGAAGAAAATACTATTTTGTAGGACCTTGAATAAAAAGTTGAGGAAAAGACTTATAAAATGTTTCGTGTGTTGCTCTGTATGTGTCAGAAACATGGACATTACGGAAAAATGATGAAAAGCGATTGGAAGCTTTCGAAATGTGGTTGTGGAGAAGAATGGAGAGAATTAGCTGTGTCGAGCGGAAAACAAATGAGAGGATGTTAGAAATGTTAGGGAAGAAAAACAATTTTAGACATTATTAAGAAAAGAAAGAGAAATTGGTTGGGACATTGGCTAAGAAGGAACTGTATCATGAGGGACGTGCTAGAGGGTATGGTGGCAGGAGGGAGAGGGAGAAGTCAAAGGACACTACAGTTAATGAACGACATCAAAACAGAAAAATTGAACGTGGAAACGAAGAGGTTAGCGGAAGACAGTGGAGCATGAAAGCTTCAAAGTTGCAGCAAGTGGCCTACTAATAACGGCAGAATACCTATGATGATAATTTCAATTATTAAGGAAACAATATTTGCTGAATTTGAAATGTGTCTTATATTCACATTTAAGCATATTGGGTGCATTGCATTTAATTAGAACTTTCATTTTGCAGCTACTGTAATTTGCCACACTGGTAAAATAAAAATAAAACTGGAAATACATTAAGTCAGTGGTTCCTCTCTTTTTTCACTACCGACATACGTAAACAAGGGCGCCCATCAAGGGGAGCAAGGTGGGGCGCTCGCCCCCCTAGAGGAAATTGTACTTCGGAATATCGAAAATCCAATAGAATTTTTAGAATAGTTACATCAAAATTTCAATAGACCCTATATATTTGAAATGTCACTTATACTTGCCCCCCCCCTTGGAAACCACAACTGGACGCCCTTGTACGTAGCGTACTATTTTCCATAAAATTGCGATGCACGCATTCAATTTTTATTAATAATATATCTCATTTATTTATTTATTTATTTATTTATTTATTCAGTTTCGTTTAGTATTAAGCGAAGTTGACTGATAATGAACAATATAACAATAACAAATAAAATAAAAACAAACAATAAAAAATAAAAAAGAAATACAAACCCCAGAAGACACACCTCTAAATTCACAATGTTCTCTTTAGCTGTGTTCTAAAGTTTTGTTCAGAATTAAAAAAATATTACATCTTGTTAGCAATGTATTGTAAACATATGTTAGTCTATAAAACAACAAGTGTTTTACAATTGATAATCTAGGTGTCTCGTAAGTTAGCAAATTAAGAGAACGAGTTCGCTGGGGAGGAACTCAAAAATTAATCTACGATAAAAATTCAGAATCAATTTTACCATTGATAATCTTATATAGGCAGTGCCGCATTTACATATAAGCTAAACAAGCTGTAGCTTAGGGCCCCACTCGTGTGGGGGCCCCAAAAATTTAATGAGAAAACTGATTGTAATGTAATTTCGAAATAATAAGAAAAAGTAAAAAAAAGATGAAACGCACATACACGAATGGTGTTTTGTATTATTATGTACTAGGCTTTTATGAACCAATAATAGGGCTTTATTTCTCAAACTCACTTGTAATGAGGCCAGGTCTGTAGCCAGACCAAAAATTTAGGGGGGGGGGGCCGGTAGAAGTTAGGAGAGCCCGACCCTATCATATTATACTTCATGATCATATTATAGTTCATTTGCAAGCCTACCGTGAAACTTTCAAAGGGGCCAGGCGAAGTTTAGGGGGAGTCGGCCCCCCTAGCCACCCCGTGGATACGGGCCTGAATGAGGTCTGTGTCATCCAGCCCCCCTTATAATGGAGCTCATTTTGCTCAGCCCTGCTTGTAATATGCCCTTCTATTTAGATATCCATAAAATCCATAAATTAGCATATATTCAAACCTGAAAAACGGTGACATTTTGTCGCTGAAAAAGAAAGCTTGACGTATAAAGGACCTCTTTCAATAGCTTAGGGCCCCTTCAAACCTAAATTCGGCACTGTATATAGGTAAAGCAGGTCTGCAGCTCGGCGTTGTTTCTCTGGGGTAGATACATAAGTTCATTACAGACAAGGGCGCCCATGTTATGGTTTCCATGGGGGGCAAGTATAAGCAACATTTCAAATATAGTTTCAAATTTTGCTGTAACTATTCTAAAAATTCAAATGAGTTTTCGATATTCCGAAGTACAATTTCTTCTAGGGGGGGGCGAGCGCCCCACCTTGTCCCCCTAATGGGCGCCCTTGATTACAGACATTATTTCTTGTCTCGTCTGGTCACGTAACTTAGAAATTCTAAATCTAACTATGGCTATAAAGAAGTTTAAGAGCGAGTCAATTCGTGATAGGTTTAGTAGGTACTGCCAAGACCATGAAAATAAAATTCCTAAAATTTGTCTAACTTTGCAGGACTTGGCGTTATAACCGGAGGTGGAGTATATTAATATGGTACACTAGACATAGGAAAAAATCACATGGGAGGAAGTAGGGGCGAGGATAAATTAATATTGTTTAAGACTATAGGATTAATCATACCTAACTGCAAGTAATTGTTTATTAGTGTTCGTAATTTTTATTACGTCCTTCGTTCAGAATTCAATCAGAATTCAATGGTGACAACTACAGTATTTAACAGACTATTTTTTACGAAAGCGCTTTAGTTTTCCACGATCTTTTTTAATGATATATTAAATTACAAACCATGCAATTTACTTATTTGAATTTCCTCAAGACACTCTGACAAAAAACCTTGAAGTACAAATATAGCGCTCTATTCAACGAGCCTTCTTACATTTTCATACGCCAACTTTTATGCCATGTGGATTGTAGTTCACGGGCAATTAGAATCTTCATTTATACAAGAGATATATATACTGTATATTGGATTCTTTTAGTGCATTGTAACTTAACGAAAAGAAATTTGTACTCATTGTCAATCTTAGAGATGTTGTAATCGATTTGATAAGAGTGATGTTCTTTTTACTATAAATTTAATTTGACTATTTAAGTGTCCCTCAAGTTTGTCTACGAGCAATCCCTTGACCTGATTCTGTCCTGCTTATTTGTAGGTTTTTATTTTTGAGTCTTCAACTCGACTATGTTTATTGGTTGTTTTATTTAGTTAAAAATGTCTTATGTATATAAAAATATATATGTTTTTGTTTCTTTGCTAGCAAAGGCTTGTGTTATTAATCTGCAACACCAGTAAATTACAGTGACTTATTGTAAAATTTAAAATTAAACGATTACTTTAAATTTTAAATTAAAAATTTACTTTAAATATAAAAACGAATAAATATTTAGCCCATGACTGACTGTTTCAATATTAAATTATAATATGATATTGCATGTAAATTTAATTGTGTTCGTACGTTCGTGTAGGATTGAACTGAGAACAAGCTAGCTATATTTACTAATACAGGGTGATTCAAAAACACGAGAAATTTCAAAAATTAAATAGTTTCATGAAAGCAAGTTTTTGAGGAAAGCTATTTATCTCATTTCATAATAAAAATAATACCATAATGAAATAATACCATAATACATATAGTACAATTTTAGTAACCAGTGGTTATTGGTTACTATTTGGTACCAAAATTATAACCATCCTCGGGTATTGATCAATACAAGTATAATCTCTCTATGACTTACTGTTCCTAAGATTTGACTCCTTAAATCTCCGGAAATCGGAACTCTTTATGGCCACACTTTGAATCTTCTACTTTGATTATTATACATGTGAGAGGTAACATAGCGATATATTTTGATTACTTGTACAGGGTGTTTGAAAAAGAACTCCCTAGTTTTAAGTATAAATTTAATTGGGAAATGAATGAAAACTTACATCAATGAGTACATATCATGAAAGAGAATTCCTTCAAGTTTTGTTTAATGTTGCTAGACTTCAATGTGGGATCCATTTGTGGTCCTGCACACGTCGAGACGATATTCCACTTCTCGCCACGTATTCACCAACATTTCAGATGTAACTGTCCCAACCGCCGCGACGATTCTTTCCCGTAAATGATTGATGCCTCTGATCTTTTCACTGTACACAACATTTTTTATGTAGCCCGAAAAGAAAAAGGCCATTGGGGTTAAGTCTGGGCTTCGTGATGGCCAAAGTATTGGGCCAGCACTGCCTATCCACCTTCCTGGAAAGCGAGTGTCAAGAGCCGCACGCACATGGTTACTGTAATGAGGTGGGGCGCCATCTTGTTGGGAAAACAAAAGCCACTTTTCCGCCTCAATATCGTCCATTTGGGGAAAGAAGTACTCTGTCAGCATGTCATAGTAAACGTCCCCGTTTATTGTTTTTTCTACAAAAATGAAAAGGCCAATCATACGATATTTTATCAAACCGCACAAGACATTAAGTTTGGGAGAGTTACGTTGATGCTGAATAACTTCATATAGATGGTCTGCCCCTCAAATTCTGCAGTTATGACGATTAACTGTTCCACTGACATAAAATGTAGCCTCATCAGAATTTTTTTTTTTTAATGACATAATCAATTCTGTGTAGAAAGTCAGCAGCAAACTCATACCTTTCGATTTTAGCAGTAGGTTTAATTTCATGTAGCAGTTGCAATTCGTAGGCGCGCAACTTAAGTCTTTTATGCACAACATCATACACAGTACCTTTCGGCACTCCTAATTGTAGACTACGTCTGACCAATGACTTCTTCGGGCTCCGAACACAAGAAACACGGATCTCTTCAACAACATCTTCAGAAGTTCTCGGTCTACCTGGTTATTTTGCTTTTAAAACACTACCGGTTTCCTTGAAAGATTTTAGTCACTGACGGATAGTTTTTGCTGTAGGTGGTTCACCACCATACTGACGTCTAACATTACGTCGCACTGTTATAACTGACTCAGTTTTCACAAGCCAAATAACACACCGAGTTTTCTGTTGTGGAGTACGCATTGTTGCTGAGTTGCTCTGCACTGCACGTCTGCCTGGACTAAACTGAGGAAACAGAGGATAAAACAGCATTGGTGCCATCTCAAGGTCAAGCAGACCTGCCAACTGCAGGGGAGCCAAACTTGGAGAGTTAATGAATCAAATACCACAAACTAGAATAGTGTGTCACTTTGTACAGATTCTAGGACACATTAATACTAGGGAGTTATTTTTCAAACACACTGTGTTACAATACAATATTAAATCAAGATTCTATAAATTGATTTACCATAAACTCTGAAAACACTACAAAATGTAATTTTCATGAATTAAGAACCCGCTGTAAGAAGAGTAATTTTATTTCACTATTTATTAACTGTGAATAGTGATAAAATTAACAAAATATAATTAAATGACTGTGAACAATACAAATGATGAATATCAGGAATTTTGGGACACTTAGAATGTGTAACAAGGTAAAAACGTCTACACATATACTTTGCTGTCGTTTATTAGGTTAGCTAGTTAATTGGAATCTATCATAAATAACTTCTTTTAACTATAGCAATGCGTAAGAGGGTTTCTAGCTCCATCTCTCTTACTACTTTTTAAAATTTTATTTCAGATTTGTGATAAAAGAAGTAATTACCAACTCAAAGCTTGATGATAAAAATTACTTTTGTTGAACCGTTCCATTTTATTTGTTATTATGTAGGCTACACACTTATATTTTTATAGTATGATATCATTTCTATATACATAATTTTATAGCATATAAAAGTTTTTTGGCATAGTTTTTACGCATTTGCAAAGATTTGGCATAATTTAATTCATTTATGTATATACACTAATGTATCATTAGCGTAACTACGTGTATAAATTTACTATGAAAGTCATTATGGCTGAATTAATTTATGCCTTATATATATGCATTTATAATGTATTTAAACATTGATATATATTTATTTATTCAAAGAAGGATATAGAAGGCGGACGGAGCGCGTTTTTGGCCACATCACATCCTCTGAGTCTTGAAGTCTCTAGAATGTGTTGATCCTTTCCATGGCCTGGGTTAATCTGTTCTAAATTGTTACATTCCATTATTTTTATAAAATTCTAGAGTAACTTGATGAAAACCCGTCCCTCGTGCAGGATTCTAGTATGTGCAACATATGACACAACATACACTTAGATACCTACTATACGAAGAGAACCAATACCTCTGACAGGTGTAAGAATGAGGGAGATGGCCATTAGCGAGAAGTTACCAATGAAAGACTGACAAGGAGCAGCTATGAACGT
Source organism: Thermobia domestica (assembly GCF_964235325.1). NCBI lineage: Eukaryota > Metazoa > Arthropoda > Insecta > Zygentoma > Lepismatidae > Thermobia > Thermobia domestica. Next base: position 63,374 of record NW_027655920.1, read on the forward strand.
GTCATCCGGATATCCGAGTCAAACCTAGTCCATTCGATAAATATAACATTGATATGTTCATGCACAAACAATAAGGTACCATGGACAAAGGAGTAAGTCCCAGGGGCCCATTAAACTGTTAATATAAAGAAAATCATAGACTCGCAGTGAAAAAGCTATTGCATTAACACTAGTCATTGGAAAGTCATAGTTTATAGTCATAGTTTATAGCATAGTGGCTCAGTGGTAGAGCGTTCACCTCCGGTGCCCTAGTTCGGTCCCTAGTTCGATCCCAGCTCGCGCCGTGTCGAGTTTGTGGTGGGCAAACACCGTACTTGTGGGTTTTCTCGGGGTTCTACTGTTTCCTTCCACTTTCTTCATTCCAGCATTTCTCATCATCACCGTCTCCTTTAGCCTAACCGGCATAACCGTGGGACATAAAACTTAAAGATTTCATTTTATTTTTGCAATCTGTCCAGAATTGGTGGTATGTACTGGTCACCCAGATTCTATAATTTTTCCCTATGGGTTATTTTCTAAGGAGATTATCTCAAGTCTCAGACTTATGAGAATAACCCACGAACATTTCGTAAACTGAAAAGTAATATTAAATGCACCGTTGCGAATTTACTACACCATGTGAGTGTAAAAGCGAAATAAAATTGTACCTTCAGAATGTAACGTGATGGTGAACATACAATATATATTCGGCATGTACAGTCCGCAGCAAAAAAACCTGCAACATGAGCATGTAAGGTTATTGTGAAATGTCGAATGCTTTTGCTCCAAAATAAGTGTGCAAAGGGAAGACGCCTAGGTTTCTCCTGGCGTGATTCGTGCCACTTAGATGTTATGTTGATTCCTTACATGCTCATGTTGCAGGTTTTTGCTGCGGACTGTACAAACATGAAAATTTCCTCAACCTTTTTCTCAAAAGCATTGTTGCATATCACATTCTATATCATTTGCTTTGCATAATGGTTGCAGATGGATCATGGTAGACTCGCATACTTACTTGAAATTGCACAAAATTCACCAATGAAATAGGGTAACTAAGGAGAATATCGCCAACTCGACAATATCGCCGCTGATACGGAACAAATTAGTTTGAGAAACTACCTACACAGTCGAAGAGGTATTTTCTTCTGCTTATATGTTGGTTGTTTGCTGGTTCGTAATGACGCGTTTTCGGGAAATTCCCATTCCTTTATTTCGCCGGAGGCCTTGTAGAAGATTCGCTGCGTGATTTGAAGCCACAAAAACATCGTCAATTTTCAAGAATATTTTAAGCAAGTACTCTGCTATTCTCTTTGCTTCTATAGACATAAATCCGTTTCCGTCACGTAGGACTTTAGCTCATTGCAGGTGTTAAAGAAAATGTATTTCCTTTCATTAATAGAAGTATAGTAACGAATAACTAAAATAGTATAATGCAGAAAATACCGCCATATTCTCTTGTTAGCAATATCGCCAACGGACATCGCAGTTACCTGAATGCATCTGCACTTAAATTGGCTGTCATGTTTGATATTGTGATGCTCTGTCTTCCTTCCAGTTGTAGACACGAACTCCAAACACTTGATGCGAGTTGTTTCAAATCCCTCAAAGTACCCTGGAATAAAACCATAGACAATGATTTCGATGAATGTATCCTTTGAAATCATTAAGCATGCAACAGTTTCGTAGAATTTTTGCTCGAGTATGGTACAGGGCCGCAACTCTTGAAAATGCTATTTCAGGGTTTAGTGAGTCAGGAATCAATCTCTATGATCCAAACATGTTTCTGGAAACTGCCTTTGCTCCAAGCTTAATATCCGAGAAAGAAAGTATGTCCCCAAGGCTATAGCTGATCACGAACTTAATGATACCACTTCAGAGAAAAATAAGCCTTCCAACTCCGTCAGACTTTCACGGATCACTGCGAAGTCCCGAGGGTAAAGTCTCATCCCAAAGGATCGTGGCTATGATTTTGTCAACATCTAAAATTAAATTACAAAAGTTTGCAGAAAAATCAGTTAACAGCAAAGCAGTTGTTCTGAACAGGAATTGTTGATAAAATGTGAAGGCTAAATCGCGGTGGCTCAGTGGTAGAGCGTCCACCTCTTGCGCTTGGGGTCCAGGGTTCGATCCCAGGCCCCGCCAAGTGAACTTTGTGGTGAAGAAACTCCGTGTGCGTGGGTTTCCTCGGTGTTCTCCTGTTTCTTCCCACTTTCTTCATTCCACCATTTCATTCATTACGGTACTATCATCACCGTCTCCTTTAGCCTAACCAGCATAACCGTGGACGTAAAACTCAAAGATTTCATTTCATTTCAGGTGATCCGCAGGTAAGAAACCCAGGTATAATACGCCTACGAACTTGTATTGCTAGAGGGTGAGAATTTAGCTTAGCAAGTATTTCGCTCTAATAACCAGAGTATATTGATAATTATTGCCACCTAGCGGTTATTCCACCAATTTTTAGAGCAGAGATTCCATTTTCATCTTTGCTTTATAAAATTTATATTATTCGATTTGTATGCAACAAAATTCCATTCCATCCGCCAATGTAGAGGAGGACATTTGAACGATAGTCTCTTCAAAATATAATGTCATTGATTGCTTTTAACAATAATAAAACAATAAAGTTTTTATTTCTGTTTAAAGTTCAAACTTCCCATTGAGTTTTCCTCAATTGTAAATGTAGATCTGACATATTTAGTAATTTACAAGTGTAGTTTATTTATTTTTTGATATCATTTTGTAAAATATGTTCTCTCTGTAGCTCTGTGATAGAGAGGCACTCATCTCAGGTGCCTCTACTTCGATCGCGGCCACGAGAGTTTGTGGGGGACAACGTCATTTCTGTGGGTTCTCCCGCTTCCTGACAGATTCCTTTCTACCAACTATTTCATTACCATTAATAAGCGTAGTTTATCCTAAATGGCATAACTGTAGAACGTGAAACTAGACAGTTCATTTCATTTAAGAAATCGTATGCAGCATATATAAGATTTTATGTAATAGAATATTATAAAGATTAATGCAATGTTTATTTAAACAATCAAACATGCTCTTTTCTCTACGTCATACATTACGTGACAAGTAATCTACCTTCCATACTTTCTTGAACCGAACGAGTTGATTCCAGAAAGATACATGAAGAAGTCAGGCAGTAATGAATGTCCAGTCTCTGAACAGAAGGTTCACGTATTTGTGACCGTCTACGTTTCAGCTACGGGCGAAAAGTGTATTCAGGAAGAGAGTTTCAAGAAGTAGAACTCGAAATCATCCTGGCAAAGTGAATTAAATACCAATAATAATTTGCATTTGTAGGTAAACCTATTAGAGTATATCAACTCAGGATATTCAGTTACATAACCTTGAATTTCACTATATCTCTGAGATTAACAAAACTTATAATTAAAATTTTAAGGTCCCTTTCGAATATATATTTATCTTGTAACTTTAAACTAATGAACGAAAATGTTCAAATTTAGAAGCATTCAAGCGTCAATAAGAGACAATATTTGACATGTAATTTGCAGTGCCATCAGGTAAACATTGAAGAAAACTTTTTTTTTTTAAATGGCATTAAGTCAAATTAGTACCGTAATTCAAATCTACATGATACACGAAAACTTACACCACCATAGTTGTTATTCAGTGTTGCAAACTAAAGGCGCTACAGAAAATAACCGTGATAAAACAACCAAATTTTGAAGGTTTCTACATCAGTAATAGCGTAACTCAGACGGATAGGGCAATGCACATTGAAAGTAACTTAGCGTCTAATATTATGGTGGTAGCATGACTTATTTCGAACAATTACATTGAAAGTTACAAGAAATTTGAAATATTAGATTTTCAAACTGCTTTATATATGTTTAAAAAACTGCTTAAATAAGTATCATACCTAATCAAGTATATGTAAAGATTATAACACCGTTTACAACAATTTGATATTTGAAACCATTCCGGAGAAAAGGCAAATAATCATCATAGGTATTCTGCCATTTTTGGCAGGTCACTTGCCGCAACTGAGAAACTATGCTGCACAGTATATCGCTAATCTCTTCGTCTTCACGGACGATTTTTCTACTTTGATACCACCCATCAACTGTAGTCTCCTTTGCCCCTCCCTCTCTTTTCTGTCACGATATCCTTTAGCACATCCCTCGTGATAACGTTTTTTCTTAGCCAATTTCCCAACACGTTTCTCTTCCTTCTTTCAATAATACCTAAAATTGTTCATTTCTTCCCCACCATACCTAATACCCTCTAATTCCTTTTGTTTTCGACCCACTTAGTTCTCCGCATTCTTCCCCAAACCCACATTTTAAGTTTTCAGTCGTTTTTCAACACTATTACGTAGTGTCCATATTACTTTGTCCAAACAATACAATTCTCCACACGAAGCATTTTATGAGACTTTTTTAAAATTCATAATTCAAGGCCCCACAAAACAGTATTTTCTTCCACCTAATGACCACCATTCCTATTCTTGCTTTTATTTCTCGTTCATGCTTCATATAATCACTAATTATATTACTCCAGATATCGAAAACTGGTACCCTATTAAATTTGATTTCCTGCTGCTTCTATATGTGACACTGACCGCTTCGTTACAATCACCATTGCTTTTGTCTTTCCAACATTAATCTTCATCTCATATTCCTGACAGATATCCCTCAAGTTTTTTAAACATATTATTGATTTTGTTTTCAGATTCTACAAGAGCCATATCATTTACAAACCGTATATAGCTAACCATTCTATCTTCTACTGAAATGTCGTCTTCATTATGTAGTCTCTTTCTCACTGCCTCTTCTAGATAGATCTTAAATAATGTTGGATAGATACAGCATCCCTGACAAACTCTTCTTGTAATTGCACTCTCCTCTGTGATTTTCTTCCCTATTCAGACATTTACCTGTTGGGTCATATGCATTTCTTAAGGGGGCAGACTACTAAATATTTTTCAAAAGCTAACAAAGTTTCTTTTGCCCGTGTTTCGTAAGTGAAAAGATATAATTAGCCCTAAATGTAACTTACCATAATAATAGATAATGGTATTCTACATCCGAAAATATGAATCGGTAGAATTATCAGTGTTGCCATCGATAGAAATTGTAGTGTGTCCAAAATTTGAATTACTCAAAAATCTAGGTTAAGACAGCGACTAGAAAAATGAACCTAACGGTAGTTGATTAATTATCATGTTGTCTTGGTTTCTTGTTTACTACTTTTTAAATAATATTTGTATTTATTTTGTAATAACTTATTTATTTTGTAATAACTTCTGTAAGTATTTACAAAATAAGTACAAACATTATTTAAAAAGTAGTAAACAAGGAACCAAGACAACATGATAATTAATCAACTACCGTTGAGTTAATTTTTCTAGTCGCTGTCTTAACCTAGATTTTTGGGCAATTCAAATTTTGGACACACTGTAATTTCTATGGATGGCAACACTGATAATTCTTCCGATTCATATTTTCGGATGTAGAATACCATTATATATTATTGTGGTAAGTTACAATTCATTATCTCTTTTCACTTACGAAAAACGAGCAAAAGAAAATTTGTTAGCTTTTCAAAAATATTTAGTAGTCTGCCCCCTTAAGAATATTCCAACCCAACTTTCTGTAGAACTCAAAACAACAATACCAATTCACGTAGTCAAAAGCGTTTTCCAGATAAATGCAAGGTTTGATCAATAGGTCCTTAGATGACACTCATACTATCGAAAAAGGTTTGCGATAGTAAGCGTCATCCTTCACTAGATCACTGTCAAAGTTTCAGCTAGCGATTGAAGAAAGAAACTTGTGTTTATTTAGAAAAATGAAAGGAAATGCATTTCGTGCAGTTATTAAACACTTTTATTTAAAAGGTATAAACACCGAAAGAGATTAATGCCGAGTTGGATTAAAATTCATGGCACATCTGCTCCTGTGTTTATGACTGTTTAAATTGGGTAAATGAGTTCAAATGTGCCCTACATCAATACATGATGAACATCCAATGGAAGTGGCATCCTCTAAAATCATTGACAAAATCCATGATATGGCTGTGAATGATCGACGAATCGATGTACGCGAAATAGTCGAGGCCATAAGCATATCACAAGATACAGTGTTTCCAAGTTTAGACGAAAAACTGGGTTTGAAAAAACATCTTTGCAAGATGTGTGCAGCGATTGCTTTCAGTGTACAATAAACGAAATTTTGTGATCGATTCAGAAGTTGGATTGGGGATTTCTCGTCGCAATCTCGACGAGATTTTTCGTCGATACATAACAATGGACGAGACATGAATACAGCACTACACTGAAGAAACAAAGGAACAATCGAAATAGTGGGGTTCTAAAGGCGATCAAGCTCTGAAGAAGGCGAAGGTGGGGAAATCGGCTGACAAGGTGATGACAGCAGGTTTTTCTAGTTTTCACGTCTCTAGTTTTTTTCCCTGGCACTAACTTAATTACTGTTGCACCAGCTTGAGAAGAATATTTTTCACCCCTCTAAAAACTTTCCTATCAATTTTCATACATTTTTAGCAACACAAAACATTTATCCATGGTTGTTCTGCATAACAATTACTTCCAATTCTATTAATTCCAGTGCCAAGTAAACAGAAATACTGGATATGAAATTCTATATCTCGCGAATAGTCTTGTGGAAAATATCCAAATTCAATTTTTCTATTTGGAACAAGGGGGGCATACACGATAGGCTTAGGGACCAGGTTGCGCCCATGAAATCTGTTTTGCGGAGAAGGGGACATAAATTTACATTCAAAATGGGAAAATCGCACGTCTAATTATAACATAATTTTACTTTTAAGAACACCAAATGTGAAGGAGAACGAATGTATCCTCTTTGGCTTGAAAGAATAAAATTATGGTTGAACGTGGAAGTGAACAGAGACTCATGATGTTTATGAACAATGAATATTACCAAGCAGTGGCATAGCCAGAAAGTCTGGAACCTCCAACATTTGTATAAGTTGTTAAAATAAGGCCTAAGAGTAGAAGAGATCTCGCGATTGAGGTTGAGATTTAAGTCGCTTTCTCACCCTCGACACTGGCACAAACATATGGATTCAAATGGGTATGCTCATGCAGAAGATGTACTCTACATCGCCACCTAGAGGTCGACCGCGAAGGTGAATTAGTGGTCGCGATGATAAACAACCGAGCTTGTTTTTACATCGATGTTCAGCGGAAGCATCGCTGTGGCTTGTGTTATCTTTGGTTCTCCCTGAAGCACTGCACGAAATAAAGTCTTCATTTGTTGAGAATTTCGTCTGCAGAAGATTCTGTATGTCTATGTTCAAGAGGTTTTACTGCACTATTAAATTTGATTATGAAAGAGATATTAATGGAACTAGTAGCAATAAGGGATAAGAAACACAAACAACATCCTAATATACACGTTTTAAATAGAGAATGGAAGAAAATAGCAACTGAAATGTGAATGCCATTTAAGTTATTCATATTTATTTGAGAATTGCACTGTAGTTTATATATTATATAAGGCAGCGGCTGTTACAGGGAGAGGGATTTCGAGCTGAAGTCCGTAAATTGTGGAATTTCTAAAGAAAAAAGAAACTACTCTTAATAATATCTATGCTAAAAAAAACCCCACTCCTCCCCCCAATTTTGAGATTAATAAAAAAGGATTTCTTTTAAATTCGTTAGTGATATAAGATAAATAAATACACGTAAAGACAGGCACATATTCATAGGGAGGAAATGTCGGACAATGGAATTGTAGTGACGAAACTTCATTTGCTGAAGTTAATACGCCACCAAATCGAAACCTGAAGACATGCTGTTTTTATCATTTATTTTACTGCGAAATGATTTCTCGCCTGAGTTCTGAATGAGAGAATTTCTTCACAGAAAATTGAAAAAATGTAAAAGTTTTTGATTTATTGATAGAGATGGACAAGAGATGAGACTCAAATATTTCTGCGAAACAAGAGAGGAGTCTTTAACATTTCTCATGTTTCATCTCAAGTCCATCTCTCTTCATAAACTGCTTGGTCCTTTCAATTTAAAACTGTTCTTTTGCAGTGATTTTTGTGCAATAATTTCAGACTTTTGTATGCAGCACAGTGCCTATCCCCTGGTATTTCTGTGTATAATAACAGTCTAGCTGTGCAATTATAGATAAATGATACGATTGCACAATGAACCAGATCTGGAATGTTTACAGCACCTACTAACCCTATATCAAAACGCCTGTGGCGCGCAACTTAATAAAGTAAAAGCAAAAATATTATGTATACATGAAAAATATCACTTCCTGTATAGATTGGCTAATAGTAATACTGAATAGAACACCACAGAAACGTGTGGTGCACCCAAGTTTATATATGCCTTTGAACGATGTATATCTACTCTCAAGGTCAATCGTAGGAAACATCCATGTGTTGAGCTACGAATTGTGTCACCTCCGATACTTCTGATCTTGTCAATGAATATTTAGTAAGGCGTAGAAATGTGCTGCTTTAAATAAAGAAAACGAAAATTTTACTTTAACAGAACTCGAACCTCTATCCGTGGGACTACAAGCATCATGTCTTAAACACCTGCGCTATTTTGCTCACATAGTAACAATTCATATAAACCGTGAAATATTTGATGATCGATATTGTTCTTTCCGTCAGGACAGAAATTTTGAGCTAGTTAACAAGAGCAAAGGGGGTGGGGTAATAATAGCTATTCTTAAAAAATATAATGTGTACTATGTAAGTTCCTGCGATACAAATCTAGAGTGTGTTCTTGTTAAATTAGTATTACATTCTTTAGATGTATTTGTCTGTGCCATTTATATTCCACCGGATTCAAATTTAAAAATTTACGGAGACTTTTATCAATTTATCGAGAGTAACTGTCCACCAGGAAGCACAATTCTCTGCATCGGAGATTTTAATATTGCAGAAATTACAAATTCTTGTTTTGATCTTATGTCCTCAACAACCAAGTGTAAAGATGAGTATAACTTTATGTCCTTATACAATTTATCATCATTCAACGACAAACACAACACAAATGGCCGCACATTAGACCTAGTACTTTTTAATATCAAAGATGTAGTTGTTTCTAAAGAGTATCCACTTGTTCGAGAGGATAGACATCACCCAGCAATCGTAGTGTCTTTAACGCTTAATCATATTACTAAATTAAAGCAAGTTCCTAAAGTAACTGGTTTCAACTTTAAAAGGGCTGATTTCACAAAATTATATATAGAATTGTCAAACTTATCTTGGGATTGCCTTTCTCAAAATGATGATGTTAATTGTACTGTTTCAGAATTCTACGACATGATTTATAACGTATTCAGCCGATGCGTCCCTGCTAAAAAGCACGTCAATGCCAGTTATCCGTGCTGGTTTACCTATGATATAATTAAAAAAATCAAACGGAAATCTTACCATCGTAAAAAGTGGAAAGAGGGGCTAAATAATATTGCACACCATCGTGAATAGTTCCTGGAACTACGAAAAGAAATTAAATCAAATTTCGAGAGCGTACAAGGCATTTATTTCACATTCTGAATTTGCTGTAGAAAAAGACCCACGGCAGTTCTGGTATTTTATTAAAAGTAAAACCAAGCATCTTTCGTCAGATTCTCTAACATATAATGGTAACGAGTTAAAACATAACAAAGAAATTTCTCAGGCATTCGCGCATTATTTTCAGTCGGTATATAGTAGTGTACCTGCTAAATACGACACAGATTATCTAATAACAAATAATTCGGAATGTAGTATATTAGACATCTTTCATATAAAGGAAATAGAATTAGAAGAAATTGAGCAGGCTATTAAAGCGCTGAAACCCAAAACATCTTGTAGTATAGATGACATTCCACCGTATGTGGTGAAGAGCTGTTTAGATATATTCAAGCATCCACTCCACATTCTCTTTAATATGTCCATTAAAACCAATATATTTCCGAATAAATGGAAAAAAGGTCTCATTTGCCCTATTCCTAAATCTGGAAACAGGAATGAGTTAGAGAACTTCAGACCCGAAGCCATCCTATCTCCCTTTGCAAAAGCTCTTGAAACCATATTATACAACAGAATTTTAAACCATGTAAAGCCTGTCATATCTGAACATCAACACTGATTTTTAAGGAATAAATCCACAACAACCAATCTAGTAATAATAACGGATTACATAGCAATAGAGTTAGACAAAGGCGGTCAAGTGGACGTCATTTATACGGATTTCAGTAAGGCTTTCGACAGAGTTGACCATGACGTGCTACTACAGAAATTGGTATCTTTCAATTTTTCTAAACGAGCAATAGAGTACTTCGCTTCCTACTTGTGCAATCGAGAGCAAGCTGTCTCTTACAAGGGATATATTACCACGAAATTTATCACATTATCAGGTGTACCTCAAGGATCCCATTTAGGTCCGCTATTATTTCTTCTTGTAATTAATGATATTTCAACCTATGTTAAAAACTCTCAATTTCTGTTGTTTGCCGATGATCTCAAATTATATTCTAAAATAAGCACAATAAATGAATGCACACAACTCGAGCAGGATTTACAGGGTGTTGGGCAATGGTGTGCCAAAAACAAACTTTCATTGAATATCTCTAAATGCAAGTCTTTATCGTTCTCAAGGAAAGAAAATCCCATCAATCATCTGTATATAATTAATGGCATATCTCTGTGTAAACCAAATTCAGTTAAAGATTTAGGAGTAATTTTTTATTCAAAATTGACCTTCTCTCATCACATTGATGCAATCTCTAACGCTGCATTCAGAAACCTGGGTTTTATCTATAGAATGAGTAAAGAGTTAAGAAACGAGTCACCGTTCATTAAACTTTATACGTAAGGTCCCGATTAGAATATGCTTGCGTTATTTGGACACCGAATGTAAATAAATACTTACAAGCGATAGAAAACATACAATTTAAATTTCTAAAAATGCTTACGTACCAGAACAGCTTTCTATCCCAAACAGATTCCCTACGTGGACTTAGTAAGGAGTTTGAATTTCCTAACTTTGACGAATCGACGAAAGATGTTTGATTTACTATTTTTATATAAAGTATTAAATAAAAAAAATGACTGTCCAGAGCTACTCACGAAAATATATCTTAGCGTTCCAACAGGCAGAACAAGACCAGGGAATACTGGTATATTTTTCTGTGAAAGGGCACGAACAAATATTCTCAGTAAATCTCCATAGTGGAGAATGTGTGACTCCTACAATGAATTAAGTCATAAAACTGATGTATTAGATATATTCAGTATGTCAGAATATGTATTTAGAAACAAGATTATTACCGAGTACCTGACACTCGAAGTGCATTGATTAATTGTACGGGTAAAAGTATATATGTATGTATTATACGACACTATAATTAGGCATTAAGCCTGTTATGTTGTTTTTTTAAATAAATAAATAAATAAATACGGTGTAAATAAATGAAGTATTGAACTGTTCTTTTACCTTGTGGAAAATCATTGATAATACGACTAATTTATTTTTGTTGATATCAATACTTTGATTGAATGGGAAATGTATTAATACACAATGAAATTTCATAACGAGTATTAATTCTTTCGTGTTTTAATTGTTATTTCTTTCTTTTTTATATTTACTTCCGTTCTTTTTCGAAGTGCATTTATTTTTGTTGTTCGAATTTACCGTATGACTTAAGAACATCGGATGTGCATCATCACACAAGCAGAATCTGTTGCAAGGAGATACTAATACATGAAAATAAAATAGAAGTAATTAATTCCTGTCTATATCTCCCATACGACAAACGTTTGGGAAACAAAACAAATACGGCGAAACTGCTCCAAGAAATACCAACACGACTGAAACAGAATTATCACTCGATTGACCTTGAGATTGATCATGGATGTTTCCTACGAATTGTGTCACCTCCGATACTTCTGATCTTGTCCGAACGCATATCCAGCTCACACCACTGATGTTGGAGAAGCGAACGTTTATAGTTAATAGTACATATCCACAAAATATCAAAGAGTATAATCTGTAATAAAATATGGCTGCCAGCGTGAAAAATGAGTTTGCATATAAATATGTTATTTCTTGGAATACTGTGACCAAACTACTAAAGCTTGACGCAGTTCGATGTACTGAAATGACTTACACATGTTTGGTACTACTTGCCAATCTTGCAAATTATTTTTTGTATATTTGGTATTGCTTCAATTATTGCAATCAAACCAACGAATGACATACAAATGTAACCATCAAGAATACGTTACAATAGAACCCCAACCTACTGGTACAGCAAGTTCTTTCTGTATGAACTACGTATGACAAAATTAGAAAAATACCCGAAGGTATTCAACTTTTGTTGAGCAGTATGAGTAGCAAGTCGGAGTTCATCGCATATTCGTTATATTCAAGTAAGTAATGTCGAGATAACCGTGGCGAACGTGCATTGAGAACAAAACATACATGTGTTTTTACCGAATGAAATAATACTTGAAGTGAATCGAAATTCAATTGTTCTTTAGTCTTACTATTATTTCTAGATACATAATAGATAAAAATAGAGATTTAGATTTGTACTGTTATGAATGACATAGGTTTTAAGCGGCCATCTTGTATTCAAGGTGGCCATAGTTTTTCAATTAAGCTTTTGTTTACATTTTGATTCGCCGCAATTTTTGACAGGGTTGTCGTAGAAAGTCAAGACGTGCTGCATCTACTTTCGTTTAACAAGATCTTTCAAACGATGAGCTTCTTAACCTCCCTTGCCATTTGAAACTTTTTAGTTGGACCCCACCTGGAACACTGTGGGCACCCTGAGACAAGACGCTTTAACTTAAATTGTTGTACTTTGAAAATAATGCCACACTTCCTTTCCTATTTTCATATTTGTCTCACCGTTTCCGATTTATAGGGGTAACCATGGACTTTTCAATTAAGTTTTTGTTTACAATTTGACTCTCCGCCATTTTGCATAGGGTTGTCGTAGAGAGTCGAGGCTTGCTGCATTTTCTTACAACAGCTTTCAAACGATGTGCTACTTAACAACCCTTGCCATTTAAAAAAAAATTAATTGACCCCGTCTGGGACCCTGCGAGAACCCTGGGGCAAACTTGTTTATCGGAAAAAGAGTGTGCTTGAAAAATGATGGGATACGTATTGTCCGAGATATCCATTTACCCAACCGTTTCCGAACAAATGACTCGGTTCAAACTATTCTGCCAGCTTTGTAGTTTTTATATTACAAAATATGTTGTAACTCACGACATTCCTCCCGGTGGCACGTATAACTTTGGGATTTGTCTACTTATAACATATCAAATACAAACACAATTGTCTCGTTCAGATCTCAGCGGAGCCACTGCGTGACCCTTCCTTGTTAGTAGTTGTAGTTTGTTGTTCTTAAGAGAATGTATAAAAATAAAAAAAAATATATAACAAAATTGAAAATAATATTTAAACACATTTTCCGACATTAGATTCTAGTTATATTTATCTGTTTCGCTTATTTTCGCGATCCCTATGAAACCCTGTCGCGAATCCCCAGGGGTCGCGACCCTAGGTTGAGAAACCTTGGCTTAGCTTCTTACATGTTTAGTTGTAAAATAAAGGATTTGTAACTATGGTGTAGAAGTTACTCTGTCACCTGTAGAGTTTATCTTCAAATACTTGCCCTGTATATGATGCGTGCCCTAAAACGAAATAAGATTGGGTGCTTGAAATCTCTTGATTAATTTTTTGTACCCCACTGCTCACAAGATGAACTCAAATAAGTAAAATAAAAATGGAATAAATGATAACTTAAACTGTAAAATATATTACTTACAATAAATTTAATAAAGATTTTCAGTTAGCTCATTTAAAAGTTTATAAAATGATGAACATGATATTTTCTACCATAGCGAATTTGTGTACATTTTACATAGAGAAAAGAAAGTACAATTTACAATGTTATTGTTAGATGGCAGTAAATATAGTAATCTTACGTTCTGGAAAGTTAGGAAAAAATTTAAGATATATTAGACTTTTGTAACAGGAAAATAAATAGCATTATTTATTCTGCATTCGGAATGTATGCTACTAGTAAACATATACCTAATTACATTATACAATAAGCGTATCTTTTATTCCTATCCACAGAAAGATAATTTAAAAAATTATATTATCACATTCAGCTGTTGGTCGAATTTACGAACTGGCCACCTGGAATCTCTAACCAGGTAAAAAAATAGGGTATCCGTAGCTGGCGGAGAAAAATAATCAAGTCACTCAGATATTCCATCCCCATTGGTTTATTTTAGCCGCGATCTTCTCATATACGGTTGGAATACTTGCCTCTTTGAGGTTAAGAAAACAACCGCCGAATTGATTATAATCCTCCACGGAGGTAAACAGACGTACTTGCTTCTAAGTTGACGACCTTGCTATTTCTTTGGTTTTTCGATTTAATTGATTCTCTCCTCTTCGGAGGCGGAGCTACTGGAAATCAGTTGTGTGCTATTTATCGCTTGATCTTCTAACCGCTTATTATTACCCAATTTTCGACAAGGCAGTACTTAAGGAGTTTCTCTAATGCCGGGCTCTGATCCACCGGACCGTCGAGTTGAGAGGCATAAGCTACCGCCGACTATTATGGGTCCACCACTAGACCGCCCACGGGCGCGTGCACGTACGGCATGTCATTCATCTACCTCTAGCCTCTCACCAACTCGCGAACCAAACCGAGACCGTTCACGCTCACCTAAAAAGCTTAGATATACTGATGCTTTGCGCAGTCCTCCTAGAACCAGTACAGCCAGCATCCAACTTCAATCTACGCCATCTACTTCAGAAGATACTATGGACATTGTTCCTACTCTAATTTTTACAATTCTATTTACAAATCTTCCGGCTGAGCTCATGGACATCAAAAAGTTTTACCAAAAACTAATACGATACTGTTCGAGACTGGACCTCCATCAATTAAACAAAACCTCTAATGGAATCATCCTAAAAACAAAGAACCCCGATCTTTATAAGCATCTCATCTATAAAGTGGGACCAGCAATGTTTGGCGTTAACGCGAAAATTCAACTCCTTAAAAGTCCTCATATCAAAACACCACCTCCGCCCCGGCGTACTCCATTACTCTCTGTAGTTATCCGGGGAGTTGATCCTACCTATACCGAACAAGACATACTAGAGGAACTAAAGCAAGATGGGATTCAACCTACTAGAGCTCTCCGTATTAAGAATGCAAATGGCCCTACATACATGGTCAGACTACTAACAGATGATCCAACACTGGTAGACGATCTTCTCAATAACGGTGTCTACATCTACCGTTGCCACCATCGGGTGGAGCCTTCGCGCACACCCCCGCCTCTCTCACTACGGTGTGAAAATTGCTTAACTTATAATGCGCATCCAACGAACAAATGCACAAATCCTTCCGTCTGCTCCCACTGCAAAGGAGATCATAAAATAAAGGAGTGTCCTAAGATCAACGAACCCTCCAGATGCAACACTTGCGACGGAGAACATCCAACTTACTCCTACAAGTGTAAGGGCAAACCTAAACCACTTCCAGATAAGCCCGAGACTGTTGTACCTCTACGCATCCATGTGTCATCACGTCCGACTAGTACCACAGCGACCACACAAACATCTTACTTACCACCACCTACTGTGGAAAGTATTTTGAAGTTCATCACTATCGTTCTTCAAAATGCATTTCCCTTCCAGCGTGAGGCTATACTAAATCATGCAACCAAAGCGGCCTTCGATATATTCCAGCTCCACATGGCAGCTACATATTCCGGACTCTCAACCTACTTCCATTTTCATACAGACACCCATCATGAATAGTACAGGTCAGAGAAGGACGACTATTACATTGCTATTCTGCAATATTCGTTCGCTACCTACCAATCGAGTTCTCCTAGAAACTTTAGCAACTCAGCACAATGCAGATAGCATCCTTCTTAATGAAACCTTTCTAAAACGATCTGACCGCTTCTATCTTCCACGTTATCATCTCATACGCTCTGATCTGCCACAAAACATCGCACGTGGTGGTGCAGCAATAGCCGTTAAGCATTCTATTCCACGGCGCCATATCATACCACCTTCTCCCGGGCAATATCCCGAACACGTCATACAGACGCTCTATTTTCCAGCTACTACTATTACCATAGCCACCACCTATGTTCGATCTACACAGCCACTTCCGTATCGTTTTCTGACATACTTAGATCTCAACTTTAAAACATACATCTTCTTAGCAGACATCAACTACCATTCTCGTACAGCAGCTCAGAAACAACGCTTTCATGATTTCCTCCAAACTACCCATAGTTCTTTACTGCAGCTGCCGCATCCTACTCGTCCGGAAAGCAACACTAGTCCCGACGTGGCAATCATTTCCAATAATCTGTTACCACTTACTACTATAGATGTCCTTGGTTCCATAGGTAGTGATCATCTCCCAATACTTCTCTCTATAACTCCACGTCTGACATCCACTGCATCTGCATCACCACGCACACCCAGATATAACTTTAGCAAAGCTCGGTGGGATCAGTACAGCACTTATATTACCGAAAATCTGCCGGCTACTGCACCTACTCTCACAACAGTTGCATCTATTGAAACACTCTCACATACTCTGACTGACATAGTCTCTCACGCTACGGATTACGCAGTTCCTAAATGTACCACCAAATCATCTAGACCTCGTTTACCAGCACGCGCCCTCGATCTGCTCCGGCGCTCACACGAGTATTTAACAGAGTTTCGTCGCACACATGACCGCCGATTTCTTCTTCTTCATCGTCAATTCCAACGAACGGTCCAGAGCTACATAGTAGCCCGCAAACGACTAGACTGGCGTGCCTCCTGTAATGCTTTGCGCCAAGAAACAAATCCTACTAAATTCTGGAATACCTTTAAACGTCTAACATTTCAGAAACAGGGCCCACAATACCCCATCATATGTGCTGACCAAGTACCAACGACGGATGAAGAAAAGGCAACTGCTTTCGCTACATATCTTGAGGGAGTCTTCACTCCACACACTACACCGTTGTTCACTTGTCCTACAGATACCCATATCTCACACGCTGGTTCTCTAGTGCAGCCATCATTTCAACCTGATTTCAACTACCACCTTGATCCCACAAATCAGCTCACTGCTCCAATAACATCAGATGATATTACAGCTGTTCTTAAATGCCGTCGCAACACAGCTCCGGGGGCAGACTCAATTACGTATCGTAAACTGCTTAAGGCACCTGTGGCGTTTCTAGTCTTACTTGCTTCTTTGTATACAACTATTTTATCTACAGGCTATTTTCCAACTACATGGAAACTTGCTAAAATTGTGGTCTTTCTAAAACCTCGCAAAGATCCAACTGCTGTGTCATCTTACAGACCCATTAGCCTTACTAACGTGTTTAGCAAGACCCTAGAACGTCTTCTGGTAAAACGGCTCCATCACTATCTACAAATCACGAACAAACTACCAACTATTCAAGCTGGATTCCGTCCACTCTATAGCACTGCTGATCAATTACTCAAACTTTCTACACTACTTGTCAACCATTTTAATAAGTGTTTACCATCTGTTTTGATCTCCTTTGATATTGAAAGAGCGTTTGATACTGTTTGGCATGAAGGGTTAATTTACAAACTCAAACGTCTGCTTCCTCACAGCTATGTCCGATTAATAGCCAATTTTCTACATCAGCGCCAGGCTTTCGTTCAGATCAACAGTGCAAAGTCACGCATCTTTCAACTCCGCGCCGGTGTGCCCCAAGGATCTGTTTTATCTCCTCTATTATATATTCTTTATGTAGCCGACATGTCTCAACCCCAGCCCCCACTATATGCCTTACAATTTGCTGATGATACCGCTTATGTCGCATTGGGATCTTCTGTGGATCGCATTAATCAACTCCTACAACCAGCTTTGGACAACCTAGTTACATGGTGCCTGAAATGGAAGCTCAAGCTGAATTCCACTAAGACTCAAATGACTCTCTTTGGGCTCAAACGCAATAAATACTGTAACAGTCGCAATCCGGAACGTCTACATTTAACCCTTTTTGACTCTCCAATCCCAATTCAAAACAGTCTCAAATATCTGGGAGTAATATTCGACAAACATCTTACTTGGAAGCCTCATCTAAAACAATTGGAAGCTAATATCCGGCGCCGTTTGAACCTTTTACGAAGCCTTAAAGGCACCACGTGGGGTCTTAATACAAAACTTCTACTGCTAACATATAAAGTCTTCGTACGCCCAGCACTCACGTATGGACATCTTGCCTGGTTATCAGCAGCACCAACTTACTACGAACGTCTGAAAGTTCTCGAAAGACATGCCTTACGTCTGGCCTACTCTCTCGCTTTCGATACTCCCACCGCTGAAATATATCGTCGTGCGCAATTTCCAACTATTTTGCCACACATCTACCATCTACGCCAACGCTACATAACGAAACGAATCCAATTGGCACATCCCATTATCCATGAGCTGTTAGACCAAGTTCCTGCTGTACCACGCTATGCCTACCCACCACTGGATCATCTGTTAGCAATATACGAAAGCACCGAAGCCATAGATCAGTATAATCCTGACCGCCGTATCTACCACCGAAATCCACATATATATTGCTCATAACCCCTGCCCATGTAACCAACAAACATTTTAACACAATAGCCACCTCTTACAGATCCTCGTCAACTTGATTTGCTATTAGTTCCTTACTTCCATCCACATTATTCTATAGCCTGAAATCATTCTCCATGTCATCTAATTCAAAAAGTTGAAAATATCTCTGGCCACAGAGAAGGTGTTGCCTTCTACGGCCCGCCCATCCATTGGATGGGAATGAAACTCTTGTTAAAAAAAAAGTCGAATTTACAGAACTATGATACTTGTTATAATTAGATTTTTTTCTTAACACAATCACTTTTTATATTTGAGTCAACAGAGGAAATCCGAATCAGTGTGACCACCGCTAGTACTTTCGTACTAGACCTAGTACCATTTATAATATTTTAGTGTTCTAATACGTTCACCAACAAATCTAGTACTTTTCTCATAAATATATTTGGGAGAGTAAAAGGAATCTCATGAAAATTTTTGCAATGTTGGAAAATTTCACTGATCCTGGTAACTTTTTTCTGCCTGTTTTTTAACAGTGGTATTTACAAGAGCAGAAGTGGGACATAGATACCGTCTGGTTGCCTTCTCGAACGAGAAGGAATTCCAGCAGTGGTTAGTTGTTCCTAGCTTGATTATTCATCGGGCTCGGGAAATGGGATGATAGACCTAGTGCTTCTTTATTAATCAGAGCAAATGTTTTTGGACAAGTGTTAAGGTGGAGGAAAGAAAATGAACAATGTAACATTATTACATTATTAAAAGGCGACATGTCGCCTGCAACAACAAAGCAGAAATTCCGTCAGGATTTTTAGTTTTGGGTTGTAAATTAAAAATTGAGAGGGAGTAAGTGGTTTGCACGGTTTGTATCGAATTTTGACTATTAAAAAAATTAAAGTTCAGGGTTCTTTCAAGAATATGGGAGTCACTTCCCACCCACAGGGGAGGGGGAGCTGCCAGAAACCTTGTAATAAGATATTAAGATCTTAAAATGTCATAAATAGGATGAATTGGGAGCAGATAAAATTTTAGTACTTTTTCCCCAGATCTAGTACTTTTTTCTCCATATATTAGAACGAAATATTTTAGCTGGGTGGTCACACTGATCCGAATAGTACAATTTTATTAGCGTGTGTATGTGTTCCTTTTTCGAAGAGTCCAAAATTGAGAAACCTACCAATTGATAGATCTTACAGAGCAGAAGAAAAGTCATGACTCATCAGACGGCTCTACCAAATTTTCAAACATTTCTTATATTTGCAGGTCAGGTTGGAGCTATGTATTTGTTTTAGTAGAGCATATACCAAATTAGGAGATCCATTACTACTTTGTAGATTGAGTTGAGCAGGGCTCAGTTTAAAGACAGTGTGGGCGTAGGGCATAAAAACTACAGTGCATAAAACACGAACCAATCGGTGCTAGATGGCCACTAAAACACAAACCGAGTCAGAACAGGAGCGCAGCAGGGGTTCGTGCGATAGCGAGAGGGTTCGTCCGTAGGGAGAAGGCGCGTCAGCAAGGGGGGTATAAGCATAAACGATGATAGTAGAAGAGCACACATATACATACAATACTTTCGCTATTACTCTAAAGTTATTACGCTGTTACTCAGTATGCTGTGTACTGACAGTAATCAATTATATTCACACTCTCATTCCATGACCAAAAAGTTTTCCACATCTTATTTTATCTATAAATTTTCTATTTGGTAGAACGATCTGCTCAAGTGCACTCCAAGAAAATAATATTTTCGGAAGAAACGAATTTAATTCCAGAATTCATGCTTTACGATATTCACGTTATTTAAGACCAAGCTGCTCCTGAAGCATTTCCTTATCTAGTTTTGCATTGCCAGTAACAGAAATATGACATACAATACGATTAACCTAGTGAGACCAAAAATATGATTAATTCTTAAAGGGGCAATCCGATTACAATGATGTGTACAGACTTTGGGGGAGATGGCTAAAATTTAGTTCAAATGTAGAAGAGACTATGTACATTCTATATTCTGAAAGCAAATTGTCCTAAAATGGATGGAACATAGCCAAAAAATAAAAGCACGAAACACTAACGTCAATAGAAAACCAATGTAAAACAAATAATTTCTCCACTTAGCTCGAAAACCAAAAGAGGGAGGAGGCTAAAATTCAGCTCAAATGTGGGGGCCGCGGTGGCTCAGTGGTAGAGCGTTCACCTCTGGTGCTTGGGGTCCCGGGTTCGATCCCAGCCTCCGCCAAGTGAACTTTGTGGTGGACAAACACCGTGTGCGTGGGTCTTCTCGGAGTTCTCCCGTTTCCTCCCACTTTCTTCATTCCACCATTTCATTCATTACTCATCATCACCGTCTCCTTTAGCCTAACCGGCATAACCGTGGGACGTAAAACTCAAAGATTTCATTTCATTTCATTTTCAGCTCAAATGTAGAAGAGATTATCTAGATTCTATATTGTATAAGCAAATTGTCCTTAAATAGATGGAACATTGTCAAAAACATATTGGGGTTTTGGAACCAACCCGTAACCTAACTTTACTTAACGACTTTTTTGTTGTTTAATTTAGGGTTTGAAGTATTATCTCACTTCGAATGAATAAATCTCATTTTATTTATTGTCATTTCTTTACCTAAGTTCTGATTCGAGAAAAGTGTGGTATAATTTAATTTCTTCATTCTTCATAAAGTGTAATAATAAAAATACTAATTAAGTATTACTTCTCATGAGTCCAGTTGATTAGTAAAGATTTAGAAGAGCATTAACCTGGTGATTCTTTGTGCAATGACAAGAGTAATACACATTTTATCTGTTCTTTATCCTCCACAATAATAAGACAATGCTCTGTATTGGTTAAAAATATAAATCAACGAGGAGTTTACTAAGACGTTTTGATCTGTGCAAGACATGACGGCGAAGCGAAGAAATTCAAACCAACGTCATCAGTTCACAAAATTGTGCCAAGCTTGTGTTAGGACCAAAAAGGCTGTTATTTTTTGTTGAAGTTGTTTTAACCAGGATGATGATTTGTAGCAGATCTGTGTTGCCAAACACTAAATAATCAGCGACCTGCCATTGAAAACCGATACAGATAATTGCTCCGCTTGCTGATTCTTTTGATATATGACAAAAAACCGCCAACATACAGTTGCTCATACTGTTCAGACAATTCAAAGATATCGATCAGAACTATTCAGTCATCTCTTTAAGACGCGACACATTTGTTTACTCTTTCTTTTTTTTATTCATCTGGAAAAGTGACTTGCATCGAAGCGTTTCAGTGATAGTAAAATGTCAAGAACCAATTCTGGACTGGGAGCACTCTCAGGAGGCAGATATTTGCAGAGATGGTGAATGAAAGCTGGCGTCATAATAGCAGAAACTTCTGGAGTTTCATGGTGAGTAGGTCAAAAAATAGTCGTCGTATATATTTGTAAATCAATGACAATAATTTTTTCCTATCATTTTATTGTTATTTTTAAATATGTTCTTTTTCGACATTCGACATACATAAAATTTATATTTGTGGGTGTGTATGTCTTAGCATCACTCTAGAACATTTGGAGCAGTTTTATTCAAATTTTGTAAATATATTGCAGTCTAAGAAGAGTATTGTCATGGCTAGTAGTCGAGAGTGGGAGAAGTATATATAGGTGAATCACGGTGTTTCACCCATAAAGCCGTGATTTCTAGCGGCTACAAAATGTATTTGAATAATAGTATAGTAATATCTATATGTAAATACAAAGCAAACAAAGTATAAATTTTGTTTTACAATGTTTTGTTTTTGATTCAGGTTGCATAGTCCAGTAAAATAATGGTGGACAGGAGACTTGCGTTCTAGCAGATCTCATTTGTGACTTGGTTCATTGAATCACGCTCCCTTGTTAGTGTCCAACGACGATTCTGACAGGAGAATCATTGTGCATGAACACCATCCACCAAGTCCATATTATGTTATGTTGATCAGTTCAATAAGACTGGTAATGTTACAGGACTTTGAAGAGGGGGATCCAGACCAACTGTGCCTACACAACAGCGCATTGCAGTAGTGCGAGCATCTGTTATGAATAGCCCTACTAAAAAATCTCTGCGACGTTTGTCAGCAGAAAACGCAATATCCATAATATCATGTTGGCAAAAAGACCTGCAAAAGTTCCCCTACGAAATGCAGATGCTTCAAAAATTAATAGACATTACAAAAAGAAGGTGTCTGCATTTTGCAAATCACTTCAGTGCGTTAATTAATAATGACCCCGACATTATTGAAAAGTTGTGGTGTACAGACCAAGCTTACTTTTGTCTGTCATGTAAAATAAACAAACAAAATGTAAGATTTGGGGCAACACAAAATCAACATGAAATGGTAGATTCGCCTCTGCATTCGGGAAAGGTTTTGGTTTGGTGTCCTGTATCAAAACGTGGCATAATTGTATCTTTCTTCTTTGAGGCTATATCACATCAGAAAATTATTTTGAAATGCTTGAGCTTTACTTCTATCCTGGCCTTCGTCGTAAAAGGTGTCTACTTCATCGGCAATGGTTCCAATAGGATAGATCTAAACCACATTCAATAGCACCTGTCCTTAATTTCCTTCACACAAAATTTCACAATCGTGTGATCTCTAATGGGTATCCATTGCTTTTTAGAACAGGCTTAGAGTGGCTTCCATGCAGCCCACACATTAACCCTTGTGATATTTTTATGGAGTTACCTCAAGCAGGAGGTATTCAAGCTTAAACTCCGATCTTTAAATGAATTAAGAGCAAACATTGAGCAGTGTACGGCAGCAGTTAGTGACGTCATCCTTGGGAAGGTTTTTGATAACACAAGCATCAGGGTCAGGGTAGAGTCTAATTTTCAGGGTGGACACTTTGAGCATGTGTTACATTAAATGTTAGTGTTCTATTAACCGTTAGTCTTTCACTTATCATAAAATGTTAATTTCTCTTACTATGGTCAACAAACGAGCGATATTAGTGTCAAATCAATAGTTTTCGGGGTTCATAAGATCATTGGTGACAGTTCTGATGCCTTTTAAGTCTATGTTAACCCAAGACTTAGAGTAAGTCCCCGTTGCCCACCTAAGGGGAGTATGAGAGACAACATACAAAAATGATGGAAAATACTTGATATTTTTTATATAGAATTGGTAGTTCTTCGGGTTGCTAAGATGAATAGTGAAAATTTCATTCTGTTTAAATGCAAATCCAGGCCCAATTAATATTCCAGAAGTTGCAGATAGTTACATGTATAAATAATTTAAAATGTCTTATATTCCTGAAGAACTCGTTGTTTTCCGTATTCCTAACTTAATTGGTGACAATGTTAGTAATATTTAAGTGCGAGGTCAAATGCCAGTTGGGGTAACAGGCCACTAGCACTTATATTGAATAGAAGAGAAAGAAAATAAAATAAAATGACCGATATTAGTGTGCAATTCATAGCTCCTGAGGACTGAAATGAATGGAGATACTCCCAATGCCGTTTAAGATCAAGTTCATCCCATCGGTAGAGGGTGAGGGACAGTGGCGTATTTATGATTTTGTTTCGGCACAAACTTTGCTAACTTTATTCCTGGAAATGTGAATATTCTGCAAGATATTTCATTTACTTTAAAATAGTAAATACAATTTCATGGCGGGATTAGGCCCAAAACACCTCCTTAAATACGCCACTCGTGAGGGAGATGAAATATAAAATGACTTAGATTTGTGTCAAGTTAATAATTTTCGTGGTCGGGGAAACGTCTGAAATAACTTTTCGAGGATAGTTAGTACCTTTTCTGAGACTTCCAAACTATCATATGAATAAGTATTGGAAACATAATAGAATGGTTTTATTGGTCAATCCGTGCATCCATCCGTCCGTCTGTTCACAGGTCTCAGAACAAAGACGGTAAGAGATATCAAGAAGCAGTTTATGTAATCGATTCAGCTTAAAAAGTTTTCTCTATTACATTAACTCTCTATTAGAACGTGAAATGATTCAACTTAACTTTTAGCGGTTTGAACACTTATCACCTTTGAATTAAATGATAATTTATGACAACAAGGATATATCTGCAATCGATTCAGCGTCTCAAGAGAAGGTATCATCATAACCCTGAACACTTACTAAAATCGAATCAGTTAATTACGGTCTCTATACTGCTTTTCATTAAACAGAAACGATAAACGATATCCAGAAGCGGTTTCTTGTAGTTAATTCAGTGTGCCAAACATATGTCCCACCTTCTTCGTTATCCTTTTATTAATAGCAGAAATATTAGAAATCAACCAGTTCCTGTTTTAACGTTTATCGCCAAAGTAGAAGAAACGATACTAGAAATGGGTTAATCGTTTACTGCAAATAGTCAAGCATCTCAAAAGTACATAACACAACCAGCTACAAAAACAAATCCGAGAAAGGTTTGCATTTACTAGTACTCCCGTTTTCAATGCTGATTTCAACGGAGCAAAAGCAGTCAAATATTCGAAAAACATTTTTGTTCAATCCATTTAGTATTCCAAAAATACGTTTCATATCCTTCCTTAGGCCTTTAGTCAAATTGGAAATAGCATTATTGACCATTTCACATTTCAGCGTTGACGGTCATAGAACACAAATGGTAAGCGATAGAGATAATTCATTTCTCTTATTGTTTTGGAGTTTCAGGAGAACATGTTATCACCATCCAGAATACACTAAAAATATTAAAAGTGTTCCAAGTTTACTAGTAACTTACTTCAGGTGCCATTATTGATCTTCCTGAAGCTCAAATGGTATGTGATATCGAGAAGTGCTTGTTTTTTTTAGGGGTGGATGGGTAATAGATTCAGTGTCCCAAGCATTCACTCTCCATAAAACCGGGCGTGCTAGAAATCTATTATTTGGAGCCGTAATCTTGATCGCCACAGAACAAAATCGGTAATAGATAACTTGAATTTGGCGTTTGGAATCGATTTAAGATTTTAAGCAAAGATTCTCTTCTATCTTTCTACTCAGAGTTAAAGTGGTATATATTTATTTTTATATTGAATTCGCATAGTTTAAAATCTACCGTCGTTTTACAACTGTGAAACAAATCATTTGTTAAAAGTTTATGATCATGTTAGATTTATAGTGCTTATTATAATCCTACTTCAAATAAAACGTAGTATAATTTTAATCATTCGAACGATTAAATGACTAGGTAGAAATTTGACCCTTTCTTGTTACACTGAACGTGATCTTAATTTTCGGAACTCCTGCATGCTTTTCTCCTTTGGAGTACTAGGGACATGGCAAGAGGCAATGCCTAATCAACAAGAGACACTCTTCATCAGAATCCGCTACCAACAATTTATCGTTTGTCATGTGAATAAGAAATTTTTAAAAAATCCTTGAATGTAGTGCAAGGGATTTTTTGATTTGGATAATTTATAGGTAATTTTAGATTAACTAAATCATTATTTTTCATATAACAGAGACTTGTTTTCTCTTGGTTGGTTTTGGACTTGAAATTTTATTATTATTCTAACTGAAAAATGAAATTCCAGTTTTTCAACGCTCCAAGAATAACAGGATGGCAGATATTATCCTGGAAATGCAGAAACCACAAAGTTAAATTTTGATGGTTGTGGTTTCCTACGGGAAACACATTGTACGGAAAATGTGGTTGTAGCAACTACAGGACTATTTGACATATGTCTTTGACTTTGTTAATGACGAAGTTGTTATAATCGTAACTTCTTTCCCCTAGACAACATTAATCTTGTCATGGCTCAAGTAATAGTTTAAAATTTTTCAGAGCCATGACTTACAAAATTTCAAGATACAAAAACTAGAACAGGTGCCACTTGGCATACACATATTGCTAATCATATTGCTTTAGAGGATCTTTTGAATCATAAAGAATGAGCTATATCCTTTTTGAAATGTTGTGTCGTTTTAAGTCATCTTATCCATTGTCAGTTATTGTTTTTCGTTTTCTTTTAATATTTTGTTTGTTTTTATTTTATTTTAATAAATAATCATTAATAATAATTTGCATTTGTTCTGTTATGTTCTGTTCTCTCTAAGCCTTAAAGACCTGAGGTAAATAAATTTTCTTTGAAACATCTCCGACCTGAGATTTCTCGGGTTCGTGACTCTTGGTATTGTTCGGGGTTATGATGGTAGTCACGTATTTTACCCCGGACAACCTAAAAAATCGTTTCAGTAGTTTTTACTATAGAAAAAAAATACTTGAAATAAGAATATATCCGAAATTGCTCTATGTCCGTTTCTCGGTTTAAGTTATCCTTAGTTTGTACACAAATTAATATTATATTTGTGGAAAAACGTTATATTTATATTTGTGGTAATACATTTTTCTCCATTTCAGAATATAATGAACGGCATTGACGTTTATCTGGCGGTGATATGCGCTATAAAATGCAACGCAAGTCAAATGTTATAAAATATTCATGAATCGTCTATCATGCAAGATATTTTTTCATTTAACGTCATTTATTCTTACATATTTATTTTTCATTCTGGCTAGAATAGAGGAGAATAATTATTTGCGGCAAACTGGGCGTACTGAGAATTATGAAGTCGTACTACCCTTGAACTTTAATTCTCCATCTGCGATTGCTTTTGAGCTAATTTGAACCCCAAAACTAAACTCAAAGTAATTTACGACCTTCTTCTGTGAATAAGATCAATCGTTCTGGCCTTGAGAGTACGTTACGTAACATAAAAATAGAAAAGAACAAAAAAACCTACAACGAAATTTGAATACATGATATTTTAATGGGAACCTCAAATCTTTATTATTTTCATTGGTGTTCTGTATTTGCATTTAAATTACTTGCTTACAAGCAGTAAAGTTTCTATACAAGAGTGTTCTTAACTAACAGGAACGAAACAATCTTTCTTTTCAATCAATCAATGTAGCTTTTTTGCCTCGCTTATTTTCTTGCAAAATCTCTTATCTTATGATATTCTTAGTACAAGTCTTCTTCCTAATCCTTTATACAAGACTCTCAACAGTAAAAGCATATTTCTTCTTCTTAAAAATAACAATTATACGTGACTTTCTCCATCCATCCATCTGTCCGTCTGTTGACAGGTATCAGAGCAAAAAACAGTTAGAGATATCGAGAAACAGTTTAATGTAATCGATTCAGCGTCCAAGAATAAGTTTTCTCTCCTACATAACTCTCGATTGGAATGTGAAGTGGTTCAAATTAACTTTTACCAGTTTGAACGTTTATCGCCTTTGAATTAAGTGATAATTTATAGCTGCATGGAATTATCTGCAATCGATTCAGCATCTCAAAAGAAGATATTACCACAACACTCAACACTTACTAAAACCGGAAGCAGTTGAAATTAACTAGTAATATCGGTTTCTATACTACTTTTTATTAAACAAAACCGGTAAAAGATATCCAGAAGAGGTTTCTGTAGTTGATTCAGTGACTCAAGACTACGTTCCATCTTCTCCGTTCCGTCCTTTAAATAATATCGAAAATGGTAGAAATCAACCAGTTCCTGCTTTAACGTTTATAGCAATAATACCAAAACAAGTACTATACATTGTTCAGCGTAAGCTCTAAACTCCGATAAACAAAATATTTGTATCCTTCCGCTTGTCATAAATACGATTAGCTAGTGATGTATCACTCCCACTTCCCACGGGGAGGAGCAAATTATACACGTGCATTTTGACAATACTGTCTCGTGTTGTTCAGTTACTTACAGCAGCAGAAGAAAGAAAGAAAAGAAACTCGAAAGATTAAAAAAAAAAGTATTTGAATTTCGCTCGTAAACAATTGTTGCTTAGTGAGTAAAGGTTTGCCTTGTTGGTGTTTCACCACAACACTCGCGGAACCGGGATTCATGCCAGTCATCTTTCAGACTTTAA
This sequence comes from Thermobia domestica, assembly GCF_964235325.1. Taxonomy (NCBI): domain Eukaryota; kingdom Metazoa; phylum Arthropoda; class Insecta; order Zygentoma; family Lepismatidae; genus Thermobia; species Thermobia domestica. The sequence goes on from NW_027655920.1 coordinate 91,858, forward strand.
AAGCAGAACACCCGTCCATAATTACTGCGCATGCTTAGTGTTTATTTCTATTGTTTCATTAGCCACACTCGATTGCAGTATTATTAGATAATCCATATTATATTTTTGTCATTTATAATAATATAGCAGTTTTATATGAAGCTTCATAGTAAAAGTAATAATGCAATCACATGAACTATTTTGCGGAGGAGTACAAACATCGGTAGGACAACAGCAAATCAGCGAGATTTAGTTTCACGTGGCTTTGTTTATCGCAGTTTAGAGCTTACGCCGAATAATGCATAGAAAATGGTTAGTGGTTTATTGCAATCGATTCAGCGTTTCAAGGAACCCTATCACCACCAATCGCAACAGTAAAATTGAAAAATATTGACATTGAAATAATGGTTTTTGTCGTGGTTAAATTTTTTTGCAAATACGAATGCTTACTAAATGCCTCTTTATATTTTTCCCTTTTTTTCCATCTATTCTACGACGAAGGCGATTTTATCTATACCTACAGTTCTGCACGGCCGAAGCCGGGAAACGACCGACAAAAATATAATTACCGTAAAAATGTGTAAATAAAAACACAGACTATTTAGACGTGGATAATGTGCTAGAACTAACTTAGCCATTAAATTGATCTAAATGTTATAACATGACACATATAATAATAATTTTGAACAAGTTACAAACTGTATATCATTAAAACCCACAAACGCTCCTTGTGCCACCAGTGACCCACTATATTTCACTACGTTACATGGGCTATATCATTCATTTAGTCAAAACCCCGTTGTTCCACTTCAGGCACACTACCCGTTCTCTTGTTGTAAGAGTTTCGTTCAGTTTTCTTCTCAGGTTTTCGATGTAACACGGTATTGTTCAGGCAGTTGCTAGTGTATGCAAATTTTTGTGACCTAACTGGTCTTGGGCGTTTGTGGGTTAATCATATAAATGAAGAATTTGTATTTGAATGTCTACTGCTGTTGGCAAACCTGTCGTGTATACAAACATAAAGGTGGCTGATACGTTGATTAAGATATATTAAAGTATTTACTATGTTCTTCGACCGGTCAACTTGTCTTGAGGTTGAATTGGTCCTAGGGATGCAACACAAGTCAAATGTTATAAAATATTCATGAATCATCTATCATGCACGATATTTTCTTCATTTAACCTCATGTATTATTACATATATTTATTTTTCGATATGACTAGAATGGAGAAGAATAATTATTTGCGACAAACTGGACGTACTGAGCATTATTATCGAGAAATTTCTTGTTGACTGTAGACTTGTTGCTATCTTAAAGTTAGTTTTCATTATTAATTTCTTACTATACTCTACGTGGATTCCTGAACGAGCTATCGTAATTGTGTATAAAGACGTCTTAACCTTGAACTTTCATTTCCCTTCTCTAGCTGCTTTGGGCTAATTTGAACCAAAATTGAAGTCAAAGTAATTTATGACCTACTTTGGTGAATCAGATCATCGACCCGCTCTTGAGAATGTGTTTGAAACATAAAAGCAGAGTACAAAAATAAACCTACAACAAAATTTGAATGCATGATGTTTTAATTGGAAACTCAAATCTCTATTACTTTCATGGGTGTTCTGTAGTTGCATTCAAATTACTTGCTTAAAAGCTGTAAAGATTTTATAAATGAGTGTTCTTAACTAACACAAACGAAACAATCTTCCGTTTTAAAACTGTTTATCAGTTGTAGTCTCTTTCGCCTCGCTTAGTTTCTTCTTCCATCACATATGTTGTCATGTTCGCAGTAGGAGTCTTTTTTTTAAATCCTTTATTCGAGATTCGCGAAAGTAAAATCTTTTTTCTTCTTCTTCAGGATGATAGTTGCACGTGACTTTTTGGCTCACTCTGAGGACAACCTCTTTTCTCAGATAGTAAACGAAGATGAAACCTGGATATCGTACGCCACTGATCACTCATAGCAGCAGTCCACGCAATGGCGGTGCTCTGGTTCTCCGAAATGAAGAAATTCAAACCTCATCCTTCAGTTCACAAAATCAGCAAAAGCTAACCTTTTACCAAAACACCGGTGAGTCTTTTAAAAGTTCGTGAACCAGGACGATTAATTGAGGCAGATGCGTATGGCCAAAGACTAAACAATCAGCGACATGTCATCCAAAATCGGCACAGAGAAATGCTGCGCTCGCTAATTCTTCTGTTTCATGATAACAATCGGCAACACGGAGTTGTTAACACTGTCCAAACAATTCAAAGTTTCCGATGAGAACTATTCAATCATCTCCCTTCAACCCTGACATTGACCATCCATACATTATTTTTATTTATCTTAAAAAGTAACTTGCGTCGAAGCAGTTCAGTGACAGTCAAGTGCTCAAGAACCAGTTCCAGTCTGTTAGCACTCTCAGGTTGCAGATATTTACAAAGAGGGTAAATTGAAGCTGTCACCTCGATAACAAAAAATATCTGAAGACTCATTGGGCCATATGCAGTGAAGTGTGATTAGTGCCATACTAAAGCGTTCGACTTACATATGCTTCCTGCAGAAGTCGCGCTTTTAGCATGACGCTAATCATTTATCAAAACGACTCTGCATAAGGCGGATAATGACTAGGTCAAAAAAATAGCCGTTTTATACACTATCTGTGAAACAAGTAAATGAATGTTTTTCGCAGGATAGTATCGCGTGCTCCTTCCTGTTATTAATGGTACGAAAATAAAATACCAGAGATTACCTCATATCACTGTGCTTTTAGTTTTCTATTTCTTGATCAGTTAAGACAGTAATCCTGGATATCGTAGCGAAAATGTATTCGTTTATTCATGCATTATACTAAAAATGCAACGTTTTTGTTTTCTTTACCACAATAGAGGTTTTTAATTATCTTGTCATATGAAAAAGCAAATTGTGTAGAAACATTACATTTCACTTTGGCAGGTACATTAGAATGAAGAAATATTTTCATTTCTTGCAGTCCAATTCGTGGATAGGACTAGCAAACAGCGCTTATCTCTGTTTTTGGAAACATTATCCGGTGTATTGTCAGCAAATCTCTACACCATTAATCTTAAAGTCACAACTTTCCGACGAAAACGGTCTTTTTATTATATTATTATTTTTAGAACGAGAAATGAAAGGAAAAAGCTACATAGCCGAAGTTGCTGATAGGAATAAAAGAGATATGTCAGATGCTTCTCAGGTTTACACATCAACGTAATAAATATTATCATACTTATGACTTTACAAACAGAACTACAACACCATTTCATGATAACAAGAAATGGAGTATAAATATTTGACAGCTGGTAGCAGTAACGAATTTTGTTTCGCCGTTCTTCTAGCTAGGAAGATGAGGTGACATCTTTAATTTAATAATTCTTATGACTACAACGATAAGATTTATAAGTTCGATCATTATTTGTGATATGTGTCTTTCCTTTGACGCTTTATAAACTGTATGAAGCACTAAAGTCCATAATAATTATTGACGAAATTAAGAGTAAAATGCGAAGGCCGAGTCAGTTATAGACCTTTATAAATTCTTACATAACACGTATAGACATCGAACTAACATGTGGCTCTCGCAACAAATAAATCAATTTTCCTATTTCCCATTACCTTCCCTTGTGGAGTATTGCATAGCAAAGCAGTCTGATAATGTTGTGTTCAGCAGATCGATTCCCACTCACACCTAGCCCTTTTTATTTCTTGAGAACAAATATAAAAGCCAATAAAAATCTTTCGATTCACGTCAAATTTGGAGCACATACCGAACCAAGGTTATGGGTCATTATGTGACTTGTTTAAAGAAGTAATAAAATAGTGGAAGGAAGTTATCTTTGTCTAGAAATGCGAGTATAAATGAAAGAAGAAATTAGAATAATTGTTCTTTTGGGAGACAAGTGGATTGTGCTCACTCTTAAAATAAGGAATAAAACACAATCACAATACATTCAACAAAAGAAACTCTTTGAATTTGTATGAGCATGAGAGGTGATTTTTTTTCGCGTTCAGAAACATTAACAGAAAATTATGAAATAAACTACAGCATTTCTCTTTCAGACATTGAGGTAATAATACTTAAGTATTGGAGTATCATAAAACCATGCGAATGGTAGTCAAAAATGCTATATATTAAATAACTAAGGATATAACTTTACTCTTACTAGTATTTACACTGGCATTTATGGTAATAACCAAAGCAAAGAATTTCATTTGCCTGAAAGCTATGAAATAAAGATGTTTGGATAAGGAAGAGAAAATTGAACGAAATAAAAGTTTCACATAAGACTCGACATTTTACTTTAATCTCTCCTCAGCTGTGCTCCCAGGGCAATGAAGGATAATGAAAATTATGTCTGAAAAAAAGAATTGGTGGAATATAGAATGTGGGAGGAAACGGGATATACCAGAGAAAGTCCACGAGCTCGATGTTGTAAATCACAAACTCACATGACGGTTCTCTTGCAGCCAGAGATGAGCGCTCTAGCACTGAACTACCGTGCCTCGTATGGCCGTATGACTATTCCGAAAAGGGAAAGAAGTGTAGAAATCACGTCGGGTTTCGTAAGGAGACATTAAAACTCGGTCTAATTACCATTTGCAGAAATAACATCAGACAGACGTTTCCTTATATTGACTACCAGATTGGAACACACTGTCGGATGCTGTCGGAAATGATTCCAAAGTTGACCCAACTGAGCCTGAAGAAGTTCCTGTTTTCGGTCCTGTTGACTTATTTCACACTCTTGAACCATGGAAGCCCAAAGATGCAATATGGGGTTAAGATCAAGAGATTTCGGAGGCCAATCTAGGGACATCAGTTCAAGGTAATCACCGAACCATTTCGTCATCTGTCTTGTTGTATGAACAGCACTAATGTCCTGCATAAAATGTATTATTCTTGTTCCAGGAAATGCCTGTGAAACGATGGCAGTAGCTTGTTCTCTAGTAATTGATTATGGATTGCATTGGTCACCCTTCCAGAATCCAGCACGAGCTCACCTGAGCGAGCTGCTATACTAATTATAACACAGAATTGAGCCAGGATTCTTCCAGAATGTGACGTTCGAAATACTTGCTGTGGCTAGAATCATGTACTTGGTATAATAGTATAAATTTAAATTTGTTTGTGGTTGGCAACAGTGTCAACTACATTATACTCATATATGTTTGTTCTCTATCACATAACTGTTGGCATAAATAGTTTCACAGTTACATACCTAGTATATTATATGGATAATTTTTGTTTATTGGTGGCATTTTTTATCGTTCACTTAAAGATTTAAAAAAGTTTGGCTGAGATATCGTGTATCTCGGAAACGAAACGTTCTCGCAAAACTTATGTTCGGTTATTTTGCTTTTCCTTTATATGAGGAATAGTTTCCCAAAATATTGAGACACCCAATATGAGAACTATCGACAGAAAAAAAATAAAGACATAGAGTTTACATACTATAGTACTTGCTTTCTTTGTTGATTTTTACGAGAAAAACATAACTATGACTGCATAGGGTTTGAACTCACGCATTTCATATCTCTTCTCACAGATAATCCAGATTCTCCACGTGACACGCGCACGCGTTTAATTCTGACTAAACTATTATAAAGTGCTGAATCCTACTTCGGAATTAATGCTCCATGTTTGATCAGTGCTTCCGTATTTTCTGACGATAATTTAAACTGTTATAATTTACAAGATAATATATTCATACGTCGGTGATTCAATTTCGATCAAATTTCGATCAAGAAGACGAAATTGGGTAGTACGCACCAGAGATGGTCATTTTTCCTAACCCACCCTCACACTCACCCTCCATTGACGGCATCCCCTCAACCTCACCCTCCATTGACGCCCTCACACTCACCCTCAATTACTTTATCGCCCTCACCCTCCAACACCCTCACCCTCCAACACCCTCACCCTCAACTACTAAAATGAGGGTGAGGGTGGTCCTCATGAGGGCAAAATGAGGGAGGATGACCATCTCTGGTAGGCACAATGCAAAATATCGAACGTACTCACAAACATTAACAGTAAGTCGAGGTACGGCAAAGCGGGTGTCATAAAGGCATCGATACAACGTCTGACAGCCAGGAAATGGCGATAACTCACACTTTTAAACAGGGGTTCCCACAAGGGGGGGCTATGACGCAAACTGCGTCATTGAAATATTTGGGGGGGTTAAAAATATGTTTATAAAAATGTTTGAGGGGGTGTAAAAATTAATCGAAAAGATTTTTTTCATGGAAGAACACCTATGGATAGACAATTGGGGGGGGGGTGCGTCATGGACATAAGGGTGGGTGGGTACCACTGCTTTTAAAGGATGGACTACCACCTAGAGAGAATGTATTAAAATCTCGACTAGGTGTTCTTTTTTATAGATGTATCGTAGTGGTCTCATTTCAATTGTGTTGTAGTGTTTTCATTTTTGGATGTAACATGTTTAACTTTTGTAATGCCACTTGGCATATACTTTTCCCGTTCTTTTGCTTAGAGAATGACTTTTTTTTTTAATTCATGCTTATTTAATACAGTTACAATAATCTTTCTGTAATGCAGTGTTTTAATAACACATTCATAAAACAAGAAAATTTGTGGAATGTTGTGAGAACAGCATGAATTTAATAATAATACTTCGCATTAGTTAGAGGTCATTTTTATTATATTAAATGAACATTAATGAAAACGTGTGATTTTGTAAGCAGTATCATTGAAAGGATATGTGACAAGATATATATGAACTCACCAATTGAACATTACGAGTAAATGTGAAAATATGTAGCAACGGAATCGCGACTACTGTGAAAAATTATGATGAATGAATGTAGTGAAATTCGAACACGAGCTCCTCTGGCATCAGTCCATCCATTTACCATGTCAGCTACGGCTACTTCTTTGTCTTCGTACGGTGTAGCCATGAATTTCTGGCACCGATTTGACCTATTTACTGTCTTATATATATATATATATATATATATATATATATATATATATATATATATATATATATATATATATATATATATATATATCTTAGGGATGGCCAACATTTTTCGGGATCCGGCCGGAAATTTCAGTTTCCGGATTTCAGAAAAATAACAGAATTCTGAAAATTTCCGGAATTCGGAAAATTTCAGAATTGAGAAAACTTCCGGAATTGAGTCAATTCGGAAAATCCAGAATTTAGAAAATTCCGGAATTCGTAAAAATTACAGATTTTTTCCAAAATAGAAATTTTCACGAAATTGAAATTCTTCGAAATCCAGAATTTTTCCGAAATTGGAATTTTCAAGAAATCCGGATTTTCTGATTCCGAATTTTTTCGAGTTTACTTTCCGGAAGTAAAAATTCAGGAATTTGCCATCTCTAATGTATATATATATATATATATATATATATATATATATATATATATATATATATATACTATCTATCAAAAAATCACCGATCATTCCAACTTTCGGAATGAAGCAAATCACGACGTATCTAATATTGGGTAGCGCCTCCTTTTGTCTGGATCACAGTATGTATCCTACGAGAAAGGCCTTCTACCAGTTACTGATAGGTATCAGGTGGGATGGCAGCCCACTCCTACTGCAAGGCGGTTCGTTCTGCGGCAGGTGAATTTGGACGAGTTGGTCTGGACCTTGAAAACCGCTCCAATTCATCCCACAGATGTCCCATGGTGTTCAAGTAAGGCGATTGAGCAGGCCACTGGAGTCGTTGCACATTGTTCTCGTCATACCACAACATAACATTGGCAGCGTTATGGCAAGGGGCATTATAATCCTGATAGTAACATGGGCCTATTCCAAATAATTTCCACAATGTGGAAAGCACTGAATTGTCCAAAATGTCTAGATGATTTGCATTCGTAATGTTACGAGGTACTACAAAAAGCGGTCTTAGGCCGAACCAACAAAATGCACCACACACCATTACACCATCACCACTAAATTTCACTGTTGGCACAATGCAGTCTGGCAAGAAGCGTGCCCCGCGTTGTCGCCACACCCACACCAGACCATCTGACATGAAACACGTGTAGCGTGATTCATCACTCCATAACACATGTTTCCATTGGTCTAGGGTAAAATTTCGATGAGCCTTATGTCATGCCAACCTCCTGACTTTGTTCGTTGGAATGATGTGTGGCTTGTGGGCAGCTGCTCTACGATGGAAACCAAATTCATGCAGTTAAGTCCTGACAGTGTTCAGTGAAACTGATGTGCCCGATGCAGTGTGGAACTCGTGCTGAATAGCAGATGCAGTTTGACGGCGAAAACCTTCAGTCCCAGTTACATTCTTCTCTTTAATTTTTCAAGTTAAGCTGCAAAAATACCATTGATCCTTCAGCCATTTTTTAAAAATTGTATCACTGCATTCGACTTGTCAAATACCACAATAATCAATCAAAAAAGATGAGGCACAATGTTTCTTCCCTCGTACCTATATTGCTGTTAGACTTATAGCAATACTCGAATGCCAATAGGTTTATTTCAAAGTAATATTTTAGAATGCAATATCTATAGGATTAGTGCTAACAATTTAACCGTGCACCAATTAATATATTGGTACAACCATAATCATTATACTATTTTAGATAATCTATATCAATAACACAGACTCAACTCACAAGGAACGGACATAAATCTATCTTCCGGACACCCGAATCAAACCTAGTCCATTCGATAATCATAACAAAGATATGTTAATGCACAAAAACTAAGGTACCATGGACAACGGAGTCAGTCCCTGGGGCCCATTAACCATGTTAGTATAAAGAAAATTGTAGACTCATATTGAAATGCCTATTGCATCAACACTGTTCATTGGAAAGTCATGGTTTATAGTTCATTGTCTTCAGTATGAAACAAGCTTTAAACAGGCGCTTAGTGTTGGGGCTTATAACGTATATGAAAAGGGAAAATTGGGAGAATATTGGGAAAATTCCCACCAGAAATCCCTCCCATCAACTTTTAACCCCTGTGGAGTAGCTCCGGGTAAACGCACACAATTCAAATGTATCACATAAAATACTATAGGAGATAAGAAATGTGTGTACGAAGTTTTGTACTGATAGACAAATCGATATGAGAGGAAAGCGTCGTATTAGTATGCAAACTTTTCCCTCATATCTGTTCCATCTATTGATACAAAACTTGGTACACACATTTCTTATCCCCTACAGTTTGTTTCGAGATACATTTGGATTGTGTGCTTTTACCCGGGGCCTGTCCACAGGAGTTAAAAGTTGATGAGAGTGATTTCTGGACGGAATTTTCCTGACATTCTCCCAATTTTCCCTGTTCAAGTACGTTATAAGCCCCTACAGTACATAGAATCATAAATATGGAACCAGAAGTACTCCTTTTTTTTGGTAATTAATCTTTGGCTTGTTAAACCAGAACATTAATAAGTTCATAATGTAGCATAATACTATTTTTGGTTTAAATACTATTATATGTCCAATAATCTTCAAGTTAAGAAAAATTATTGTATCATAACTGTAAATATTAGTTAAAAACTAGTCTAAATGCCACTTATCCACCCGAGGAGTGTCAAAACTTCATCATGTTCTATACACTCCCTTATAGAATGAAGTAATGATGACACGTCAGTAAGATCAGGAAGCTGTAGGTGTGACTTCGTCATATAATGATAGCGATCATCCAAAAATATTTACCAAGGAGTTGGTGGAAGCAATTGTTGTAAGGGTTTTACTCTTGGAAGCGAGAGATTTAGGGATTACACTAAAAAAAAGTTAGGAAAGCAGCATACCACTTAACAACCGAAAACAAAATGGATCATCCTTGGGGTGAAAAACTATTGCTGGCTTTGATTGATTTCGTACATTCATGAAACATCATACTACTCTGAGGGTACTCGAGCGGTTGGAGTGGAGAGAAGTGAAACGGAAAAATACTTTTGAAGTACTGCATGAATGTTATGAAAAATAGTGACGTGCTTCTAAAGCCAAATGCATTTATGACATGGATGAATGCGGCCTTCGAATCAACAAAAGACCTCCAAAAATTATTGCCAAGAAAGGGTAACGAGAGGTAATTTCAATGGCGAATATATAAAGAGGAGGAACTGTGTTAGTATGTGCCTATTTCAATGCAGTAGGTTCCTACATTCCACCCTTTATCATTTTCAAAGCTAAGCGTACAAAACCTGAATTTCTACATAGTTCACCTGTTAGTTCCATAGTAGAAGTCAGTAAAGAAGATGACATCACTCAAGATATTTCTGTATTGGTTGAAACATTCTGCTGGATACAAGACGAATGGAAAAGCTGTTTTAATTTTTGACAACCATGTAAGTCATAAAAGCTTTAAAGCTTTGACTTTTTCCTGTTACAATAACATTGAACTTGTAATGCATTTCGACACATTGAAATTAATTAACTGTTGTGTTATTCTGACTAAACGAGTAATAATGAATTGAGTAGATTAATAAAACATACTAGCTTTGTGTCGCTTTTACTGAGTCAATAAATTTGTTTTTGACTCTTACTAGTTTTGCAAAGTTCATTTCTTCGGACATTGGTTGCTAGACAGACGCTAATTTTTTTGGACGAGAAGTGTTAAAAAAATCTATGTAAATCATTAGATTTGAGGTTATTTGGAACAATTATAAAAATTGTAACTTATTGCTAATTATCACATTTTTTGACGGATTGTTTTGATTTCTTGTTTAGAAAAAGGAGTTATATTAGAGGTTATTATATATTTCTATTTCTGAAGTCTAACTATTCAGCTTCAGCTTTAAATATATTTTTAAAATTTATATTAACTTGATATTTTTCTTGTGTGATTAGCTCATTTTTATTGCGTAGGAATTTTGCTTCCGATTTTTGAGCCTGACTTTTCCAGGGGCTTGACTGGTCCCTGACCAGGGATAGGTAAAACACCCCACTGTACTGAGGATCAAAAATATTTTTAAAAAATCTAAATTCTGGTAATTGAATCGAGTTATCCCTAGGTAGCACGATAGCGCTACAACAGTCACTCACGAAAATGAGATTCCCTTGTACCTTTTACGGAGCTCGGAACAAAATTGCTACCTTCGGAAATACTGTGAAAGTTTTCAATTGTACAGCTATATTTAAGCTTTCACCTGGTATTATCCCAGAGGAAAATTTTGTTCCTTATCTTGTGTTCCATTGTGTTGATGACACAGTTGCCCCAATCTTTCAAGACATTCGACAAATCGAAGACAGACACTGTGCGACCTTACTTAACCCTAGAACAGGGTATCAACGGATGACAGTTTTAGTTTCTTTGTAAGGAATTGAAGGTTGCTCCTCAAAAAAATACATCACCTAATGTCAGCATCAGAGAGGTGATTCCGACCCCAAAGAGGAATCTTATTGCTAGAAGGAGAGAAAGGAAAGCATCGACTCACCTCTCTACTGATGCTAACATCAAAGCAAGTGAAACCAAGATGGGGTAAAAACTGGACGAAGAATGCAGAAGAATGCAGAAGCTTCTCATAAGATTACGATGTTTGCTCGTTTTGTATTGTAAGCTACTACAATGCTACCTCAGCTTCCAAAAGTAATTGCATAAGATGTTAAAGCCGCAATAACTGGTTTCACAAAATATGAGTTATTACCAAAGGAAGGAAGCAATTCACTTGCGGAAACTATTTGTAATTCAACTTGGTACACAAGAAATTTGAAGTAATGTAGAAATCTATTCATGCGTTTTTGTCTTTGTTTATATTATATACTTACAAATATACAATATATGTAAGCATAAACATATTGGGCAATATGTGTATTATATACAAATTAGAATTCGTTTATTTGCAACCTTATATATGTTATTGATGCCACATGCGTTGTACATATATGTTGCTTATTTCCATTATCGTGATTATTCCATATTATCCATGAGTGTTATTTATTTATTTATTTATGATTTTCTATTCAATAGAACTATGTTTATTACAATATTCCAATATTTTAGATTAATATTGAATAAAGATACTATGATAGAAATTGTACCAACATGTAACCTAGGTAGATACAAATGTGACAGTTTTACCAGCGATTTGTACTCTGTCTACTGACATCAGTAAGTCTCTGAGATCCATCATACTGTGAGCGTCTATTCTTTCATACGTTAGGGATAAAATGTATAAAGATGACACTAATTTACTTTGAAATATAAACAAATCTTTCCGAAACGATTGTGAATGTGGAATTCCTTAACATATTTTTTTCATTCTTAAAAGATGTACTTTAATTTACTTAACATCATGATTGCATTGACATTTCTTTGGTTAACTAGTATTCTGTCATTCTCTAATCTAAACATTTTCTCCAAGAATTACATTTGATAAGATTTTAAGTATAAATATTGTAACTGTATTTGAGATTACTAAGTTAAAATAAGTTTATTTATTGTACATACATGCTTTCTTTTTCAGGATACACTGGTATTAAAATGAAAACATATTACCTAATTTGTTTCGTAATCTGCATAGCAGCAAGCTCAACGAGAACGGAAGAAATACCATGTCAAGCATATCAGAATGTCCGCATGTCAAAAGTTGAACCCAGAAATGAATTGTTTCAATGTATTTCATACATTATACGCATGTATGAAAAGCATATCAGATCCTTAATGGTTTTTACAAAGAACAGTACCATTCAACTGGAAATATCATTAGTGAGATGTAACTGTACATTTGTAATTATTAATAACAAATTTTCAGATGTACTTAATGCATCAATACCGGAAGTCTCTGTATCTGAGTGGTCAGAAGATTCTGTAAGTTATTTAATCTTCCTAGAAAGAAGCGATGAATTTTTGGAAGCAATTTACCAGATAAAAGTCCTCTATTTAAGCTCTAGAAGTAAGTATATTGTCGTTCTTGCTGGATCCAAATGTCTTTCAAATGAAGCAGCAAATATTTTTAGAATTGCGTTTGAACAAAGCATATTCGACTTGGTTATTGTAACAGCAGAAAGTGAAAAATTGCAGCAGCAACATATCGATATATATACATACCTTCCATTCTCAGAAACTCACTGCAAATCAGTGGGGAGAGTTATACTTATAGACCAATGGTATAAAGGGAACATGCTAGCAGGAGTTGATTTATTTCCAGATAAGATTCAAAACCTTCATTCATGCGTATTGAATGCTACAACATACAATTTTCCTCCTTCGATTATATTGGAAACCACTTCAAACAGCAATGTAGTTGCTAAGGGCCCAACTCCAAAGATACTGCATACAATTGCGGAACAGATGAATTTTAGTTGGAAACTCTTACTCAGAACTAGTGTAGTTGATCATGGCACACCTATCCGCTTACCTAACGGAACCTTTGCACGTGATATGGGACAGATAGCATTAGAAAAGTTGGAAGGTAGTTTTGTGGGTTGGGGATTATCATTGCATCTTTATGAGCAATATCATCCAATATTGAGTGGAGACTTCGCCCGTTTGATATGGATTGTTCACCAACCTTCGACATATCCTAAATGGATGATTATATTCTTTCCTTTTGAACTGACTTGTTGGTTACTAATCTTATTTATTTATGGCTTCTATGTTATTTGCATTAAACTAATAGAATCTCTTGTTAGTAACAAGAGAAGTTTAATATTTCAATATACTTTTCTCTATTACTTATCAATACTTCTTGGGATATCTGTCCCAAAGCCACCTCGTATACCATTGGTAAGAATAGTATTTCTAATGTGGGTGTTTGGTTCTTTTGTTCTGAGTAACAGCTACCAGGCTTTGCTTTTCGGCTTTCTAACAAAGCCAATAAAATATCCGTTCATGAACACAATGAAAGATCTTCTAGAGTCGGGTATTCCATTTGGTGGGCACACATTTCTAATAACATATTTCAGTAACCCTAGGGACCAAGTTACGAAACGGATTCTAGACAATTATAAGAGTTTCCATTTTAGGAAAGCAGTAGACGAAAAGGTAATAAATATTGCTCGTGGTGAAAAATGGGGAATACTTTGGATATCTAGTTTCGTCGACTATTTATTATACTCTCATTCTCTGTTTGATTCACAAGGAAATCCTTTGATTCACAAAATTGAAGAAACTGTTGCTGTGCTCCCTAGTTTTTATTTCCTGCGTCCAAATTCTCCTTATGTAAATTATATCAATAAGGTGATCCAATATTGTGTTCAGTACGGTTTACGTCAGAAGTGGGAAAAGGATGCTCTATTTGAATTGTTGATGAAAGGGCAACATTCAAATTTGTATGATAACAATGAAAGTGAAGTAGCCATTTCTCTAAAGAATTTGATAAGTGCATTCATTTTGCTTGTTTTCGGAACAGCGTTGAGTATATTAGCATTTGTGCTTGAATTAGTTGTTAAATGTTACTTCCAATTTATGAAACAATAATATTTACAATGTGTGTTTACAGATATATTTTATGATTTCAATATATTACGTATTATGCACGTTATTTCCAAATATTAGTCTTTTTCAATATACAGGGTGTTACACAAAAATTTGTCACAATAGTTTCAGAATTGATTCCTCACATCAAAATAAGAAAAAAAATCATATGGTCCTGTGGTCGGAAGTGCATAGTTTCGTAGTTATAGAGTGCCGATAATGTAAAGAAAAGAACTTTAAATGTCTATAGGTCCACTATACGACCAATGGTAGTCGGGTCAAGATATCACTGAGGAACTAGTACGTGAACTATCCAAATATTCATCTTTCAGAATCTCTGGTACTTGCACAATCATTTTTAGAGAGGCTGTTTGGAAGTACTTGATCACTGTCTTTCTGCCTCTCTAAAAATTGGTGTGCAAGTACTGAAGCATTCATAAACATGGATAAGTTCAAGTATCAGTTCCTCAGTGATGTCTTGACCCGATTATGATAGGTCCCATAGTAGTGGAGCTATGAACTTTTAAAGTTAACTTATTTCACATTTTCGACACCCTATAACTCCGAAACTATCTACTTTTGAGCACAGGTCTATAGGAACTTTTTTCTTCTTATTGTGATGCGAGGAATATGTTTCCAAAGTATTGTCACACATTTTTTAACCCTGTATACAGTAAGAAGAAGGCAAGGGTTCATATTAATTCTTGAATTGGTTCGACAGAAAATGTGTGTTCTTAGTCAAGTTTATCTTAGTTTGAATATGTAAGCATCGGCAACTATATAGACAGTTTGATACTAGTTTTGGAAAAGGTAATGCTGACAGTTAATTGACAAACACTTTAATTGGCAAGTAATTATAGCCTGACTGTCAAAAAATATTACTTTTATGTGCAACTGATAAAGCTAATATTCGACCAATGATATGATTATTTGTTTTTAATTAGCCAAAGTGAAGTTTTTCCCGTATAATATTATATAATAATTTAGAACAAAGAAGTAACCTCTAGAAAATACACATTTTTACTTATAGTACATTCATGGGTCTATGTATATTTGTTTTCAAAGCGTAAGGAAGGCCTACTTTGAGAAGATAAGAAAATACGATATATTCGTATTATGAGAACTTTATTCTTCTGGTACCACCCTTAATATCTATCACTCTTTCTTAGCAGAAGCAAACAAGCTTTGCCTCTGCCTACATAGCACACGAACATCAACGGGACGTCCGAGACTGATCCGCAATGGATAACGGGACATCGCGGGATCATCCAAATTTGCTCCCGGGACATCCATAGGACCTCCATGGGATGTCCAGATGTCCTCTAATATCCCGGAAAACGGGATATTGAACGCGGCTTAAAGAAATGTCTAATGGTAAATAATCGGATAATGTGGTCCTAGGAGTCCGGCGTAAGATTTCCCTGGGGTTTCCTGTCCCATGCAGGACGTTCCGTTTACATCCTACGTGAGAATCCTTTAGGACGTTCCATGCAGGACGTCCATGGGATGTCTACTCATTGTCTCAATAATCCCGGAAACTATTGAATGGGACGTGCTAGGGACGTCGTATGCTATGTGTGTGAAGATCAATTTGTGAAGACTGCGTGACAATTAAACGGCTATAATTAATATTTACGAACGTCGAGTTTAACTGAGAAACAATTTTGTTCTAGAATGTGTATTAAACCATTAATTCATATGTAACACCAGAGACAACATGGTGAAAAAAACAATAATTACACTTGATAGGAGATATTTCTTAAATATATTCCCTCTTACTGATTATTTCATGTGTATCATATGAATTTAAGTGATGATTTGTTTGTCCACCAAGTGCTAATAACTAACACTATAGGCCTACACGAATAATTATAGTTGAATCTTCATATTGATTCTTTCTTTTTTTATTGTTTATTTAATGACAAAAATGTTACAATTCGAAAGTAGAAAAAGCTACTTATGTACAATAAGTTTGAGTATTTTTCATATAATATTTATTATAGTATTCTTTGTAATATAACATCGGAAAACGGATTATGTTGGTTCGAATTTCGATTCACTTGATGTGTCTTTCTTAATAATTCATACAATCAGCACATGGCTTACAAGGGAAGTTCGGGAGATTCAACTTGGAAGTTTATATATACAGGGTGTTTCAAAACAACACCGACAACGTTTGGAAGGTGATTCCTGACACCAATATAAGCCAAAAGGTATAGACCAACTGGGGTGCACAAATGCTTTCTTTCGGAGATATAAGCTGCCGAAAACGTGAAAAATTAACTTTAAAGGTCAATAGCCCCAAAACTATGGGGTCTGCCGTAAGCGGGTCAAGACTTTACTAAGGAACCAGTATGTGCTCTATCCAAAAATATACGCTTCAGAATCCTGCAGTACTTCCGCAACATTTTTATAGAGGTAGTTAGTGAGTACTTTAGATTGTATGCCAGTATCTAAACTGCCTGTTCAAAAGTTGTTGCGTAAGTACCTTAGGATTCTGGAACATGTATTTTGGGATACAGCACATATTAGTTCCTAAGTAAAGTCTTGACCCTACTACGGTTGCTCCCGTAGTTTTGAAGGTATGAACCTTTAAAGTTCATTTTTTAAAATGTTTTTGGCAGCCTATAACTCCTAACGGAAGCATTTGTGCACCCAGGTTGGTCTATACTTTTCGTCTTATTTTGGGGTCAGGAATCACCTCCCAAACGTTGTCGGTGTTGTTTGAAACACCCTATATATATATATATATATATATATATATATATATATATATATATATATATATATATATATATATATGTATGTATGTATGTATGTATGTATGTATGTATGTATGTGAGTGTGTGTGTGTGTGTGTGTGTGTGTGTGTGTTCACTTAAACGCGTTAAGTACAGCATTTTTTAGCTACGAATGTTGACGTACGAAGTGAAGTCTATCGAACATAACAATGATGCAGGCAAAATACTTCCTTGCAGGCAAAATCTTTTATTGGTCGGAATCCAAACACATCAAATAATTCTACAAATCGTGTGCTGTTCTTTGCTATATTCTCAACAATTATGTCTTTGCCATCCGTTATCCAACTTGCAATCGACAATTTGTCTATGAATGGACTCTAGTGATCATGCAGTAGAAAGTTCAAATCATCAGCCTTCGACATGAGAAAGAACACTTAACGTGTTTAAGTGTCCATATACTCACTGTTTCATACTACTTCCAAGTGGAATCTCTCCAACAGTTCTCAACCCTACAGGAATTTTATTAGCTTGTTGTAATCAACATGAACTGGACCTTCAAATGGTATGCTTAGTTTCTCTACAGCCGAGTGCTTTCTCCCCAAGTTCCCTTGTTAAAGAATACAAGACTTGACCACGTAGTAATCAGTGGCGTAAGGGTGGGGAAATCTTTTAAAAAAAATAGGTATCTGACATTTCTGATTTATTATTCAAGAGTAGCTTTGTGTATTTTGTATTTGTTTAATCTATTTATGTACTACCATAACCTATTGTCATTATATCATCATCACCATCATCGACAGCATTCACCCATTATTGGCAGGTCACTTGCTGTAACTGAGAAGTTAAACCTTAAAAATATTTTAACTTAAAAATGGAAGATGAAAGGCGCGTTTAAAGGACTTCTTAATTTATCAAACAGAGCAACCTTAGAAAATTCACTTCAAAATTATCTGTCTGAGTTTTGACATTGATTCTGTAAAACTACTAATTGAAACGTATGTATATAAGTTTTAATATATGATATTACGTTTCAAATGAAATTTAACTCCTCAGTTTACTTGCAAGATTCCTGTTATGTTGCATTAAGACATGTATATACAAATAAGGGCATTGTGGTTACAACTATTTTATGATTCTAAATGAAATGTTCAAAGATATCTAGTTGGAAACATTTATGTAAACAAACTTTATGCAAAGTAAACAAAATTTTTAACACATATTCTATAATGTTTAAGTTAAAAGAAGTTAGATTTCGTGATGATGGTGTATATTTAATTTTGTAAAAAATACGGACATTGAACACACGAGGGCCGTTCGGAAAGTGATCTCCGATTGGTTAAGAAAGACACACCAAAGTAAATAAGAAGAATTTATTGTATAGGGTGAGGATAAAGTCTTTCCCTGATTACAACAATTTATTACAGAAGAACCGTTTGACTAACCTACGTAACGGACCAGAGTTTACATTATTCTGTCCAACGGTTATTTCGTAATACATTTTAATAATTAGGGCAGGACTTTATGCTCACGGTGTATATACAGAATATATTAACGTATATTATCTACATCTGACAACTACTTCTTTGCTTTATTTTTGAACATAGTTTCCATAAACTTTAAAGTATTTATCTTGTCTCAGCACTAACTTATAAATTCCATCAGCACAAAAATCTTCTGCCTGTGCTTTAATCCAGCTTGTGACCGTATCTTTGCGCTCCTTATCATCACTTCATGCTACAACGGTATGTAATGGTATTGACAATCTGTACCTATTTTATTGATATATGATCAGAGGCGTAATAATCAAACATATATACATTTTGAAAAAAAAAGAGAGAAAATAAGTAATTAAATTAATCGGTTGTAGTGGTAAACATTATTATTGACACGATATACACAAAATGAATGGCTGTGGATGTAATATGTATGTATAGATAGAAGAATAAATCGACGATATCTGAACACGATTCGTGTGATTTAAAAGGACTAAAAATGGTTAGTAGTCATTAGTTGATATGTTTAATGGGCATTTATTCCGAAGTTTGGCGTCCGCTTTCGCCACGTTTTTTCGTTGTTATCTCCTTTGCACACTTTCTGCAATTTGTTATTAGGTTTATTAATCCGTGCTCTTCACAAACTTTTAAAAGATTTTGCTCGTTATCAACGTATTGCTTCGCAAATGTTAAAACTGTTAGTTTATTGCCCTTGTACATTCGCCATGTTGCTAACATAAATGCTCGTTTCTTTCCCACAATGCAACTGTTCGGTTACCTTGCGCCAAGTAGTTCCCTCCGCACGCCGTATAGTCCCATGTTTATAACCGCTTATATATAGCAAATAAACAGATTTTTCGAGACTCTTATATATTTTCAAGCACACAAACGATTAAATTATCCATATCTTTCCTGTAAATTTTAAAAATTTTCATGGAAACGGACGCCCAACTTTGGAATTTAACCTTGTTTAATGTTATAACCCATAGAGATAGATTTGATATTTCAGCGGATTAGGGCTAGAACGAAAAACTAAATAAATAAAGTATTTTTCGTTTTATCTTTTTTTTTTCAGATTGTATATATGTTTGATTATTACGCCTCTGATCATATATCAATAAAATAGGTACAGATTGTCAATACCATTATATATCGTTACCGTTATATAAAAGATTGTCAATACCATTATATACCGTTGTAATGTCACTACGTCATATAACACAATCCTGGAAATTTGTGTTAAATTCATCGGAAAGCTCCGAGATGTTGAAACGTCGATTTTTACGAACTTTTCTATCAATTTTCCGAACGAGTTCTTCAGTGACCACTGATGGCCTGTCACTCATCTATTTGTAATGAAAATATTTGTTCGTCCACTTTTAAATGAACGAACCCACTCACGAACAACTTCACTCATGACGCTTGATACACACACGGCACAAAGTTTCCGATGAATAGCTGCTGCCGTATACTGTTTTGCCGTAAGAAAACGTATAACAGCTCGCACTTGGCGGGGTTCTCTATTGCAACACACATTTTGAGACGCTACAAAAGAGGAAGTTATGATCACATAATCTTCACCCTTCCACGGCTGGATGCAGACTTATCTACCGCACATGTCTGTGCAAAGATAGTAGCACTGCTCCCAATACTTCACGCACTATGACCAATCAGAGGTTACTTTCCGAAAGTTACAGCTTTGTTTTCAAAATAAACTCCTTGATATAAAATAGAAATCTAAAATTTGAAAGTATTTCAAATCATAATTGCTATTATTTATGCTAAGATATGCACTTATATGCCAAATAATAACATATTGTGAAATATGCCTTTTTTTTCATTTGCGTCCTTTTTATTATGTTTTGATTAATCGTGATTGTATTTAAACGATGCTAAATCAACATATTCTTTCCTTTTGTGTAACGCGAAAACATTAATTTAACCTCTCTTAATACCAATCTTGCACAACAGTGCCGTTTTTGACATCATTCCAGGCATAAATTGCAGCATAATCCTCGAACAAATCAATAAATGTCTCGTCAAAATTACTGACAAAGATTTCATGATCAGCAAACTAGTCTAGCAACATGGAGAGAACAGAGATATTCTCTAGGGATGCGTACGAGACGAGTCGAGACAGGATTTTCCTGACAAAATTCGAGTCGAGACACGGCTCTTCCAATAGTGAAATGTACATTTTTCGAGTCGAGACACCACTTTTACAGCACATTTTCGAGACGAGACAGCCACAAATCTTGTCTCGTGCGCATCTCTAATATTCTCCGTTATAACCATATTCAAAATCAAATTATAAAACATAGTACATACTAATAAATTCCAATATTCCATACTAATAAATACGAATGTGGTTCGGAAAGTAATGCCTCCAAGGTGATACCCTTATTTGCTTTCACAAATAGCACCGATACAGGTATCAGTGCAAAGCTTGCAACATCAACTACAAATGGTGGCATCATTCTTCAACATAGTTCCCAGTAAGGGCAACACAATTGAGCCAACGTGAAGCAAGGTGTTTTAACAAGGCTGTTGGCAAAGAATTGTGGTGGCTGCTGCTAAGACCACTCCCGAACTGCTGCTTCCACCTCGCGTCACAACTGTTGCGTTGGCCCTTAAGGTGATTCTTAAGTTTGGGGAAGAGCCAAAAGTTCGCAGGGCCCAAGATCCGGACTATAGGCTGGATGATGTAGAATGTCAACAACACTTTCCCAACAGATGGGATAACTTTGATTTTTTTGGCAGAGAGGACGTGTGGCGGTACTCCATCGACTGATGATTCGTTTCCGGGTCGTAATGATGTATCCACGACTCTTCGCCGCGATGAGTGTTCCTGGGAGGACAACCTTCCACACTCAGAAATTCAATGACAACCCGTGTTTCAACTGGATGTCATGGATTGCTCCACTACTCTGGAACGATAAGAGATAGGAACCTGAAACAAGTTATATTCTATAGCTTAAACACCACTGGATTAGTGATAAGCAGTTTAGAATGTTTGTAGAACTATTGCCCAAGTGGGCTTGGAGGTATTACTTCTGAATCACCCTAATATATACAAGAATTAAACGAAAATAATGCTATAAAAGCAATTTTTTTTCACTTAGCTCGCATACTAATGTTTAATAATGGGTGCTGTACATGACTAATTGTCAGCAAAAAAGAATAAATTTACGTTTCTTTTAACCCTTTAAGAATTTCCACTTCTTGAAGTAAATTCACTCAAACAGCTACTGCTTCCTTACTATTTATCGTAGGATCATGGTTCATGCTTCGGTTTTTTCAAGATACAGCATACTTCCGAAAGGTACCACTTGCTTGTTCGTATAATCCACAAGAAACGGGAAAATTGGGTAAAACCGGGAGATTTTCTTGAAAACAATATTTTGAAAATTGTTGCACACCTATAGCACTGACCTAGTTTCACGTAGGGATCTGGGCTTTATTAAAAGAATACGTTGCTGTGTACATAATATATGTACAAAACTTTAAACTTGTATCTTTAAAACTAAGGTCGGGAGAAATTTTTAAAAGTCTCAAGGTGACCCATTTTTTCATATAAATATATACACATATCTATAAAAAAATACTACTTCAGAAATGTGTGTCATTAGTATTTGATCCAGAGTCATGTTTCAAACGC
This sequence comes from Thermobia domestica, assembly GCF_964235325.1. Taxonomy (NCBI): domain Eukaryota; kingdom Metazoa; phylum Arthropoda; class Insecta; order Zygentoma; family Lepismatidae; genus Thermobia; species Thermobia domestica. The sequence continues at coordinate 114,126 of NW_027655920.1, forward strand.
TATTTTCTTCAATATAAGAGCCCTTTCCAATGGTACCACTCGCATGTCCTTATAATACATCTAATCCGGAAAAATCGGGAAAACTGGATTTTTTTCCTGAAAAAATCAGCCCATCGGAACACTTGCGCCAGTCCGGCCCGGCCCTGGTTTCGCGTAGAGTTCTCAAAAAACCTGAGAAATATCCAAAGGTACACACAATCCATATACATAGTTTAAATCTGATGTATTGAAAACTTTCATCTGATATCTTCAAATCTGATATCGTGATTATTTATTTATTTATTTATTATTTTTTTTTTGAAATTTGCCTTAAGAAAAAAAATAAAAAGTCACGCCCTTTCGCCTCCGCTTGGGGCCGAAAAATTGACCATCCGGTTTCAAAACGCATCTGGTGTGTTATTTTGGTACATTATTGACTTGATCAACAAAAAGCCGGCTTAAATACTTGTTATAGAACTTAAATAAGCGGTCAAAGACGATAATACACCATGGTAACAAACGTTACCAAAAATCCTAAAGAAATAATTACGAAATTCGCTAAAGGAAAAGAAATACTGCAAATATTATAGAAGTTGACAGAAAGAACTTTTAATTGTTCTTAAATGGATGCAAGCCAGCAATAACAATAATTATAAAAGAAAAATAAAAACTTTCTACGAAATTAGACTACTCCTTGGGAGGAGAAGGAAAACTAAAACAAGAAGTAAAGAAGGATTGAATGGGACAATTATCTAGTGTTAAGGGGTAAAAATCACAGCATCTCTATCATGCGTATATCGAGGTTGTGAGCCCTGAAAGCTCAGATATACTCTTAATGCAAAGGGATGGTTGAAGACGGGAGCTGACAAGCTTACGCTTAAGGTTTTAGTTGATACTGGGATCTTTACGAAGAATGTATACCTAAAATATAAGACTTAAAATGTACAGAAAACCAACTAGAATGATAAAAAGTTGAAAAGGAATGAGAGAAAAAGGATTTGCTTCAGGATTGGGTTATAAGCAAAATAATTCTCCCTCAAGTATACTGGCTCTTATGTTCTCTTGGATGACGTTGGCCAGCGATATTCTTGGTATGGCTGGCTACATGGCTTATAGAGTTGGTAGGCTATCTGATTCGGCAGATTCTTCTGGTAGAATCAATTCAAATTTAGTAAGTGACAGGGGTAACGACAAGGTACTCTTATGTCTTGTTAGCTCTGGAAACAACTTCATAAGTTTTAGTTTCAGATGCAGAGGTGGACATATTACCTTATTGGAATCAATAACTGTAGTGTGCATTACGCTTCTTCTAGCTACAGATCAAGCTGAAGCTAATTCCTGACATTCCCCTATTAGTCTCTGGTTTTACTAGCCAAGGGCGCCCATCAGGGGATGCAAGGTGGGGTGCACGCCCTCCCCCCTTAGAGGAAATTGTACTTCAGAATAACGAAAATCCAATAAAATTTTTACATTAGTTACAGCAAAATTTGAAACTATTTTTGAAACGTCGCTTATACTTGCCCCCCCCCTTGGAAACCACAACATAAACACCCTTACTACTAGCCCATTCATATTTAAAAAATATATATAAATTTGTAGAGCTTAGCTGCATTCGTATTAGAACAATGAACCAGCAAACAGTTAATCTATGTTCTTCGTATTTTAATTTCGAAGTACTATACGTTTCATAACGGTATGATACGGCCACAGTTCCAAGTTGCTTTCCGTTATGTAACAGAACTTCTTTTAGGCTGGATTTTAAATCAAGCATCTATAAAGAATTTCCTTTCGGATGCATTATAAGAAGCACCCAGTTATAGCAGCTGAAAAGTTTGCACACAAACTAATCTATCTCTGGTTGAGAGAAATACGGAAGAAAGTCTCTCTATTTTGCAATATACTTATCCCCATCTCAAATCCACCTTCTCTTTTCTTTCAAGTGGTTATTAAATACATTACAAAAGCTGCATCATTTTCATATTGTACATATAAGTTACGTAATTATTGTTAAGTAAGCATCACTTGTCCAATTAAAAAAGGAGAAACGAATGGCTGGAATGATGTCTATATTGAATGGTTCAATCACATTGTTGCATGTTGAAGTATATTAGATGTATGCATATGACGAGGAACTTTTCCAGAAACGAAACACGTTAGTTTATTTCTCACAACCTTCATCCATCTTTCAGTTCACCAGTCCTCGGCAAAATAATTGATCATCTTTTTAGGCAAATCATTCATCAAGCCAATTTTTTAACTTCTTTATAAGAATTGAAGCGTTGTTCCGAAAGCCCGTGCGACATCGAACGAAACAAATGGTGGTCGGAGAGGCTATGTTTGGTGAATACGCGTGGTGGAGTAAATATCTCAGCCCAGTGCTTCCAACTTTTCCCGGACAGGTTTAGCAACATATGGTCGAGAAATATTATGAAGAATCACGACTCTGCCATGCCTTTTGGCTCACTCTGCTACTTTTGGTACAATTCCTTTGCTTCAAAATTCGGTTCAAATCATGTAGTTGTTGACGGTAGTGGTCCGTAGTAAGTGTGTGAAAAGGCTTCAATACCCTTCTGATCCCACCGGATGCAGAGTAAAACCGTCTTCCCGTGTATATTGCGTTTTCCTTGATATGTTGATGAATAGCCTGGATGAACCAATGATTTTTTACGTTTTGGATTGTCCAAGTAAATTCATTTTTCATCGCCAGTAACAATTCGATACAGAAAAGACTTCCGTTATTGCCTTGCAATCAAAATTTCGCTAGCTTTTCGTCTTTCCGCTAATTCGTATGGGACAATTTCCTAAATTTTGAATCTTTCCTAAAACATGTAAATATCTGGAAACAGTTGCGTGATTAATTTATAATGTCTCTGCAACAACTTTTACGTTTGGGATTAATCTTCATCCAGCAAGATTCGCAATTCAACGTCTTCAAACTTTCTTGAAAGTTTCCATGTTCTTTGTCCTCAACACTGAGATCGCAACCTTTGAATCGTTTAAACCATCCTTTACACATGTTGACTGAAGGGAAATGTTTCTTGTAGGTTTCCACAAGCATACGATGCAATGGGCTTCACAAAACTTTTCTGATAAAAAAATGTAGTGAAATAAAACCATCACGCAAATGATGTTTACTCACCGTCAGAACAAAAGTGGACAGTTTCATAGCGACCTCTTAAATACAAGGGTTGCCACATGAAACAAAATGCCCGTGCAAGAAATAACGCCACCTAGTGGCATTTCTGCAAGTCATATTCATACACCTAATATGATACCCCCTTGCCCTCTTTCCCTTAAAACAAATATTTTCAGAAACTGAAACTTTCCGTTCATTTTTAATGAAGAATCATAAAAATGAAGATATACTTATTCGGCTATTCATCACAAGTCTCCATTTCTTGATTCAGAAAAAAAAGAAAAAAAGAAACCCTCCATTGAGCACATTCTAAACCAACTGTTAACTTACGTAATCTCTAGCATGACTATATATATATAGTTTTTTCACACACACACACAAATTTTTACATTTGTTCTTTTACGTCCACGTAAAGCAATAGAAAAGATAGATAATAATTTCTTTCGCTTACAGCAATATGGTACAAAAATTATAAATTACGATTCAAATTTAAAATGGATTTGCAAATAGCTACGCAACGAGCAAAATCTAAAAGAAAAGCTGTTTTATATAATGAAAATAATTTTTTAGTACGCTCCCAACAAGAAGGTGTGCCCCCAATGAAATAATCCTGCGCCTGGCTATGGATCTGGTCTGAGGATAGTCGGATGGCATTGCAGTGCTTACCCTTCTTCAGTATCCTTACTACTTTGGAACAACTTACATCAATATTGTCCAGCGTTGCCAAACTCACAGCTCGGAATTATTCCAAAACCTGATCAACATTACGCTAGATTCGGTCAAATTACTCCTCATAATTACTAATTCAGGAGTTTTAAAAGAAAAGAAACGATGTTGAGATATGGTAACGTAACTTAAAATACGCAGAGCGCAAGAATGCGAGGATAGAACTCAATACTTCACGCACCAAAGCTTTAACTCAACTAAACTAGTGCAGTCGTTGCCAGACTCAATAACGTATATATCGTATAAATGAATGCAAAGTGTTTGTTTACATATTTTGAAAGAAAATAACCTTGCAGCATAAGCGGAGCTGGGGGTCAGATTTTTGGTCGGTCTCGGACCTTTCATTTCAGGAATAAAGATGGTCATGAAGTCAGAAACAAAGATAGTGAAGTTGTCAAAAAGTTGGGGGGAGAATGGCCCCCATAGCTCCGCCTATGCCTCGCAGTTAAAGGGAAAACCCTGGGTGGAGCCAAAAAAAAAAAAAAAAGCCGTTTCTAACTTACTTCGGAAAATGAGACTGCCTGTATGGTTTACCAACAGTATGAATCAATGAGAGAGGATACACTTCTGCCGTTCTTTATCTTCCCACGACCAACTTCTTTCTCATGTTCAGGTTTTGCGGCTTTTTGATAAACTTGCTGAAATTATGCTAGATTTGGGCAGGATGCTAAAAGCAAGATGCTAGATGCTATAGACATGCAAATTATGCTAGATCTAGCATCATTATCCTAGATCTGGCAACGCTGATATTGTCTCATTTTCAATTATAATAGTAATTATGCGAACATAGAATTCGCAATAGAGTTAAAAAAATTATCCACCCAATGTAGAATGAGAGAACCTTATCAACAAGGCACACTAACGTTAAAATGTGTCCGTGTAGATAGATCATAAGAATCGAGCTGAAGTGTGTAAAGATATTACTGTTTGTTGCAATCGTTTTAAAGAACTTATTTGATTACATATTATGGTGACTAAGGGAATAAAATCATAAACATAATTGGGGGCTATCTTATGCACCTTAGATACGCTGATGGCAGTAGCATCTAGCGAACGTTAAACATATTGAAAAACAAAAAAGTAAATTGATATCAATTTGACCAGGAAGATTGTCAGATTGAATAAACCTGTAAAACATTAATGTGGTATTTTTTGACTTTGTTAAAAAAATAAGTAGAAGTTGATACGGAATTAAGCGAGGTTAATGCATACGGCTGCCCAGTGGCGTATTTAGGGGGTGGCTCAAGACCTCCGGAATAAACTTGTTATATAAACAACTTCATTAAAATTTATCGGCACCCAAAAGGAAAAATATAAGTGCTTATTCACCTGTTGTGCATAGCTTCCCTCCCCCACCCGAAACAAAATCCTAAATATAGTACAGTAGCAGAACCCTTCATTTAGGTGAAACCCGGAAAAAATTGGTACAGAAATGGTTTATGCCTTGTTTGAAAGGTTTATGTTTGCACTCCAACATAACCAAAATCCCCCTCGGGAATATCAAGATATGATGTCATCAATATGGCTGTCATTGAATTTCGCCTCAGTACGTTGAAAAGTGTATAAAACTTCTACCGTTCATTAGAAAAGTTAAATTTTTTGTTCATTTCTTAGAGAATACATCAGAAAGGAACTTCTGTGAAAAATACCGTTCATATATTGCCGCCATTTTTAAATATGGTATCTAACAATAAAAGAAATCAACATTCAGTGTGCATTTAATGGTAAATAACTTATATATATATATATATATATATATATATATATATATATATATATATATATATATATGTGTGTGTGTGTGTGTGTGTGTGCAAATATATTTATATCAGGATTTGAGTATATCATGAACATTCAAACGAGCCCAGTATCAGTGCTGTATGCGTTAAGGTGGCAAAGATGTAACCTGTTTTATAGTGCAAGGTGTATACTCTTGTTTGAAGTATTAAGCGAATATGACTGCAGTAAAGTACTTGTAGTGGAACAGCATCTCCAGAAGTACAAAGAATTTCTTCAATATTCCCGGACATCGCGATTGTGGTTGCAGTATCTCGTACGTGGAAAGTGTGAAATTATTTGTTCATGCTGAGCGTATTGGTAATTAACACTTGTACTTGTTTGCTGTCAGTCGTATGCTCCTATCTCTTTGCAGAAACTGGACACATACAATAAGCAAAATGTGCTCGCCTCTACTTGCAATTCATGTACAAACTCCCGACATTTCATTAGTGGTTATATGAACAGTTCGTAGCAAATGCCTGTACAATCTATCGATCGAGTTGCGAATGGACTGGTTTATGGCCAGACCTTGTCATTGAACAAACGCTAATTAAGAGGCGGTCTGATTCAAAGAAGGGGATTCTCTGACAATAAGATTGCTTTGGGTCCACACTGTGCATATGTGTTCTACTGTCCACGAAGCAATGACTTCGGTAACTGCAAATCGTCACATTTCCGGAGAACAACACATTGAAATGAGGATGACTAGAAGGAACCGTGATGCAGCAGATCTAAATCAGGTATCTGAGTGGTTTGAAGTTCACAATCCATTTGACATCAGTGACGATTCACTTCGAAATTTGACATGAGGTATTCGTGCTATTTTGAAAGATGCGATTAATTGCGATGACACTCAAGATGGCACAAGAATACAGAAGAGGTAGAACAACAAAAAGGTGTGCAAAGCACCAATTCGAAAAGTAGACCAAGTTCAAACGCTAATAATTTCGCAGAAAGGAATCAAGTTGTCACACAGTGCTCCACATTGATCCGTCCGTATTGTTTTTGCGAGTTACTACCATCGCTGAACGAAATGGAAATATGGCTGAACAACTCAAATATGAGCTTACTGCTGAGTCTGCAGCATTGTTCAAAGACAGCTACATGAGAAAGCCCGACAAGGCTAACCTAATAATATTAATGAAGGCATACCTGATACTCCACAACCTAAAGTGTGTGACAGATATGTCTTAGATAATAGAGCTTTTCTTAATCATATTCAATGGCCTACAACTGGAACCTACTTAGACATTTGCGAACAGTAGTATTTGATGGCTATGGTGACCAGTCTTCCATTAAAGGCCATAAACATCGACGGCGCTCTGCTGAAGTCATGTCAGCCAACGTAAAAGTTACTGAAGACACGAAAATCCAGATAAACCAAAATGCTTTCCTCGTAAATACATACAACAGAAGACAGTTCATTTCCATACTCTGCAAGTATCTTTCACACGATGGCGACAAGGCGATCTAAGCTTATGGTAACGCAGACACCGAAGTCGTTACAGCCTCACTTCAAATAGCTTTAGAAGGTCACGAAGTGACCGTAATTGCTGATGATACAAATATTCTCATTATGCTACAGGTGCAACTAAAGATATTAGTGTGCGCCATATGTTACAGAATGTGGGAGAAAATCTTCAGTCACATCTGTTGTTCATCCATGCAATGACTGGGTGTGATACCACATCCGCTCTCTTCGGATGTGGAAAAGGAAGTTGTGTAAAAATCTCGCAGTATAAAAGGATCATCAAAGTGAACAGATTGGCAAAGTTAACTCCACCCAAGAAACTATTGCATCCAGTGGCCTCCAATTTCTTGTTAAATTATATGGTGGTAGTGCCTCAGATTCCCTCAGTGTTCTGCGTTCTAAACTATCCATGAATATAGCTGCAACCGGTGGTTCTCTACCTCAACCTGAGACTGCCATGCACAGAAAGAGCAACGAATTTTCACTGCCTGCGAGTGCATCTACATGTTGTTTCATGAAAGCAACTTTTACTGTCCTCTTGTATGGGGCTGAAAGCTCGAGCATGGGAAGCTGGCACCCATTTTAACTGACCAAGCACCTGCTCCTGGTGACCTGCTAAAAGCGGTAGGTTGTAAATACAAGATGTCCTCCAAGCGGCCACGTGGAACAAGTGTTTGCTCATGTAAGTACGGCCTAAAATGTGTTGTGCCCTGCAGTCATTGTAATGGTGAAGGATGCCAGAATACTGAATTTCTGCAAGTTGAAGAAAATGGTGAACTGCTGGAGGACTCAATTGAAGTTTGGTAGAACTTTGTCTACCTTTTGCTTTTTGTGCTACATGTTATATTAAGTTATCAGAGTTTTTCTTTTGTTAATCGATATTTTCTTCTTCAGCATTCAAAGATAAATAAATTTTAAAGAAAAAGAAGAAAGAAAGGAACATAAATATCGATTAACAGCAGTGTCAACGATTGAACAACGTATATTTGTTGTAAACAGCGCATATTGTGAGGAAATTGTCAGTGGCGATGAACATACAAATGTAATTAAAATGAACCGAAAATGTAACTTTTCTAACAAACGGTAGAGGTTTTATGCACTTTTCAATGTACTTAAGCGAAATGCACAGGCGGCCATTTTGATGACGTCATATCTTGATATTTCCGAGAGGGATTTTGGTGGATTTTGGTTATGTTGAAGTACAAACATAAACCTTTCAAACAAGTCATAAATCGTTTCTGTACCATTTTTTTTCGGGTTCACCCTTCTTTCTACTGTACTAATATGCCGCTATGCCTGTCTGGCCTAAAGGATTTATGCTGGAACGTTAAAGAGATCAATAGACATATTTAACCAAATTGCAGAACATTTACAAGTGTTAATTTCCAAATTGCGGAAACAGTTTCGAGTTTTTTCCACAGTATAAGTCAATTATCATTTTTTTTAAAAAAAATTAAGGAATATCAATGGTATTTAGTGATTTTTGGTGAGTATTGATTTATTAATTAATTAACAAATGATATTTCAACAAAAGGTAAGTAACTGTAACTACATTACACGAGCGCACCCACGTGTGGGTTTATCAGAGCCGGACCCCTTAAAAATTTCATAATTCTACATACGTTTTTACACTTTCTTTATTTGATCTTACATTTAATCTACTTTTTCTTTCTTATAAAAATAACTAATTCTGTAGTTTTTCTGAAAAAAATATGACAATACATAAGAATTACTTATCGTCTTTTTGGATGCAGAATAATACTGGTAGTATCTTGTACAGAGCCAGATTAAGTAGTACAGAGGCCCTAAGTACTAAAAAGAGTGTGGTGCTCCCACACAGGGCCTTACCAACGTGACGGGTTCATCAGGTCGGAATCACTTAAAACTTAGTAAGTCGAGTTCAACTCTTTCTTAATAAAACTATAGGCTACTTCTTTAGGAGAGACTCTGGCCCCGCGTAGCGTAGTCGCTAACGCTGTCGGCTTCGGTGCGAGCGGTCCCTTGTTCGATTCCCGGTGGGGGCACTCGGTCGAGAAAGTGTAACAACTTTTTCAGGCCAGCCACCTTGAATGAGGTTTTCCTGCGTTTTCCTCATTCATACCAGGCAAATGCCGGGGTGGTACCTAACTTATAGGTCCCAGGCCGCTTCCTTCCTTCCCCAATCCTTCCTTCCTTCCCTCTCCCCGGATAGTGTGCTCGCCGATGGACGTCATCCCTCAAACGTGAAGGGCTAAATGGCCATAAGATGCCGAGAGCCCAGAAATCTAAATCCTAAATCCTTGTTTAGGAGAGAAAAGATTTTGATGTAGTTTAAAGATTTTTGCCTTACACTTCATTTGTACTCTTTCCTTTCTTTTAAAACCAGTCTAGTTGTATTAGTTTTTCTTAGAATCTAGGTGGCAACACTGAACAATTACTTTTTTTTAGAGTTTAGAATAACAGCAGTCCAATACTACCTGTACGTAGCGTCTTGTTATATGGATCCGCAAACTTCACACCACTCATAAGGGAAAATTATGGTTGCACGCCTGCTCACTTTAAATTTTCTAAGGATATTCCAACCTTTAGAGTAAGTTGTCATATAATTATGTCAGGCTTTTTAGTCTGAAAATCTGGACGCTCTAGTGCATATGTCATCGTCTGCAGGAAACTCGAACTCCTATCATACAAGCATGAGGAGTTGTATGGTAGGAGTTCGAGTTTCTGATTTACCCGATTGTAAGCCGATCTTTTATACGAGGAGCGGTCTAAACGTTTTCGGAATGTTGTTCTAGTTTTTCCATTTGTGATGCAATCACAACGAATCTTATACAGTACAGGTTTTTGGGTGCCTAATTATGAATTTGACATGTATGAAAGGGTCACAACAGGCACTGTATGAGTAGTGTAGCTGAACGCAGGAAGTGTGTGGTGAGGTACTGGAACATGAATCGGAACAGGAGTCGGAACATGAATCGGAGCAGGAATCGGAACCAGAACAAGAATCGGAACCAGAACAGGAATCAGAACTGAAACATGAATCGGAACAGTTTGCGCATGCGCAGTTGGAACAATGTGGTAAATCGAGTAACGTCCAAAACATCAAGTTCATGTACAAATTGGGGAAAACCTTCAGACACTTTGATAGCCTTAAAAACAGTTTAGAACCATCAATTGTTTGACTCTAACCAAAGCCAAAAATGGGCCTTTTTCGTTTCACCAACGCAGAAGAGATTAAAATTAACGCGACACCTAAACTACGAAAGTTACCAAAAATGACTTTCGTCGGTGTTTCTACCAATCGCATTAGTGGTGGAACAAGTGTATGTGTGTGTTCCGAAGGTGCCAATTTTCAAGGCAATTAAGTGAATGTGTTCTTATATTGTGGTAATAAAGAGCTACAATAGGATTTTGGGATCTTTATGATTGCTTCTCGTAAAATAATACACGAGAGACTGTTCTTTTTATTAACAGATGCCAACATTGAGACAACTGAAACTGTCTAAGTGTTCGTTGCTTGATTTTAAATATTAACGTTAGTACGTTGTAAGCAAATTCTAAAAAGTGTGTGATCTGTTCAGTGGAGTCATTTTGGTGACAGCAGGGCAGATATTGATCCCCGAGGTTTCAGAAATACATAATTTTTAATCAATTCAATAGTAATATACTAAGAAAAATATGAAATTCTTATGTCGGCAAAGAATCTTGCCTCCTTCTTCCAAGTGAAGTTTGAAATGATGCTGGTTGTGTTATTGGCAGGGCTTTTAATCTATTTGGCACAAAACTCAGGAAGAAACGTGTTCATATTTCAACTACCAATGACCGAATTATGACGCACGGACTTATAGCAACCGTGTGCCAGTGGGGGAAATCGGTTCGAATGGGGCTTGGAAAGAAGCTACTATCTCGGATGTCCAGTCCACATGATCAGCTCATGTTCTTATGGGCTGTTCTCTAATCGCTGGACAACAACCTACCGGCGGAGGTGAGGCTTACTATCCTCCGAAATGGGCGGCCATTGAATCTCGGAGAGTACGTGTGACCTCATCACGTCCTCCGTGAGTTAGGTAGCTTCTGCTGCCGCCTCTACCGGCCGACGTGAGGCTTCGCTATTCTCCTAAATGGGCAACTAGGCCGTGCCCTTGTGTGTGGGAGATAAGGCTACGTGGTACCCCAACACGTATGAAAGAGTGGGTAGTTGGTGTGTCCAAAGTGTGGGCAGATCCAGCGCCCTACGGGAGGATTATGTAGGTACTGCCCTCAAAGAGTATGTAGTGCGTGCTCTTGGGTCCGGGTCTGGGATACTTAGTATCCTAACGCACACTCGTACCTCAGGAGTGCTGAGGAAGTGGGGTCCCCCTTCATCCCAGTTTAGCGTGGTCTGAGTGCAGAAGCCACAACCCTACCAGGGGAACCGCGGCTCCCAAATGGCCATGTTCTTTAAAAGGAAACAGTTTATATCAGCCATTGGGTCTGGTAATGTACGGTGTACCTCTACCGTAATTAGAGGAAGTTCCGTATTGTTTGAACGGCCCTACCGAGGAAATGTGTGGTGTCCCTTCTAATGGTGGTTTACATGTTGGGTTTCGGACACGTAGCATAGCTACAATGTGTACATGGTACCTAAACACGTAAAAGATAGGCAGCCCCGTATTGTTTGGGCTTGCCTAAAAGGGGAGACACGGCTCCCAAATGACAATGTCTGCCTTGAGCAGACGGTCTACTTCAGTCATTGGCTCTGGTAATGTACGGTGTATCTCTACCGTAATTAGAGAAAGTCCAGTATTGTTTGGATTACCCTATCGGAGGGGGGTGTCGGATTCCTGCCTGCTGGGGGACTGAATGGAGGTGGGGGAGGGGCCAATCCCAGGAATCTGGGCAAGGTTTCTGTTGGGTCCGGGATGAGATACGGGAGGATCTCGACGTGTACGTGGTACCTCTACACGCGAAGGCGGTTTCCAGTTGAACGATAGAGGTAGGCAGGCCGGGATTGAACAAGCCACCTCGGGCATTGCCTGGGGCTCCGGATTTGGGTTAGACTCTGCCGGGCTGTGGTCATACCGTGGGATTTGGTACCACATGGGAGCTAATCCCAGGAATCTTAGTAACGGTGAACGTGTGGGGGAGGTGAGCTTGCCTTGAAATGCTCGAGCGCCATACCTACATAGTGTGGTAGAACTGGTTCGCTAGCAGTCTGATTCCACCAGTAGGTAACTGGTAGGTCGGGCTTTGGCTTTGCCGTGCAGTAGGCGTATCCCACTCCCTCAGAGAATGTGGGTTACACGACTAGGCGTCAAGATTAGGGGACAAGTCTTGACGGTGCACATTTTGCACGAGGACCAAGGTCCAGATTGAGGAAAGCGGGTCGGGTGCAACAAAGCGGTTCCGATCCCACAAATAGGTCGAGCAGCCACAGCACATCTTGCCAACGTGCGATAAAGCGTGGAAGTAGACCACTAGCTCTAATGTAACTTTATCGATTAAAATGAAAATTAAAAAGCAAATACTATAGTAAATTAAAATGAATGAATTCATGGTTTGCACTGCATGAATGTGCAAAAACATGGTTTTCATTCATCTCGTACTAAATAAGACGAAAGCATATACTTTCAATTACCGTATTAAAGCCTTACAAGACTTTTTTTTTAAGAAGTGGAGTACGCATAGTTCTAAAAAAGAAGTATATAATTTTATTTCTTTTCTCGCCCAAGATTGGCCCTTAATTCCTATTTAGTGGTATTTCTTACGGTTTTATTATGTCTTTGTGCACAAGGAACCGAAAGGCCTCTGCACGATCATCTTTTAAATGCTCGTATAGCAGGTCAAATTTTATCACCATACTAGGATTGAACCCGATTGGATGCGTTTCGTTTATATACCTTTTATTTCTGAAAATGTAGTTTAAAATTACACCTTCACACATCGGGAAACAAAAGTCTATTACACGTTATTTTACGCTCTTGTATAGCAGGTTAACCCTTTAACTGGCACAGTTTTCTGGAAATGTGTACTCTCAGGTGGCAAACGTAGTACTGCGTCGTAGCCACAAAAACAGTACAACTATGAAACTATGTTGTATGTTTCACACAAACAACAATCGCACACAACAATAAGCAAAAGAACGTTATAAAGACGTCTCCGCCTCATCAGCACGTTTGCTACTGTTTAGAAATGTAGTTTCTGCTTTTATTACAGCAGCAGCTATGTTCTTCTTACGAGCAATAATGTGCCATTTGGGTTTTCAAAACCCAATGTCGTTTGCACATTATGGGCATTCAGAGCCATCTATTGTTTTGTTTCTAATTTAAATGTAAGAAGAAAAGTTTTCAAGAGAGGCCATCGTCATTGCTACTGAACATTAGTGACTTTTTAGTCAAGACATAGTACTACGTCGTAAACGTTTCCACTGCACATGTGCTATGACGTAGTACTATGACGTAGTACTACGTCATAACGAGTTAAAGGGTTAAGCAAGGTCTTACCACCATGCCAAGTTTAGTCCCGAGTTGATGAGTTTTGTTTATTATTTCGAAAATATGATTCAAAACTTTACCGCTGATAATTCGGGTACCTGAAGTCTCCATGACATTTTATTTTATTCTCTATTATATATAGTAAAGTCTATAATCATGCTAAGTATGTGTTTTTGATTTTTGAGGGAAAGATCAAATTAAGGACAATAATAATAATTACAAAACAAATTTCTGCCGCTCTGCAGATGAAACGTTATATTTTAATGTTATAACTGGCAACATCGTGATAATGGGGTGAGAATCATGAATATTTGTTGTGGTGCGATCTAGCGGTAGAAAAGACAAGTATAGCGTGTGTGTCACTAGCATGAGATGTCCAGTGTATGGTTATTAACCTGTTTCATATACGAATTTCCCTCAAATGTTACTCCTGTACGCATATGACTTCTAACTCGGTATAAAGCAAAAGCCTTATTCTATAGCTTGACAAGACTTTGCTTATTCAAAAATACTTTTCGCACTGACATGGATTTTTTCTTCGGAGCTCACTATGTGGCTTTGAAAATATAATTGCAAACACAATTAGCTCCAAGTGGATCGAACGGGAAATCGACTTAATATTCCATAATATATTGCAATTTTTAACTCGTAATATAAATATTCCAACTCAAAACGAATAATACTATTCCTACTCATGTTAATATGTGCCATAAGATCTCAAATTAAGGCTACAGTTTTTATAGTTAGATTTACCAACAAAGCTACCATCTTTCATTCTTCATATAAACTTACACATAATTAAATTCAAAGCTAATAATTTTTTATTGAAACTCTCTGTAGTTTAGAAAAAAACATTTTTAATTAGTAATATTGCGCATTGTTGAATCGAGTGATCCTTCTTCTCACTAATTTCAGCCTAAAACCCAGGTGTAAAAATGAGGGGGAATGCAGGACGAGGTCGTTCCCTCAGTTCCAATAATCATCTATGGCTTCTCTCCACTTTCAAAAAAAAAAAAAAAAAAAAAAAAAAAAAAAAAACAATGGGCAAATACAAGCACGGGGGACGGCGTTACGTGATCCATTTCCCTATTTTTTTCAGCCGACAACACAGACAAACGTCTATAAAAGTGGAGTACTTTTTAATGTATATTGATTAAAATATTGTTTAAACCCAGGGACGGATTAACTCACCTGGAGGCCAGAGGCTAGAAAAAAATATGTGCCCAATGCCGACTTCACCTAATACACTGTGAAAGAACAGTAGGAAAGTTAAGGGATTATGTTTCATATTTTCGGTCACATTTTATTTTGTGATGATGATTCTTTTTACCTGGTAGATAGCCAGTTGAGATTTTGATCAGAGTAGAGGCCCTATCCAGGCCGGTAGCCAGCCCAAAAATGTAGGGGGGGGGGCGGCTGAAGTTAGGGGGGCCGATCCAATCATTTATAGTTCATCACTATATTATAGTGCATTTGCAAGCCTACAGTGAAAATTTTAGGGGGGCAGCGAAAATTTAGGGGGGCCAGGCTCCCCTAGACCCCCTGGGTACGGGCCTGGCCCTGTCCACGCGGAGGGCCTGGACTCTAGCCCCTTAATCTGACCCTGTTTAAACCTATGGGAGAGAGAGAGGGGGGGGGAGAGAGAGAACGAGAGAGATTCACTTACTCGCTCTCGTTTGAATTTACACCCAAACAATGTTTGTGAAGGCTAGGAAAGAATAGGGTCTAGATCATATTCCTTGAAATTCTAATATACTTACGAAAGGTACCTTCTTCGAATACATTTTTTAATCACTTGCGCTCCAGGTGTCATTTTCCTATGTGAGTGTTCTAATATCGGTTTCATTTACCGTTAAAAGAAAATCTAGGTAGTTATATAGGGCATAGTTATTGTGGGTGCGTGAGGAGAGCATTCACATCATTGATAAAAAAAAAAAAAAACAATTATTTGCATTGTGGAACATTTGAACTGAAAAGGAAAAGGGATTTTATGCTGCTTCAGGTTGGCAACACTAAACTGAAATCAAAGACAATAGGTTTCTTAGTTACATAAAAACTTCAACTTTGCACCAGGACATGGAAAAGAACTGATAGATGCCATAGTTGGTCAAATCGAAAGGACTGTTTGCATAAAACTTTTATGAAGACGATGAAGTTCGGGTGGCATTTCTAAAATTGTGTGGAAGTGACGGTACATTGTTTCAGCTTAATGAACATAATGAAAAGTATGTTAGCTACGAGCAAATAGACAAAATTTTAGCTCCTGCAAATCTGAAGATAACAGGATACTGTATAAATTTTCGAGTTCAGCTGATGTATATGATAAATGAATATTTGATTAAAATCAGGCCAATTACCCCGATCCTCTAGAAACAAGCTTTAAAACTTGATGGAGTATATTTATTTCTGTTAATTATTTTACGCAAGTAACAGTTTCATTTGTCTCTTTCCGTAACGTGAAGTTATTTTGTATCTATGCTCTGTAGTTGTCATTGCTTTCTAGCTTCAGTGCACAATAGTTTGTATTGCTCTTGAGTGGAAATCCTGAGCTTGACATCAGTTGTCAACAGACTATTATCTTTTTTGTGCTATATAATACACTCTTCTATACACTCACGATTCGATATTATCGAGACGATATTATATGTCGCCTTGCAAGTCTTTGTCTTGTTTGGTACTAGTATAAGACGAACATTCATTAAGATATACAGTATGTATAAATATGATTATAGACTGCCTACAATTGAATGTATTATGTAGATAATTGTTTTAGTAACATAAACCGAGTTATATTACGATGTAGTCACCTCAGGAGTATTTCAGTCACTGATCTCAAATTACTTGTAACCTCCGTTACAAATCATATGTAACCTCCGTTACATAATAAACATGTCAGAAATAAATTTTATTTTTTTGTCCTCACAACTCTCCTTTCACTTCCTAGTTTTATCTTTTAATAAACAGAAAAATCGAACAGCAATAGTTTCGGTGCTACAAGGAACCAGAGTTCTGATTGGAAAAGTATGAAGAGTTAAATCTATTCCCAAAAGCTGTAACCTCCGTTACGAAACAAATAACGTTTTCTCTCCACAACGATGTGATATTTCCACATGTACTTTTATCGTATAAATGGTGGCATGGGCATGCATTGTTTGGTCTATAACAACACGGACAGCACAAGTTTTATTTGCATAATATATCATTTAGCAGTAGTAAAAGTGTAACCTCCGTTACAAATGGAATGGCTGTGCACGCCTTATATTTGGAAAACTACATGTAGTGTACCCAAATTCAAACTACCAAATAAGTAAGTATGATGTGCTTATTCCGTAAACAAAATACGAAAACTTGATTTAGGGGCCGTTCAAAAAATTTCTGGTCCTTGACCCAAGATCTCTAATATATTTTAATCAAAAATTTTCTTGTACGCCTTATATCTGGCAAAATACATATAGTGTACCCAAAATCAAACTATCACTTAACTGAATATGATGTGCTTATTCCGCAAGAAATACGAAAACTCAATTTAGGGGCCATTAAAAAATTAGAGGCCTCTGATCCATAAAACTAATTCTTTGCTAAGACCGCAATCTTTTGATACATTTTTTTTTTTTTTTTTGGGGATCAAAAATGTATATAAAGATGTGGGACTGTTTTACCTATCACACTTATCCCGGCTAACCTAAAGGAGACTGTGATGATAGGACCGTTTAGAGACGCAATTTTTTTAAATTAAAAATGAAGTTAAAAGACAAAAACAGATTTGCGTAATATACAAAATTGGTTGGGTTTGAGTGTTTCGCCTTTTTAGCACAGATTTTAGGTAAGATTGTGGATATTATTCAGTACAAATCTTCATAAAATTCTGAGTGCTAAAATGCAAAATGATGCAAAACTCGTTATAATTACTATGTAGATTTTTGTAAAGTAAATTGCATAGTTTGAGTTGCGTTCCGGAAAAAACGTTATAGAATGTACCCGTAGGATCTAAGGTTTAACGTCAAGTATAGAGTCACATGATCTCCTACCGAGTATCATAATACATTTTCTGTGTTTTATGTTGTGCAGTTGTTTTAACGAAACTACTCCAGTTTCCAATAAAGATTATTCCCCATTACTATGTGAAGCAATACTTTAGTTGTATGTAAATTCTCAATATCATATTTCTTCCATTTTTCTCCCTGAAAATAGTAAGATCTATCTTTTTATCTCTCTGAAATATCTGGTAACCGTAAGTAAGGACTAGGGTGCAAATACATTATATTGTTCTTTTCTGATTTTGTTTCTCTGGAGAGTTCCCTTGTGGTTAAACGGTTAGTGTACACGCCTTTTGTTTGAGAGATCCGGGAGCTCATGTGGTTCGAATCCCACGTTAAGTTGTAGGTCCACACCTCACATAGCCTCGCTTCTGGAAAAGACACTAAACTAAATATTAAATCAAATCAAATCTGTCTGCAAGGGACGAGGCTGGGACCCCTCCCCCCAAAAAAGGTAGAGGAGGAGTGAGCAAGCGTATGAAGGAGGTAAGGATACGAATCGCTAAAATCAGGAGAAAAATTATGGGTATTGCAACACTACCATCAAGCGAGGATGGAAAGTTATACAGGCGAGCAAGTAATCATTTCTGAGGTAAATACAAAAAAGGACAAGAAATCTAGGTAAGAAAATTTGTTTCTCTTTATTTTGATGTAATATTGTGGTTTATGAATTTAGTATATCCGACAAAATTGACAATATATTCGAATGTGCTAATAATACTCAACTTTTACTGCATATCATAGAGCACACCTTGCACTTGTTTCGCTCCGGTGTCATGAGATGGGTATGTAGTGTTCTGAACTAGTCCATTATATGAACAGGGGGAAGGAGTACGCACGTATGGATGAGGTAAGAATAGGTGCGTGTGTACTCTTGTTTTCAGAAGCTTATTATAAGGCTGCAACAATTACAAACATTGTGTCTGATTTTGAACAGCGTAATATAGTTCCACGAGATCGAAACATACCGGTATTCATCGTTGCAGACCTTTTGCCAACTACTGTTCCAGTTCTCGAAACGGAAACGATTCTGCTGGTTCCGATGATGATATTGTATCTGCAGTTGCAACAAATGTTTCCTCATCTCTTTAAATTGAACAATCAGAAGCTCATTGTTCAGCAAAAGACACCATCACCCCCGGACCGTCAACATCACATTGTCCACTAGTTTCAATAAATCCTCCACTAGCAGCCACACGTTCCTGAACTGTTAAGCGCAAAACCGTTGGCGCACCGTCTGAAATATTAACATCGTCACCTTTTAAACATAATTTGTCTCGGAAACGTTCTCATTCAAGGGCTACAACAAATAATGACAAGCGGAAAAACATTAAAAGTGTCCAAATAAAATTGAAAATGAAATGCTCTTCTAATAAAGTAAACAAAAAAGTGATAACATTTTATGCAAGTGTCCAGAATGGGATGACATCTATAGTGATCCTCCAACAGAAGATCAGATTAAATGTAACAAGTGTAAATTGTGGTAGCATGAGCAGTGTACATCTTATGAAGAAATTGGCAATTATATTTGTGACATGTTAAACCTTCTTAGTGCGTACTTTTGCCCCTTCTTATTCGTATTCTTGCCCAACATATAGGGACAAGTGTACGCAACTGTATGATGTTGTTTCTTGTAATCCTGCATTGTAACTATTTTTTATATATATACATATGATGCAAATATTTGGTGCTCTCAACTTCAAAGTTTTAAATGCAAGCAAAAGTTATTTTTCTTGTAGACATTATTTTCAATAATACACTAATTAAAATAAAATTTGCGTACTCTTGCCCCTCCTTCCTATATGACATTTACAGGACATGAAACATATTTATGAAATTTAATGGGAGGTGAGGTGGAAGTTGAATTGACACCTTAATTTTTGGCAGATTTTAATCCTAAGCTGTAGGAATATTCACAATACCATAAAGAACTAACACCAAGTTTTGTCAGAATCAAATATTTTTTCACATGGTTTGTATCAGAATGATGTCTTGTATGTATGTACGTGCGTAAATTTGCAAAAAAGAGTGGATTTGACGCCTTTTTACTCCATTATACTTGATGGATTTCAACCTCAAACAACATTATTATTTGGTCATGTTCTAAAATGGCGCATACCAAATTTTGTTAAAATTGGTTTAGTTCTATTACAGTTATCGTTTATTATGTAGGCTTGCTAAGTGTACTAAAAGGAAATCTGTGCTTCTTGTACAGAAAATAATAATTAATTATAAGTTATATGCCAGTATGGGATGCTTTTAGTGTTTTTTTTTTTTAATTTCTTCGTTAGGTAATTCTGTTCTTCAAGAAAGAGAGAAAAAGCAGTATTGTCCAAAGCATGCCGTTTCCTAAATTTACTATTTGGCACTACGTATTAGAGCCATTTTTGTTCTTATAAAAGGAAAATTACTCCAGCAAGGAAACTGTTATGTACTTATTGTATATTTCGCGTGGTACGAAGTTCATTCCCGGAGTGAGAGTATTTAGCCTCGGTGCTTAAGCGGGACGCTAATCAGTAGTTAACGAGCAATGAATGATGCAATAGAATAAAAAAAAAAAAAAATGAAACTGTAACGTATTTTCCATAAAGGAGTGGCACCAGTGTTGCCACACTTGGTACAATTGTACCAAATTCAGTCCTTTTTATCATTGATCGGCCCGTTCGTACTACGCTGGCATTTTCAGCCCCTTTTGTGAAAAAATTGATACAATTCTACCCAATTCAGCTCTATTTAACAAACATTTGTCACATTTTCAAAAGTGTCAGTAAGACCTTTCCTAGATGCAGAAATGATAGATACCATTGTGACTTAAAATTATTAATAGGCCCTAATCTGTTGTGATGTCTTTCAGGGGAGGTTCTAGGACCCTGGACTGGTTTTACATTTTTTTTACAAATGTCAGTTTACTTACCTTATATTCTTTTTATAGTCCAGGGTCTATCCTCCTTCGGTTGTGAAATAAGCAAGAAAAAGGTGCACTAATTTATATTTTAATATTTTATTATAATGTACTGTTTCAGCACGAACTCGGAGATGATTGATTTTTTCCTCGTTTCATATATTTTTTTCGTATATGGCCATGATATATTTTGGTTTATTGGTCACTTTGAAATAGAGGCGCGGTTTGGTTTCCTTACAATACATACCAAAGGTGATAACTGTTTTCCCTTTTAATATGCGGCGTAGTAGCGTACGCAGGAGTTTATTTCGGGAGGGGTCCAAACTCAATATGAGGGTATTTTATATTAAAATTCCTAAAGTTGCCGCTAAAATTAGGGTAAATTTACACAAAAGTAGAAATTTCGGGGAGGGTCCGGACTTCCAGGACCTACCCTCTGCGTATGTCCCTGATGCGGCGTCTGTTATTCTTCCTACGTGCGAGAAAAGTTTCATCTACTTCCACGGTTGTTCGGGGTCCTCCTGTTTGGAGTGTTTTTTTTTTTTAAAGAGCACTTTCTCGATTTGGACTCTTGGAAGACGGGGATGGAGGAGGGGGTATGTTCTAGAACTTCACCTCTTTTAGTTTTGTGCTATAGAGCCATGTATTACACTGGTATAAAATAATAAATTTAGCCCTTTTTGTTTCAATTTATTATTATTTTCCAGCCCACTCCAGAGCTAGGACTCTGGCAACACTGAGTGGCACTCTAAAGTTGGAGATATACATTTTCATATTGGTATTGAAAATGAAATAAACTTGTAAATTAATTGGATTAGAGTTTAGGGTGTCTTCCAGCACCAAGGCTATATAAGACAGAGGGCTACAGTTTAACGTGGGATTCGAGCCTTATGAGCTCCTACGGGGAATCAAACTAATGAAATGAATTTGTTGAGTACAAATACATATAGTATATAATTTTTTAAATGTCCTCCACTACCCCTGCCTTTGCCGTGTTCGTACGGTCTTACTGGCAGACGCATCTGCCCTAACTCTCTAAAATCTCTCTCTAGCACTTTATCTCTACTCTCTTTTCGTTTTAATCTTTCCCAAAAGCTGGGTGTGGGGCTCATTATTTTTTTGCCTGATACCCTATTATTAAATCAGGCCTTGTATCCTGTATTTATTCCTTAATCTGAAAAATTGAAAACAAATATTATTAAACAAAGTACATAGATACATACAAATAAAACACATAAAAGACAACAGAACAATACAAAACTAATACAATAATACACTAATCAATGAGTTTGTGTTTTTAAGTAAAATAATGAAAATAAATATTATTCTAAAATGGTATGGTTTCTCACCTATTTAAGCTTTTATTATTATTATTATTATTATTATTATTATTATTAGTGTAGTAAATAATATTGAGGACAACGATAGGCTACAAGATGACTTAAATAGAATCATTATGTGGTGCAAGGATAACGGTATGAGTATCAATTGTCTGAAAACTAAGTGCATGACCTACAGTAACAAATCGCAATACTATGTAAGTCAATACGAAATACAAGGTACTGTAATACAGAAAGTTGACACAATAAAGGATTTAGGTGTAACATTTGACAGGTCACTAAGCTTTGGTGATCATATACAAAATGTATGTAATGAAGCAAGAAAAATAATTGGTTACCTGTTTAATCAATGGCCTGCTTTCTGTCAATCAAATACATATGTACTCTGATATAAATTACTGGTAAGGTCGAAACTAGAATATGCATCAGTGACTTGGAACAGCCTAACAAAAACTCTCGTAAACAAACTCGAGATGGTGCAAAAGTGTTTTATTAGAATACTTTGTTTTAAGTTAGGACTTGACTATTATTCTAGCACGTATGAACATTGGATAACGTATTTTAATTTGGAACGACTGGCTGACAGGAGAAAATTGATTGAATCTGTATTTGTAGGAAAATTACTTGACAACCAATATACCTCAGACTATATTTTTAAAAATGTTGATTTTAAAGTTCCAACATATGGTACAAGGGCAAAAATTTTATTGCAACCGCATAATAGAAAACATATTTTAATCTGTAGGATTTTAGAAAGCTATAATGAATGCATATCTTAAAATATGACTTTATTTTAGAATTTTAAATATACGTAACTTAGTACTTTTTATTTTTATTTTATTTTATTTTATTACTTTTAATTTTTGACACTTCTTTGTTTTAATAATTGACGTACACTACACTGTCAATGTTTTTATTATTAATAATTAATGATATAGATGTAATCCTAATTTTATCACTAGTATTATATATTCATTGCTAAAATAATGTAGAATAAGACAAAGTGCTGTATTTTTGCTGTATTTTAGCTGTTCTCAGCACGTAAAATAAAGTTTATTATTATTATTATTATTATTATTATTATTATTATTATTATTATTATTATTATTGGTATTATTACTGGGTATATAATTTTTACTAAAATTCGTATTTTATACTGAATGAAATAAAAAAAAATCATCAGCAAAGGTGAGTGAGAGAAATATAGTGAGTGATCTGGAAGACTGCCTTTTTCAGCTGATTCAGCTTACATGGCAAACCTGTAATGTAGTCCACGAAACGAGACGTAAAAAAGTTTTCTCGTCTCTCTTCTCAAATAACTCGTATCGATTCTCGGAAAGCTTTTCTTGTATCGTCTCGGTTTGTATATTAATGTACAAAACGTATGCCCTATTTTTTTTTTCATAATGTCATTTACAAGTCATCAGAACAGTTCCACGCCAGAGAAGTCCACGAAAAATCTTATATAATAACATTTAAATCATATTTATCATTGGAGTGTACAAAAGCTTATGCATCCTTAAAAGTTGATACATGATTTTCATTAAGTTCATACAATAACTTTATCAATTATAGTCTTTAAACTATGAATCATTAAACACTGAAACAGCGTTTAAAATGTAAGACTTAGGTGAAGTAGTGTTGCACATTAGACTCGTGAAATTTGTCATCTCGTCTCGTCAATGAGTTATTACAATACCCATCTGGGAAATGAGTTATTACATTGCTCATTTCAAAAACGAGTTATTATATTTGCTTGTCTCGGAAATGAGTTATTACATTGCTCACCTCAAAAATGAGTTACTGCATTGCTCATCTTGGAAAAAGAATTATTACGCTTGCTCGTCTCTAAAATGAGTTATTGCTCATCTCGAAAATGAGTTATTACATTACTCATTATGAAAATGAGTTATTACATTGCTCATCTTGGAAATGAGTTATTACGTGTGATCTTCTCGAATATGAGTTGTTACTCATCTCGAAAATGAGCTATTGCACTGCTTATCTAGAAAATGAGGTATTACGTTGCTCACCTCGAAAATTAGTTTGCTCATCTCGAATTTGAAAGATCCTTCTCATACCGTTTGAAGACCACAATCAAGATAAAACGAGAAACTTGTCTTGTGACCAATCACTATAAGTCTGACAGAGCCAAACTAAAATGTATAGTAAGGATGCAAATTATTTGTATTGTTGACATTTTTTGGTCATGGTTCCTTAGGTCGTCCAAGACAAGACTCTAGATCTTGACAAAATGAATGACAAAACAATCTCTAGATCTATTTGTGTTCTCAATAGAGTGGACTTAGATCTGAATGTATTACCTTTTTGAGAGGCTAAGACGTTACCATTAACACACAAATTCCCTGTGTATCATAGGTGTCACATTGATTTCCTGTTGACCTTATAAAGTTAGTTTCAAACCGTTTTACACAAATACCTATTGTACTTTGTAAGCCACATATAAACCTTTGTAGCAAGCTTTGATTCATTCCTTTTCTTCAGGTTTTAGCAATTTTATTCAACTTTTCTTGTCAGTAGCTGCATATGGCTCATGGAGTTCTCGAGCGCCTCTCAGCTTCCGGATATATTTTATTTATTCCTATGATAAGTAAATATTTAACTCCTTAATAATTTATTCTTCCTGTATCTAAAAAGGTCAATAATTACTCTGGTAAAATTTGTAATTTTCCATGCACTAAATTAAATTTGTAAACTACGTCTGTTCCTCGCTGAGTCACAGGTGTCACATTGGGTTTCCAATTCATTCAAAAACATTTTTTTTGGGCATTTCTGTTATCTAAGACCCTCATTTAGTGAACCATGAAAGTTTTGTTCAAAAATTCTTACTTGAACAATGTTTGGATTTTTGTGGGTTAAATAAAACATTAAAAAAATAAACATCAAAATATATTGTAAGACGAAATTTTGAATGAAACTAAGTAATTGAATCTAACGATTTATCCCTTCCCTTCAGAGCGTAGTAAACTCTGGGCAATAAAACTGCATATGTATAACTTCACTCCCAGCATATAGAGATGGTCTATAATAATAATAATAATAATAATAATAATAATAATAATAATAATAATAATAATAATAATAATAATAATAATAATAATAATAATAATAATAATAATAATAATAAAACTTTCTTGCTACCTGAATGAATAAGTGATTGAAGTTCGCATTTGAAATGCAGAGCAGGAATTGTGTCACTTCTTGCAGGAGCTGTTGTTATTAAGTATTATGCCTGTTGGTAGGACCTGCGAGTAATGAGGTTTTAATTTCTTTCTCTCTTAGGGATGGGCCTGGAAATATTTCTCCCACATTTCTTGATCTTCAACTTCCTCTTTTAACTCCCAATATTTGTTTCTATTTTTCAAATCATCGATCAGCTGTGTTCTTCTTCTTCCTATTCCTCACTTTCCTTCCATCTTTACCTCTATGGCAGTATGAAAAAGACAATTTCTTTGCAACATGTGTCCAGTCTAATTGGCGTTCCTCCAGAGAATGCTCGCCCTCTTATCACCTACCACTTTGAAATATCTTGTTGGGGGCTGCGGTGACTCAGTGGTAGAGCGTTCACCTCTGGTGCTTGGGGTCCCGGATTCAATCCCAGCCCCCGCCAAGTTAATTTTGTGGTAAGCAAACACCGTGTGCGTAGGTTTCCTCGGGGTTCTCCTATTTTCTTCATTCCTCCATTTCATTCATTACTCATCATCACCGTCTCCTTTAGCCTAACCGGCATAATCGTGGGACGTAAAACTCAAAGATTTCGTTTTCTTTTTTTTCTTTCTTTTTTTTTTTTTTTTAAATATCTTTCCATGTTAGTCGGTCAGTCCATGTAATCTTACATCTGTAACTTTCATCTTATAAGCGTAAAATACAGCAGTCCTATATTGTGGAAAGATTAAATGCCATTTTTTTTCACATACGGTCACTCGTTTTAACTGTAATATTGTCATTTCTATGTCGACACCTCTTAAATCTGCACCGAAAATAATATCCTAAAATGAATGTATATGAGTACACCCAACTAGTGCGTGTATTTTAACATAGCAAGATATATATATATTAACAAAACATCATTCGTTTTCTTCCAATATGTTAATGGGATCTTACCGTAATAACAACTGTTTTAGTTTCAATGCATGCGCTCGTCTTTGGGACGTGATTAAATATTTCGAATGTAATAACGAATATAAATCTTAATCCGTGCTATTACTAGCAACTTACCTTTTATTTTATTTTATTTTATTGTTTAGTTTTCATTATCAATTATACATACTGTACTTTAATCACAACATAACAAATTCACAAAGTGAATATTTCGTGTACCAAAGTGATTTGAGTGTACTGGTCCCAGGAGACCATAAATTTCATATTACCTTTGGCTCGAATATGGATAGTTATATCACATTTTTGTCGCGATATTTTGTTTCTCCCGAAAATGTACCCAATGGGAGCCGAGCACCTTATGTGATTCTCATTGTCTCACACTAATTTGTGACAATGAGCATCATATATAATGCTCAAGAACCTGGATAAGTTAGTAATTTGTGATATCAAGGATGAGCATCATATACGTATGGTGCTCATGACCCCAGTGAAAAATAAGGTGAGCCCCACATATGATGCTCATGCAGTCAACCGGTTAAAGATTACACTACTAGTGGTGGGATTAAAGGTGTCATCACTCTGTGTCCAATTTTCCAAGAGGACCCAACGTAACGACGTAAATGATGAATTGATCTTTCAATAGAGCATCTCGAAGGTGGTTCAGAATGCAATAATTTTGCGTGACTTGTAGAACTACTTGTATATTTGGTTGTACTCCTGAAAGTAAGACACTACACAGTTTCACTAGAAATAAACATGGGATCACAGGGAGAACGAGAATTTGTTTATTTTGCATAGGGAATCACCTTTAGGCTGTAAACAGCTCCGATTTTCTGTGCCATGGACGCATTATTTTACTGATTTTCTAAGCAAACCTTGGATGCCAACATAAAGAGCACATCCAACACCGTGTGCGAGAAAATAATTACTTCACAGTTACCATCTCTAGAGCAAATAAATAACAAGGCAGTACTACAAATAAAACAGTAATAGTATACTCTTAATAACCTTTCTATTTTGGAATTTGCACCAGTGGTGGTTCTGGGACAGGTGCCTTAAATAGATACGCTAGTATCTAAAACATCATTTTGTACACAAACGAAACTTTTCCGTTTGCATAAACGATATACTGACGATTCAGACCATTTTGGCGCCAATTGGCTGAGTTGGGGAATCTGGTGCCTCAACTAAATACAAAAATGTCTCACATTTCTTTTTTTGCATAAACAATATTTTTGCGTTCACTAACATAGTGTGTCAGGTGGAACGGAAATTTAACTCTACTTTATTATTAATTTAAATGACGTTATTTGGACTCAAACGCTAGTGTCCGACTCTAAATCCTGATTGTTTACATCTCACACACTTATGTTGCACATTAAACTTACAAAATAGTATGAAGTATTTTGGTGTCACCTTTAACAAGTATCTCACTTGGGAAGCTCATCTCTCCAAACTCGAAACTAATACTCACCGTCGAATCAATTTGTTACGTAGTTTACGAAGCACAAATTGGGCTCTCAATTCGAGACTGATACTTTAAACTTACAAGGTCTTTGTACGCCCTGCTGTAACTTTTGGAAATATTGTCGGTTGTCAGCACCATTGCATTAAAGTTTTATAACGAATTACAAGTCCTGAAACGTCATGCTTTACGCCTTGCATAGTCTCTACCACGTAACACTCCAACACAAGAAGGGCGCTGCGGTGGCTCAGTGGTAGAAAGTTCACCTTTAATGTATGGAGTCCTTCGTTCGATCCCAGCTAGCGCTAGGTGAATTTTATGGTGGACAAACACCTTGTGCGTTGGTTTTATCGGTGTTCTCCACCTTTTCTACCACTTTCTTCATTCCACCATCTCACTCATTTCTCATCATCACCGTCTCCTTTAGCCTAGCCATCATAAACGTGGGACGTAAAACTTAAAGGTATTTTTTTTCAACACAAGTAATCTATCGCCGCACCGATATATTGCGACACTTCTCCCACATCACTAATGCCTTCGCTCTCGTTATATTCACCACCGTATCAGAGACGCTTATCCAATTTCCTATTAAGTTCTCGAGCAGAGTGCAGTCTTGACCACGTTACACTTATTCGCCAGTCAACCATTTTCTTGCAATTCATGAACGTGAACAGGTCACAGAGTTCCAAAACCCTCATTGCCATATTTATAGTCGTCATCCATACACTTAATCTCATTACTGCACTCCTTCGTTTTTACTAACAGGGCTCCAAGAATTTACACCTACTATGAGTAGCCCTGGGGCAGAAAATAACACTCTTGTTTAAACTAATACATCCCCTTGTGCTTTGTTTATTGTATTTCAACTCATCATTTACATCATCACTAAACAAACAATAAATAAATAATATTCTGATACCCATCTTTCAATAATACTACCAATAAATGAATGGTCATGGTCTCAGAGAGGGCGTTACCTTCTATTGCCTGCCCATCTTCAGATCGGAATGAAGTTGCACATTTAAAAAAGAATGGAAAAATTATGTACTAGCGATTGAGTCCATTTTGGTGTCAATGAACAGAGGTTGTAAAGCTACAGTTCATATAGTCTCCAAAATTAATTTTTGAATGTCTTAATATTGCTTTTGGACAAATGCCAATTTTGCGTACACAAACCATTGAGACTATTTTGATGAAATTCGATAGGGTTGAGGGGGTCCTGTTTAAACGGTTGTTGTAAAAGGTCCTGGTTTCAAAATGAAGGAATCTATCGCAAGCATAGAATTACACATGATCTAGTATGCGCTCTAAGTATTTATGTTTCACAATTCTCCCCTGTTGGCGTAATGAATTGTATAAAGTTTGTATGGGTTACGAAAGATATAGACTTTTAAAGATTAAATGAATATTTGTTGCGTAGATACCAGAAGATGTGCAATATTGTTGTTTAGATAGAAGGCATTTTAGTTCCTGTGTGATTCCTGAAACCGCTTGAAATAAATGACATAGGTTTCCAGTAAGGGCATTTTAAAAATCATGTTTCGCAATTTTGGCGGATTATGACTCGGAAAGAAGGCATTTTCAGATCCACGTTTATAGGACTGTTTTTCTTTCATCTGATACAAGGAATCATTTCCAAAATTTACGACACAATGTTTATTAACATCCTGTACATATTTTAAATGATGGTAATTGTATAAACATAC
Source organism: Thermobia domestica (assembly GCF_964235325.1). NCBI lineage: Eukaryota > Metazoa > Arthropoda > Insecta > Zygentoma > Lepismatidae > Thermobia > Thermobia domestica. The sequence goes on from NW_027655920.1 coordinate 143,241, forward strand.
ACTACTGGTTCCCAAACGAAACTTCAGTTACACTATTGAGTGGTGTATATTATAAAGAATCAGCAACACATTCACACGGTCACAAAGTAAATTGTAACATCTTAGAGCAGTCTATCGTTCAAATAAAAGTTACATTTATTTTTGAGTCAAAAGATCAAATATATTTCAAGCTAGAATATTCGTGTAGGCTTCATATTAAGAGGACTACACATAGTGTAGCCAAATCCAAACTATCAACTCACAAGGGACGTATGCGAATCGTGACACCTATATATATACATATATATATATGAAAATTGGTACCCTGACTAATTGTGGATCGCTAATCATCATGGTGATAGTCGTTCAGTGCGGGAATGCCTTATTTACCCCCTACGTATAATAAACATACCAAACAGTGACTGGGCGAGGCTCTGCCGAGTTAAACCTTAAAACGCCGGAAAAAGGCAGAAAATGAAAATTTTTGCAGGTAACCTAATACATATGAGAGGGAGACACGTGGCGAAGAAAACGGCAGTAGTGTCACACAAGCAGTGTTGCCACTATAATATAAACTTATAGTTTTACTAATAGAACACTAATCATTTTATGCCATTAAAACAATTGGCACAAAACGTGAAAGATAAGTCACTTTGACGTCATCATCCCTATCAGCGACCTCGAAAACCCCCCGAGTACATAAGCCCATGAATATAGAGGTGTTTTCATATTTTGACCAGGTTGTTAGGATTCCAACCCACTGTACATCGTTGCCATTTTTTACAAACCTTACCTCTCAGCTTTAACAGGGTACCGAATATCTCGGTCAGTACGTGACTTATCGATCTCATATAACCGCAGTACTGCTCCTCATGCTCTACCACCTTGCATTATAGGTTTTATACCATACTGCACTAGTGATCTTTTCCGAGTTATTGTACCTTTCCCAAACTCAACTTTTCTCTTCTGTTGATGGCAACACTGTACAACGGACCCTTCTAGACTTGGAGTCAGCAAAAACAGTTCTTGTAAATATTTAATTTAACGTCTACAAAACGTTAGTACCTCACTCCCTGTTTGCGCTACGGCGTTTGCATTTAACACATGTTTTACGTCATTTCTCGAAAAGTTTGCAACACTGACCTGCATTTACCGTCTCTCTTTCATTTCATCTTTGCTTCCAATGACGATATCCAATTTAGGTCATTCGGTTTACAAAACACAATTTTCTCTTGAGTTGGCAACACTGTTCATCCAATGATGTTCTTCCGCACACTGGCAGATGTCGTCCTTTCTCTAGTTCCTTCGTGCAAAGTTTCGTTTCTAAGTCTCTTTTGGTTTCTCCGTTATCATGGTTGGACATTCTAAATTATATTACAATGTGGAGACGTCATTTAATGACTTTATTGTCAAGTCGGCACAGGTTAACATGCTTGTAGGGAGCTGCTATTTCACTAATGTGTGTTTACGGTCACCTAGAATACATTAAACGGGTGTGCTTATCGCAAGACGATATTACCCTAAATAAGGGACAGCCTTATATTTATATATATATGAACACAGTGATAAAACACTCAACCATGGACATTTCTGATTACACCTTACACATACGCATACGGCTTAGAATTTCTATTGTAAATAACGTTAAGAGTTTCTTCCTTTACTTCTTAGGAAAAAGAAAGTTTTATAATATTAAATACAATGTTTAAGCTTGAAAGTCAATTAATAAAATATTGTTAGTTATTTTTACAAGTAGTATTCATACTACTTCCACTTCTCATAAGGACTAGCTCGAGAGGGTAATACTCCCGGAAGTAGGAACTAAATACACTGTATTGATTCATTGGTGTTATCCGTTACTTGGCACGTAGCATATATACAGCAGAAATTGTACGCTTGGTAGCCGAACGTGCTAGCACTACGGGCTAGTAGCGGAAATCGCTTTTTGGCGTGGGTTCAAACCCAGTCCAAGGAGTTATTTTTTTAAAATATAATTTCCATAAAACATTTTTCATTAAAATAAGATGAAAATAATACTCAAAAAGTGATTTACTTATTTTTGTGCAAATAAGTAGTCGTAGTAGTAGTAGTAAGAGGAGGAGTACTACTACTAGTAGTAGTTGGAGTAGGCAAGGGTGCCGATCCTGGGGGCTAAGGGGGCCCGCAGCCCCCAAAACACATGTGATCTCCCTATTGTATTCATGAATATACAATATTTGGCAATATTTGAGTGAAATTAGTCTTAAAATCTTCATATATATACCGTCTGCATATGAACGGGCCCCCTCCAAATTTATGGAGATATCGGCGTCCTTGGGAGTAGAAGTACGAGTAGTAGTGGTAGTAGGAACGGGTTAGAACCCCCGTAGGGCACGTTTTGTTCCGCCTTGACTCCCATGACAAATTTTGTGACCAACTCAAAACAACTGGCTAGGGTAGCGCGCGGAAAAAAGTACTTCCGGGAATATTACTGTCTCGAGCGTGTTGTCTTCTTCCATGTACACAGTTAGGAGAAGATGCAGCACAATACATAATATCTACAGCATTACCGTGTACGGTACTTATTTCAACGAACAATAAATAAATGAATAAACAATTTGTTGTAACAGAATTATTATTGGTAACTAACTAAATAGTATATTTTAGTGCCATAAAAGCTAGTTTTCCCCTCGATTTTGTCGAAAATTACGCATGAGAATTTATCCTCAGCCATTTCATTTTGTTCAGCTTAGTATTTCTGTCTTTTTCTTAGGTTAAATTGCATCAGTATAGGGCGTTAGAACAACAAAAAACGCATTTCATTTATTATTAGGCATTACTCGAGCACACGATTCTACCAAATTTTGACACATTTCTTAAATTTTCAGGTCAAGTTAGACCTTTGCATTTCTTTGAGCAGAGCATGCACTAAATGAGGAACTCCACTACTACTTGCAGATTGACTTCTGGAAAGCTCATCATAAATACAATATGGTAGTATGGCATAAAAATTACAGTGCATAAACCTGGAACCAACTTGTGCTCGGTGGCCACTAGAAAGCACGTATGCCATCTAACCGAGTCAGGGCAGGAGTGCAGCACGGTGGCCAGAGTGGCAGCGAGAGGTGCGTTCGTAGGAAGCAAGTGCGTGAGCGAAGCATTATATACACATAGGCGAGGATAGTGGAAGAGCACACTTACATATACAACACTTCCACTATCACTCAAAATTGATTTCAATAAGCATACTGTGCACTGACAGTAACTACTTATATTCACACTCTCATTCCTTTTCGTAAAATGCTTCACATCGTATTTTACATATAAATTTTCTCTTTGGTAGCACCGTCTGCCAGAATGAACCCCGTTATTATTATTTAAAGAAAAAGATAAAAATAAATAAAATTTAAACAAAAATTTTAATAACTAACAATAAATTTCAGCTCAATTTCGTCAATCATATAGTATAATGTCATACTGAAAAGTTTGATGAGGAAGTACTACAGTCATGTAAGATCAATTTTAAAATTTACGAGGGTCGTTCTGAAAGTAATGCCTCACTTGCATTTTTTCCAAGGCATTGCAGCCGACATTCAGCTTTGTACACAATTGTCTGGTCGTTATCCGGCGATCAGCCCGGATGATTTGATCCAGACGCTCTTCATTGCGAGGGATGACAGCTGTGCAGGGTAGACCGGGCCGTGGCTTGTCATGAACACCCTTTTCACCACCTTGAAACTGCCGTACTCATCGCCTGACATTGTGTATTATATCGTCTCCATAAAACTTCACCAAGCGTTGATGGATTTTAATCGGAGCAATTCCTTCAGCACTGAGGAATTCAATGACAGATCGTTGTTTTATACGCACGTCCATATCAGGCTCCATTTTCGAACACAACTATGCTGGCGCCAACTACCGGAGAACAACGGGACCAGCTGCAAATAAAAGAGGAAATTTCAAGCATTAGCACTACACCAACGACATCTTACACGAAAATACAAAGTCAGCACAAAAAATGAGACATTCCCGACCATCGTAAATTAAAGAAATTTTTATCGACTTCTCGAAAACTACGCATAAGAGTTATCACTTACTTATATAATTTTCCTCTTTGATGACGATCTATTGATTGCTATATCTCAATTTTGAACATTACTTTTGTTGTCATTGTTGAATGCTAGCTAACATTATAGAAATTAAGATAAATTTATATGTAGATTACAAGGTGACAGCACTAATGGTAAGTCTATAAAATGAAGAGTTAAGCATTTAATTTGAGGTTTACTGGAATCTTCTAACATAAAGATAAGTCGTATAGTTTATTTTGGTTTCTGATATATATTGTTTGGCAACAAAATATGTATTATTATGGAATACTGACCATTATTTATTGTTAATTCTCATTGAACTAATACCGATTTCATATTTTCATATTACCGCATGACCGACTTAAGGTTTGTGGCCCACTGTATAGTACTATATTTCTATTTTTGATCGGGCGAAGGCTGATCGTATAATGCGAGTATGCCGTCGCTTTAATGCTTGCACAAAAACTGTTAGGACGAAGTTATTGGGTATTAGCAGGCCCGTAGCCAGCCCAAAAATTTAGGAGGGGCCCGGTAGAAGTTAGGGGGGCACGACCCAATCTTATTATACTTCATCACCATATTATAGTTCATTTGCAAGCCTACCGTGAAATTTTATGGGGGCCAGCCAAAATTTAGGGGGGCCCGGCCCCCTCTTGCCCCCCCTGTGGATACGGGCCTGGGTATTAGTAACAAGTGTGTACATATTGCATAGTGTTTGTCAGGGGTAAAAGTGAACATGAAAAGGTAGGGGGACGTTAGGTAGCGCCATGACATTATTCCGTTCCCCTGTCCAAGAGTGCTGATTTCTCTGAGAATTTGGGGGTCCCGTTCAGATGCAGAAAGCATATATGAGGATTTTAAGACAAATTGCATTCAAATTATGCCAAATATTGTAAATTTACAAATACAATGAGGGAGCCCATATGGGCTTTGGGGGGGGGGCCTCGGTAGACCCAGGACCGGCGCCCTTGCCCCTGTCTATCTATGCCCATTGTAATTGTTTAAGAAGTGAGAGGACGCAGTACGTATTTTTGGAGGTGAAGGGAAGCCAACCTCCTGCGTTTCCCCTCACTTCTACCCCTGGTTTTAGTGCTAAAAGTGATGTTAAACTCCAAAACTTTGCCATGCTCAAGGATTGCTTTCAGTTAACATCTCTCTAACAAAAAGACTGTAGATACCATCAGTAGCGTCATCTGAGATTTTGACGGATGACTATACAATTTATTAAAAAAGTGTAAGTTCAAACTCAAAGGGGCAATTCCCTCTGCCGTTCCAAGTGACATTACTGGATACCATAAATATACAGCATACGAATTATCAGGACCTCATGTATTGAACCCGAGGCTTGAACTCAGGTCTCTTATGTCAAACTTGAGAACACTTCAATTTGGCCACGCATGAGTTTTCCGGAAATTTGTTTATTGTGTGCATACGAATAAATTACAATGGCAAGTCCTATTAATTGATTAATGCGGGTTCAAGACGTGAAGTTTAACACAGTGTTCGAAGTTAAAGAAAACAAAAGACTTTGATTCGACATACCGGTCATATAAATGTTGAAATATAGTGAGGGTATGTTACCTAAAAGATTGCATTTCTATTTACATAATGATTCAAAACCATGGGAGAACTTTTCCGTAGTTACGTAGGAGGAAGGGTCATGTAGAGTATTTTCTACCCGTCCCCAACTTTCTATGAAAAATTTTTAAAATTATATCAGTATCCCCTTACACTGTATTATAGAGAATTATACAAGAAAATGTTCTAAAACCGATCTTTCATATTAACAATTATTAAAGAATTTCCCATCGGAAAACTCCTGGAATCCAAACTGAGAGGAGTCCAGGAATTCGACCCCCAAATCAGAAAGCCCTTAAATCCGCCCATCTCAAAACACGGTCTTACCATAACCTTTTGGGTTTAATTTGCACAGGTGATAGAGGAGTAAAATACACGAATTTTGAGATAGGAAACAGAAAGTCGAAAACGCCTAGTTCAAGCGTCATGCCATTTTGAAGTTACAGAAATTTGCCAGTAGAATCCGAGGAAGTCTTGCTTGCAAGAGTCCTATCTGCCTACTTGATTGTGCAGGAGACGCCGGAGATATTTTGAGCGAGTGAAGCAAAATTTCCTTAGACATTGTGATGCGTGAATCGAGGTTGGTGGTCGTCATTGTCCACAGTTATTGTGCGATAGTTTTTGGTACGCACAGTGCAGTAGTAGATAGTCTGTACTAAACCTTACATACTCCGATGTAGTGTTATGCACAATAAAGGATGTTACATTCTGACTTGATAAACACATTTGTTATTGAAAAGTCGGACTTGTTCCCACAGACTGCTGCAACTACAAGATGGCGTGGCGCTTGAACTAGCCGTTTTCGACCTTTGGTTTCATATTGCAAAATGCGTATACTAGACCCCTCTATCATCTGTATAAATGTGACCCAAAAGGTTATGGTTACAGTATCGAGCTTATGATTTTTCAGTTATCAAAACCTGCAACCCACCTTATACCAAAAATCCTACTAATACTTTGGATACTTATACCTAGATTAAAAGCACATTGATGTAATTGATTTTTAGATGACGTATTATATAAAGCGTAACGTTTGTCAAAAATAAATCTTCATGTAGTTAATCTCATACATTTTAGTAATAACATTACTCACTGTAAGTTCTAGACGGTAGGTAGCACACTGCCACACTGTGAATTCTGAAAACTCTTCCTGTAGCCAATCCAGAAACCATGCCCAAGCTATTAGATGCACCATCATAAGTAAATGATATTAAAAAGGTTATGATAAAATTAAATTCTGATAGTATTCTTAGTAATGACATGAATGATAGTATTCTTAGTAATGACATGAAGTGCGAACGTGAAATAAAAGCAAGCATAGGAATGGTGAAAGAAGCTTTTAGGAATAAAAAAAAGTATGTTATGTGAGACCTTGAATAAAGAGTTGAGAAAAAGACTCATAAAATGCTTCGTGTGGAGTGTTGTACTGTATGGATCAGAAATATGTATTTTAAGCAACACTGATGAAAAACGACTGGAAGCATTCAAAATGTGGGTGTGGAGAAGAATGAAAAGAATAATTTGGGTCGAGCAGAAAACAAATGAGAGGGTGTTAGAAATGATGGGGATGGAAAGAACACTTCTAGATATTATTTAGAAGAGGAAGATAAACTGGTTGGGACATTGCCTAAGAAGAGATTGTATCATGAGGGACGCCCTAGAGGGTATGGTGGCAGGAAAGAGAGGGAGAGGGCGAAGGAGACTACAATTAATAGATGATATAAAAACAGAAAGACGAAGAGGTTAGCGGAGAACTGTGGAGCATGGAAGCTTCTCAGCTGAGGCAAGTGATCTGCCAATAAGGGCAGAATACCTATAATGATGATGATGATAAAATTTTTAAAAAAGGAATATTTATTCAAAAGAATTTTGAACTATCATAAATACACTGTGTTGTAACGTTTGAAACTTGAGCAAATAGAAAGAAAATACTTGCTTCATCAACTGAATTAGGGAAGAATATTTGCAAGCAACCGACGAGCATTGGCTCGTGACTAAGTGTAGTGGACTCATCAACATACTTTGATTTTGACATTATTATCATTAGTGCACTTGGCCAAAATTTCACCCATTTCCTCAACAAGTGCATATATATATTCTCAGCGGAATGATCAGAATGCAAAATATGTTCTATATCAACCATTGGCTTTCTGAGTATCTACCCATGATAGCAAGTCTATAAAAGGCCTACCTACTTTGGCCAACTGATCTGAAAACCCTGCATGTGGTTTCTTCATACACAGGTTTTTGTGCAGCATTTACTTGTATTATTCGATTTTTTATGCATTCTTGAACAATTTTAAGACACTGTGTTAGTTGTAGATGCTTTGGATTAAAGATCTTTTTTTTTTCGGATAGCGTGACACGTTTGAACATCTATGCTCCCAAATGCTTTTACCCTTTGACGTACACCGTTCATTTGAAATTGTAACTCTTTCAGATTTGAATGCACCCAAAGTTCCCTTCGTACTTGTACAGTACATATAGAACAACCAAAGTCACCATTATTATATGTCAGCTACGTATGTTCTTAATTGGCTTCCCATTATCCATTATTAACAGCTTTTCGTAATGTTTTGCGCTTGCTAATATCAAAGCGGTGAAGCCATACGTAAGAACGTGACGGAGGAAGACCATGTATGTGTTGATGAGCGTAGAAGAATGAAGGCCCCACTTTGTACCAGTGAGATTTTTAAGTAAATTTAGTCTATTTTTGGCTTTGCTTATGACGGTAGTGAGGTGTGGACGCCATATAAGATGGTGATCAAATGTTATACCCAAGTAGCTCACTGTCATTGAGTGCTCTAGGAAGCATCATTGACGGTAAGGCAAGACGAGCTGGGTTTCGATGAATTCTTGATCGACGTTTTGGTGGAATAAAGACTATGGCCTGAGTTTTGGTAGCGTTTATTTTTAAGCGCCACGTACGACACCAATCGCTAAACGGACGAATGGCTTCATTCATCGCAGTATTTATTTGGGAGATAGTAGCTAATGTCAGGAAGGCCGTGTTATCGGAATGGAGGTAATGATGGCATAAAACAGATGTAAAAGCGGGTACAAGGCGGAGCCTTGGGGAACGCCACTATGAAAAAATATAGAATAAGATACATTGGAATTGATGTAGACATAAGTAAGGCGGTTGGTAAGAAAGAGATGAAACGGAGTTACATGATAGGAAGATGGAAAGAGAGAAGTTTTAAAAGAAGTGCTATGTGCCATACATTATCAAATACCTTTTCGAGATTGAATAAAACCAAACAGGAAGACTTTGAAGAATTATAATGATTAGTGATGATATTGGTGAGGCGAAGTAACTGGTCGTTAATACTAGAGCCTGGTCGGAAACGGCTTGATGCAAAGGAAGTAAATTTTTCGCCGTTAAGTGAGTGTGAAGTCGATTAAGCACTACGCGTTCCAAGGTTTTGCTGAAAGTTAAAGTAATTGAATAGGCCGGTAAGATGATACTCTATTGAGAGGTTTGTGAAGTTCAGCAATCATTAGCGTTTTGGAAGTCTTCCATTGAGCGGGAAAATAACCTGTGCGGAGAATAAAGGTAAAAATAGTTGCTAGAAGTGTAGTAGAACGAAAGGTGCTTCTTTGACATAGCGATAAGTGATTGAATCCAGACCAGGCGCAGCGTTACGTTTACGAGCTGTGACGGAACGGATATCTGTTACAGTGATTGGTGCAGTGAGGTGATAATCGGGCAAGGTATGACTCGTGTTCGGTTGAAGTTCTGGTAAATTGATGTTAAAGCGGTGTGTGGGATGTCTCCGAGGAATGGCAGCTTTGGATGGTGTGAAGATAGACTGCAGATAGGTTGCAAAGGCATCTGCTTTTTCTTTATCTGTCTGAAGAGATTGATCATTGTCCATAAGAGGATAAGCAACGTATTACTTGTGACCGGTGAGCATATGGAAACGATGCCAGTATCTTGATGGATGTGCAGTATCAGCCAAATTATTGCAGGCTTTTGTCCACTGGCGGAGTTTATAGGCTTTAACATAATTGTGAACTGCTCTCTGAGATTGACGACGTAAGCGCAATGACCCGGGATTTCCTGTACGTTTATAATCTCTGCAGAGTTCTCGTGATCGTCTGATAAGTGGTAAATAGTGGGATGGTAGCGTTGGGTAAAACCCATAATACGTACTAGGCGGTTTTAAACGGCTAATCGCATCATAGAGCGCTGAAGTTATTGTATTCAGAGAATTAGAAAGGTATTCCTCCGTTTGTGGTAGAACTGGGTTTTGCAAGTGCTATTTAGATAATGCCATATCCCGCCCAATCGGCTTTATCGAAGCGTAATGTGGTACAAGTGATGGGAAGTAGCTGTGGTGATGGGCGAGATGAATATGTGAGTGATAGTATAACGGGAAAATGATCAGTACCAAGAGGATCTAAAACTGGGAGAGTACAACGTGCAGAGGGATTGGCAGACGTAATGACGACATCTGGGTTGTGTCGGAAATCAGGCGTGCAGGATAAGGCAGATTATGGAATGTGTCGGATGTTTCTGTTGCAATGAAATAGAGAAATTGCTCCTTCTGGCGGGCCGTTCGACTATAAAAATTGATATCTGCCATAATGATGTAGGTACGAAAAGTGTCTGAAATATATTGAAAGAAATAAGAAATTCAGAGGAATTGAGTAACCAGAACGGATATAAATGGTAGCCAAAGTTACATCTAATTCTTTATAGTATAGAGCAGTGATTACGTGTTCCGATAGATTTCGTATTGGCAAAGAATGTTGGTGATAAGCGATTGTGGGAGAAAAACTAATGGCGACTCTACCATTTTCATGGCACATGGGTATGGTACTGTCATCCCTGAGCAGTGTAAAGAGGGAATATTTTCAGTTTTGGAATGGTTTCAGATGAGTTTCATTCAGGAGAAATGCGTTGACATGTTCTTCCAGTAGTTGTTGTTCGAATACGAGTTTATGAGATTGGAGAGATCATATTTTTAAAAGATCGTATTGTTGCGAGTTGGATTTCTTGCGGTATATATTGTCTTTAAAATGGGTGGATATTCTGCATTGCTACTGTGAAAAATGCAAGAAGTTGTTCGATTGTGATTGGTTGATACACTGAGATGATAGGCGTAGATTCAGAAGATTTAGTTTCGGGTGCCCTGATAGGCACAAGTTCAGGCTTGGTCTCATAAGCTGGTGGGCTGGCTTTGCATTTGTAACTGAACGTTTGATGTTGACATTGCATTTAGGGGTTTGTTTTGTAGTTGGGCAGACTTTAGTATAGTGAGGCCCGCAACAAAACCCACACGTCGGCTGATTTGGGTACTTAGATGTCGGATGCGAATTATAAGGTATTTCTGACATTTTTCGCATCGAAGCGGGAGAGGTTGGGAGTGAGATGCCTCAACCCGATGTCTACGTGAAGATGAATGCCCCCGAGGATAGAACATCATCAATGCTTTCTTGATGCGAGGTAAGAACATGCATCATGTACGCCGGGCCCATATTGTTATTAGTCATGAGAATTAACTTCCTGCTTGATAAAATTAATTTATAGGGAAAATATGTAAGAGAGTTTGAGCTACAGTAACAGTTTCCTTACCTTCATCGCCTTTCTGTTCTCTGTCTTCATGTGCTGATTCTTTTGCTGTTTCATGTTTTACTAAAGACTTTCCCATATTGAAAATATTTAACTACCATTAACTAACAATATCATACTGAATTAAAAGCAATACTGCCGCAGCAATATAAATATTAGTCACATACTCACGCACACGCATTCATAGTGTTATCTAATAATAATTAGAAAGACACAAAGATACGTTTTAATGAAAGTATATACGTCAACTATTTGACGAAAGGTCGTATCTCAAAATCTCACATTTTCAGATATAAAGAAATAAATAATAATTACGTGGACAGGAAAGCAGTTGAATATGTAATAACTCGTTACTTATTCCAGATAATAATTATGTGGAATATAGATCAATTATTGCATATTTAACCTTTTCTTCCTCTGTGTTTCTTTTCTTAATGTCTGAAAAAGTGAGATTTTGAGATACGATCCTTCGTCAAATAGTTGACGTAAAGCTACATCAATTTGATCTTCTTGATACATTACACAATAACCGAACACTTGAGCAAAACAACAGATGTTTTTGATTGCATAAACTATACAGGAAATTTTTCTCGTAAATACCGGACCCAGTTATGTATTTCTTTATCATTGTAGACGCAAAAGAAGTCCCGGCGGACTCATAACAATTTTAGTTTGGCAAGTCGCCTCTATACACTGCCTTTTGAATTGGGCCCATGACACATTTCTCTCTATCATATCACCCTTATCTGCAACCAACACAACCAAGATGAGCTTTAGTGCAGGAGCAATGAGTGAACAGCTTCATAGACGTCTCATTTTTAAAACAAAATGTAGGAAAAAGATAACTAAAGTATTTTTGGTTCCAGTTTAGAAATTATTTCTATAAAGGAAACAAAGTTTTTGACGTGCAAATCTACTCATCAATAACTCTCTATAAAAATATATTTATTAAACGTATACTAGCATCTACTTTCCAGTGATGGTATGTCTTGGTCACTGAAAAACCAGAGGCGTTGTCATAATCACTAAAAAGAAAAAAACAGGGGAGTTTTGCCATACCACCGCATACCGTCTCACTTCGTCCACATGTTGCTCGTAAACAACATAATGCAAATAAGGTTCATCTGAACATTTCTCTTCGCTTACAAATCAGTTACAAACAAATTTGGTGAACATTTTTGATTCGGCTCACGAATGATATTTCGGGGTAGTAACGCTCACAGACACTTGTATCCACAATCTGACATGTTCAGCTGTGTTTCCTCCTGTTTGCGTACATTTTATCTGTCAAATCGTTATGATCAAAAACTAACTGGACTTTTTTGTGATGTTTTAGGCCTCACCATTCATTCCCAAGAAAGAAGGGAAGGGTAAAGTTGATAATATCAGCAGTAAAAGCTGTATGCGTTTGTCTTTAATTAAGCCTTTCGAGACGGTGTTCCCTATGAACAAATAGAGCGATGTCCCTAAAGGGTTAAAGATGCTTTTACCTTTATTCTGCAAGGTATTAACTAGCCATATCAAAAATTTAAAAACAAAAGGTTCATAAGGACTTATTGGGAAAAGTGCATAAGAGCTATTGCCCGTCCAAAACCATAGAAAAATATATTTCTTGCACGAGGAAATGTGCATTGGCGGCCCATATCACTGTAAATAAAGTCACACATACTCCATCCAAAAATGCATAGCCTATTACAACAATGTAAAATGGTGCATTAGGGATTCTCCAAACGACATAATTCCCTGACATGCTCCCAACATAATTCCCAGCTTTACTCGGGTTTAAAGTTGTCCCACGTAGAAAAAAAAAAACAAAAACAAAAAGAATTGACAGCAGTGAATACAGAATGTGTGAGAAGTGCCCGCGCGTACCGAAGTCGCTAACACTCTCGCCTTTGGTGCGGGCTGCCCCGGTAGGGGCACTCAATAGAAAAAGTGTAAAAATCTTTCTCAGGCCAGCCATACTGAATGAGGTTTTCCTGGGGTTTTCCTCATTCACACCCCAGGCAAATGCCGGGGTGGTACCTAACATATAGGTCCCAGGCCGCTTCGTTCCTTCCCCCAATCCTTTCTTCCTTCCCTTACCCCGCATAGTGTGCTCACTGAGGGACGTCATCCATCAAACGTGACGGGCTAACATGGCCTTAGAATCCGAAAGCCCAGAAATCTAAACCCTAAATGCGTCAGCAGGAGGGGAAGTCAGAAATTTTAGGAACATTCTGCACCGTGGTTTCTCTTTTACGGAATAACTCATGCTGCTATGTACTTTTCATGCTTTGGACGATCCTAGTCCCAAAATTATGCACTTTTCCCCACATGCCTTCATAATTATTTTTCTTATTTTAATGAGAAGAATGACGTCTTAAGGTTTAATCAGTATATTTCATTTATATCTTATATTGTCTTCATCACGGTAAAATATTTAGAATGTAAGAAAATAGCAAGAACCATGATTTTGTTGTACCTAGAACTGATTAATCGTATTTACCAAGTGCACGTCAAAACGAATTTTAGCCGATATTTTTAAATAAGAACAATAAATTGATAAGAGAAGAAATTTATTGTGATTTATATACAACAACATATCTTGGCAATTTTTCCAAGTAGTTACCATGAATCTCCAGGCATTCTTCGTAGAGTTACAGAAGCTTCTGTATGTCCTCCGTGCAAAAATCTGTCGCCTGAGAATGAAGCCAGTCCAAAACTGATGTCTTGAGCACTTCACTGTCGTTGAAACGCTCCGATACAAGTTATTTCTTGAGGTGAAGAGAAAGAAAGAGATCGTTAGGACAAGGTAGGAACTGTAAGGGGTATGATTCAATAGTTTCCGTTGAAATATTTTAATTATCTCGATAGTACGAGAAACTGTGCGTTGTCATAGTTCAGAAGAATTCCAGAGCGTACTATGCCTTTCCGTCAATTTCCGATGGCATGCGAGAGATTATTCAAACACAAATCTGCTGTAAATGCTCGTCATGGTTCCAAGGGTTCCACAAGAATAACATCATTTTGGTCCCAAAACACGGTTGCCATAATTTTGTGAGATAATAATGTTTGTATTAATTTCTTCTCTTTACGAGAACCAGAACATTGCATTGACTGCTAATTTGACTCCCCAGTGGAGTACGGTATCCAGATTTCATATCCCGTCACTGTGGGAAAAGAGGTTATCCCCATCCTTATCCCCCAGCGGGCGGAAAAAAATCACCTACAGCTGTTAATGTTAGCCCTTTGTAAGCGTTTGTCAGCATTATTGACACCCTCTTGGCACACAACTTGAGGTAAAACAACTTGTCAGTGAAAATTCGATGCACTGTTTTCGAAAATATTTCTGGAAATTCGTTGAGTTCGGTGATCGTGAACCAATTATTGGATCGCACTTTCTCATCCGTCTGTACGCTAGGGTTTCCGCTACACTCACTGTCATGAACATGTGAAAGCCCTTCCCGAAACTCTCTGTATCATTGTCTGACCTTCCCTTCACTCATTACTGTCAGTTCATTAATGACAGACAATTCTCGATAGATGTGAGCTCCATTCTATGCTTCGGCGTTCAAAAGGGGACACGGCACAAAACCTAAACGACACAAGGCATAAAAGGCATAAGACCGAAACGGCATATGGCCTAAAACTGATTTCGCAGCACAAGACCTAAACGACACAAGACATAAAAATCATTTCGCAGCACAAGACCTAAACGAAAAGATCTAGACTATATGGCACAAGACCTAAAATTTAAAAATGAAGTAAAATCTTTGAGTTTTACATCCCACGCTTATGCCGGTTAGGCTAAAGGAGACGGTGATTATGAGTGAAGTGGTGGAATCGGGAGAACCCCGAGAAAACCCACGAGCATGGTGTTTGTCCACCACAAAGTCCATACGGCGCGAG
This sequence comes from Thermobia domestica, assembly GCF_964235325.1. NCBI lineage: Eukaryota > Metazoa > Arthropoda > Insecta > Zygentoma > Lepismatidae > Thermobia > Thermobia domestica. The sequence continues at coordinate 158,337 of NW_027655920.1, forward strand.
CTGGGATCGAACCAGGGGACCCCAAGCACTACGGAGGTGAACGCTCTACCACTGAGTAACCGCACCCTCCCCTAAAACTTAAGTCTAATGCCTATATTTTTAGGTCTTGTGCCGTTTAGGTCTTATGAATGTTACTCTTTATGACACATTTCATTTCACATTTGGCTGGATTTGTATTATGGCAGCCATTTCACCTTATTATTATTCTCACGTATACAAATCCACTATATACGATTCTATTTCTGTTGCAAGCACAGAACGCTAGGCATGCACTCAATGTTGCCAACTCTGAGTAAAAAAAATATTGGTAATTTTTCTTTACATATATATTTATTTGTTAGTAGGAATATTGCACCCCTTGTTGACGGAAATTATCGCATACGTAACCCTCAAGTATCAAAATTTCTTAGGAAGTAGTTTATAACTAAAGGAAAGGAAATAACTGTGAATCTTTTATCTTTATTTTTATTTAAAATTTGATAACTAATGGTTACCCTTTTTCAAACTTTCTACATTTTTAAAAGGTAATTCTGGTGGTTTAAATGTGTGCTGGACAAAAAAGTACATTTAATTATCTTTCAAATATAGTTTGTTTGTTTTAAATCAATACCTTTAAAAATTACAGAACTACAGTCTTTAACGCAAAACTTGGTAGAGCACTAAATAAACTTTTGCGGTTATTCAAAATGGCCGCTAAAAAGAAAACTGAAAATCTAAAACAAAAATAAATAAATGCTTGTTTCCAACTCTAAATATAATACAACATTGTGTGCAAAAAAGTAATAATAAATAATATTGGTCGATTTGATACGTATCTACCGTTAAGGAAAATATTGTCTAAAAATAAGACATATACCAAGCTATAAATCACGTCGAAGTAAACAAAATAACTTTCACATGCTTTAGGGTAAGTTTTCATCTGTAATTTTCAAGAAAATCGGTAAAAGAAAAAGAATTGTGGCCCTAAAATTTGTTGTTCCTTTATAATTTTATTTCGGTAGAAGAACTTATTTATTTAGTTACTGAGTTTGTAGCAAAATTAACTTTTAGCCAGCAATTAATATCTATTGTTATGTGATTTCTTTAAAAATCCCGAAAAGCAAACCCAAAATTTCCAATATTCTCATTTCTTCACTTCCACTCCACTCATTTTCTTCTTTCTTTCTTAGAGCGTTCATCTCCAGAGCTTGGGGTCCCTGATTCGATCCCAGCTCGCGCCGTGTGGACTTTGTGGTGGACAAATACCGTGCTCGTGAGTTTTCTCGGGGTTCTCCCGTTTCCTCCCACTTTCTTCATTCCACAATTTCATTCATTTCGCATCATCACCGTCTCCTTTAGTCTAACCTGCATAACCGTGAGACTTAAAACTAAAGACTTCATATCATTTCATTTCTCTCTTTCTTTCTTTTTTTTTTTTTTCATTTTCTAGCATGACTCATTTGCCCCACATTTCTTAAGTGATACCACGGTCTTATATGACCACCAAAGTTGAAACCAGAACGATTGATTTCTACCACTTTCGGTTTGAATAGAGGGTTATCGGAAGATATATTTCTAGAACCTATTCTTGGTACGCTGAATCGATTAGAAAAAACCGCTTCTTACTGTTCTTGCTCTGATACATGTCGGAAGAGAGACAGACGGACTGTCAGTCGTTCTATAAGGCTTCCGATACTTTCATATAGCTAGGGGTAAAAGTGCGGGGGAACGCGAAGGGATGCCGCCCCTCCACCTCCAAAAATATGTAAGCGTGCCTCCTGTTCCTAAAAAAGTACAATGGACAGACATAGGTAGGGGAACGGCGTGACGTCATGCCGTTACCTACCTTTTCAGATCCCCTTTTACCCCTGCATCTAGCACATTTTTAGTTTGGAAGTAAGAAATGAATGTAAGAAATGTAAGAAATGAAATGAAATCTTTGAGTTTTACGTCACACGGTTATGCCAGCTAAGATAAGAGACGTTAATGATGATGACTGAAATGGTGGAATGAAGAAACTGCGAGGAAACCCACTTATACGGTGTTTGTCCATACAAAGTTCACTTGGCGCAATTTGGAATCGAACCAATGGCCTCATGCATCAAAAGCGAACACTCTACCACTGACTTACTGACCACGGCCCCCTGTGAAAATGTACTTTACTGTTGGGGGTAAATTTATCTTTGAAAGATTTTTCAAGAGCCACTCAGGCATGCTTGTTTACAATACATAAATAGCTAAGTGACCAAGAAAAAGGCATTTTTTCTCGCCCTTGCCTTCACTCGACACTACCCTCAAAATGAATTAGCACCCTCACCTGCACTGGTCCTCAAAATAATTTTCTCGCTCGCGTCCCCAAAATATTATCTCGCCCTCACCCTCATACTGTTTTCTCACCCTCGCTCTCACCCTCATTCTCATGAGAAAAAAAATAGTGGGGGCGACCATTTCTGTCAATGATAGTTACAGCATGATGCAGAGTCGCACCCACGAGATGTCTACCATGTCCGGACACCCTCTCCTAAAAGTTCGTAACTCCACAAACATTTGTACACTTTCTTAAGAAAATTATAGGCTACTTCTTTAGCAGAGAAATACTTGATAAAGACCAAGGGCGCCGATCCTGGGCGCCCGCCCCCCCCCCAAAGGTCATGTGGGCCCCACTATTATATTTATGAATTTTCAATATTTGGCATAATTTGAATGCAAATTGTCTTAAAGTTCTCATATACATACCTTCTGCATCTGAATGCCTCCTCCCCGAAATTTACAGAAAAATTGCCGCCCTTGACAAAGACTAAAGATTTGACCTAACTCATCATCCGTACTCAGTAGGGTATTTAGAATTTTGTTTCGAGGGGAGGTCTAAGCACAACACGGGAAAGGAGTTAGAAAATTTAATATATTTTTATTGATTATCTACTAATATAGCTTACTAGGAAAAAAATATGTAATTTTTTGTGGACTATTTTACCCTCTCCCCCCAGGAAAATCTCAAATGATGTTCCTGCAAGTTGAATATTTGTAATCTCGTATAAACTTAACTGATTTCATTCTAGAAAATTGGAAATATTCAGTTTTACCTGTGTACGTTTTTACCTGAAAGAAAATGTTGAGACAAGTTGAAGCTGAAAATATACTAACTGCAGTTTTAATGGCAAGAATTACGAACTGGTGAATCTTATGTGATATGATACACACAAAACTTTAGCAGTGAATCTAACCTTTTATACTATTCATAGAAGAAAAAGGAAGCATCCTCTTGGTCTAGTCTATTTAATTTCCCAGATTACTTATTCCTCCTTCTTGACTTTCTTTAATTCAGACAATTACGTCACTTTATAACTAAACGTTATAAATATTCCTTTGCTATAATAACTGAAGTACCGTTATATTGATGTGGAACACTAGTTTCTCTTTATCAGCTCCTTTTAGTTTTGGAGTTACTGACAACTTAAATCACAACTAACAACGTTCGAAAGTATGTTAGGAGAAACAAAAGCAAGAACAATTAAGAAAAAGAAACAGAAGAGCAGAATGGAAGACAGAAAAAAAAAACGTAGTTCTTATATGGAATAACATTTGGCAAATACAGTATTATTTCTGAAGAAAGATAATAAGGAAATGGAAAGTCAATGAAATTCTCAGAAATGGTAAGAAGGATTACTGTTGTACGTGGACTGCGAAAACTTAACAAGTTCATTTCGGGGGGCTTGAGCCCGATAGCACCCTTAAATACGCCACTGTCCCTACTATTTCTTTTCTGATAAAAAAAAAAAAACAGTCTACTTTTATCGTTTTTCGTGAGAATATAGGTCACAGTACTTAAAAATTATTTATCGTTTTTTCAACTGTAGAATAACACCCGCACCCCCTCTCCAAATCTGGGATTCCTCCCAACAAACATTTCTGAGCGTGCGTCTTATATTATATGATATGATTTAAGAATATGGAACGAGAAAGTTTATGGTAGCTCGCATCTTTTGTTTAAAATGTAAACAAAAGAGAGCCTTGACCATTCATACTCGTGTCAGTTCAGATATGGACAAAGCAGCTTTAATGAAACAGAGCTAGACGATAAAATGTAACAGAAAAGGCTTTGGGGAAAGTTGCTCCAGTAAACCGTGGGTGCTGCAGACTGGTTGTTTGGGAAACGGATGAAGGAAGGATGAAAGCGAGGAATGACCAATAAGTTATTCAACGGTCTTTCCTAATTCATTTCCTTCTTATGAGTGAGCACATGGAAGATGGGTGGAGTAGTGACATTCAACTAGCATTGCTTTTTGTACGTTAAGAATCGATTATTCTCACTTGAAACGATGCTCGTAAACTCCAGAAAGTGATAGCAACTGAAGTGCGGAAGGTGACACACTTAGACATCATAGCTGTAGGCAAGCGATGTTACTGTGAATTCTTCACACAGCACTGAGTCCATTAACGTCACCGTAAGAATGAGTCTCAATGTGATTCAATTTCCCACTACATATAAAGACTTCTGGAACTGGAACGCAATTATTAGCAATTCCAGTTTCTGTTCATTTCAGTTCTTTAATCACCAATCGTCGTAAAATTAAATCCTATGTGAATCATTACGGGAACAGGTTTGAAAGTTCCTTTTGTTCATCCGTGATGAACTTTTAACCACTGAATTTTCCAGTAAAAACAGCACTTCTCACATAAAATTCTTGTGGTATAGAGTTTCAGAGTATGATAAATTGATTCAATTTTTCGTACTTGCAGTTAAATACTTGAGGCTGAAATTGCCCGAACTAATTTCCATCGTATACAATTTGTTTGAGCCACACATATATGATTAATGTCTATGGAGGGGCGAAGAATAGTATTGCTACGAGGAGGCGCGACGAAACAGAACCCTTTGAGACGAGACAGACCACTTTTCTCCAAGACAAGCCGAGACATCTCGTAAAATGTCTCATCTCGCCTCGTGTCTCGAAAATGCAAACACAGTTTTTGAATTTGTTTAAAAGTTTATTAACTCAGAATAAATTATTTGCCTTCGACATATATACCAGCGTTCATTATTTAAAATGTAGATAATCCTACAAAAAACAGGGAATACGTAACGTTACTTTTTAAAAATGATTCTTACAAACAGCTTTCATTTCCATTTTTCAATTGATTCAAGTTTATTTATTTAGTGATAGTGTTCCAGATTTAAGTACAATGTGAAAGCATTCATCGAGATCAGTGTTTCAGAAAATTTCATTTCGGATGCAAGTAGGGATATCTATGTATAAAAATTCTGTTATATAAGCACAAGTTCTCTTATGGCAGTTTAATCAGTAACTAATCATTGTTTCGTGGTCTTTCTTGTTCAGAACAAAAACTGAAAGCCTTTCTCGGTGCTGAGTTTTGAAAGGATGGTGGTTTAACAACACAATTTAGTTTTTATTTATTGTTTTATGATATTATTCAAACTTAAGCCATTTTTGAAATCGGAAAATCAGATAGGCTTCCTTATTTGCTGAAGTGGCGCCAGAGATTCTGAGAAAAAAGAATTTAAGAAGAAGTGGGGTAGGCTTGCCTTTCTACTGTGCTGACAGTATTGACAAATATTCCTGTCGTATTAATTCATTACTGGTTCACTCGAACCATACAGTCGTTGTTGCAAGATAGTTATCATCTTGTGTGTTGATCTGTAAACCAAAGCAAACTTAGTTAAAAGTTGTAATTTTAACCACTTGGCATAACAGCTCTTTTTTGTGTACCTTATCCGCTCTAGGGTTGCCATGAGACGAGACAAGCACATCTTTTCAAGACGAGACGAGAGAACCTGAAGTTTTGTCTCGTCTCGTGGCAACACTTGCAAGAATGGGCCAAGAATGGAGCGCTCATAACTGTTGTAAGTGGTTCCTGGATCGATCCTATAAAATTAGAATTGGAGTTTTAGTTTAGCGTTCCTTTTAGCAGATATACTATATGAGACGTTGACCTACAATCTAACGTGGAATCCGAACCACATAAGTTTCAACCGGGAAACAAACCCGGATCTCTCATGCTAAAGGGATTGATCGTAGAGAATATGATTTCCAGTGTAGAATATCGTATCCATTTAATTAGTCTACTTGATATTATACCGTTTTCTATGCCCGGAATAGATTTGAGCATTCACCAACTGTATCGGAATTAAGTTCTAATTGTGATCACGAAAATAACAATCGATGTTGCACAAGGACGGAAACTTGACCCTCTCGTTTGCTCCTACATTCTCATTTTACCAATTTTTTACTTTCGTTCAATTTAATTAATAGTCAGTCTCCTGTGACCTACAGGGAATAATCGGCGGACGAGTATTGCCTAGAAAAAGAGACGAGACTAAATGAGAAATACAGTAACATTCTCGTCTCGTCTCGTCTGCACTACAAGTATACGAATACTATGAAGCTCCATTTATCATTGCAGATGCCATATACGGATCCTCGAGAAGTTTTTTAATTCTTGTTTCCTTTATATATTTATGTACATAAATCAACCCTGATTTTTTAAAAAAATAATTTCCTCTAAATATTATCAGAATTCTTCCACGTCATGAGGGGTCCAAGAATGGTGTTACATAACGAAATTTAAAACATATGTATTATTGGAGTACATTGTTTAAGGGCTTGCGTATTTTCAAACATTGATAAATGCCCTTCGTAGTATTCGTACAATCACTATATCACTTTATAGTATAAATAGAGAGCTTGAGGTGTAGGGTCTAACACGTGGGTAAACTAGTGGGGTGTACGAGAGATTCATGGAATTTCAAGGTCTCGTTAGGTTTGTCGTCTGAAGAACGAGACGAGGATTGTCATGTTTGTAGTCCTTTCTCAAATGTACTTTTCCATCTTATTTTTGAGACAAGAATCAGCATAAAACGATAAATTTAACGTCTTGGAAATGAAATATTTCAGTTTAACGTACCACGATTATATCTTTTAGGCTAAGGGAAACGAATGACTAAGGCAAGTGAATGATGATGGAATAATTGGGGAATGAGAAAGTGGGAGGAAACAGGTGTACCTCGAGAAAACCTCGTACAGGTTGTCCACCACAAATTTACTTGGCTGGGATTCGAACCAGGAACCCCAAAGATAAGCGATCTAAAACTGAAACATCGTGTCCTTTTCTTTCACATCTCGGGATGCACTAGCTACAACAAACTAACGTTTTCCAGCGGGTCGAAGGCATATTTAAGGTTAGTAGTTTTTACCGAAATTGTGAACTATGAACATGATAAAATGGAATCTCAAGTTTGTATTGAAACGCTATCACTTTTCTTTCTAACAATAACACACGTATTTTTTTTGCGGCATTGCTTTCTGATAAACCATTTTTCTTTTCAAGGAGTCTGGTTTACCAAAACTCCTTTTTTACAGGGTGTTTCAAAACAACACCGACAACGTTTGGGAAGTGATTCCTGACACCAAGATAAGACGAAAAGTACAGACCAACGTGGGTGCACGAATGCTTCCTTTGGGAGTTATAGGCTTCCAAAAACATGAAAAAATTAATGTTAAAGGTACATAGTTCCAATAGTATGGGACCTACAGTAGTCGGGTCAAGACTTTACTTAAGAACTAATATGTGTGCTATCCAGAAATACATATTTCAGAATTCTAAGGTAGTCACGCAACAATTTTTATAGAGAGAATTTTTGAGTACTTGAAATTATATGCGCGTAGCCAAACTGCGTCTATAAAAATTGTTGCGTGATTACCTTAGAATTCTGAAATATGTATTTCTGGATAGCACACATATTAGTTCTTAAGTAAAGTCTTGACCCGACTACTGTAGGTCCCATAGTTTTGGAGTTATGGACCTTTAAATTTCATGTTTTTCATGTTTTTGGCAGCCCATAACTCCGAAAGGAAGCATTTGTGCACCCAGATTGGTCTATATTTTTCGTCTTATCTAGGTGCCAGGAATCACCTCCCAAACGTTGTCGGTGTTGTTTTGAAACACCTTGTATATTTACTGCTTCCGTCCGAGAAAAAAATATGAAGAATTACTTAACTCTTTGCGTTCCAGGTGTCATTTTCTTATGTGCGTGGTGTAATGCCGGTTTCATTTACCGTTAAAAGACAATCTAGGTCGTTATATAGAGCATAGTTTTGGTGCACGCGTGATGAGAGCATTCACATTACTAATAAGAACAATTATTTGCATTGTGAAACATTTGGACTGAAAAAGGGGAAATTCTGATGCTCTGAAGGGATTTTATGCTGATTGAGATTAACAACAGGAGATAAAAGGTAAAGGTTTTCATTTCCTGATCTCGAAATAGATCTCTAAGTTGCTAATTGATTATCAAAACAAACACATGTGTGTTGTAATTGAATGCTCCCTTAGGCCTGCCATCTACTGAGAAAACACATTTTCTTATCTTTTCTGTCAGTAAGGTGCTGTCACCTAAAGAGAAATAATAGAACTAAGTCTTGCCTTGCATCCACTAACAAATTTCATCATCTCCAGGATTAATCCAACCCTTAACAATAGATACATTCTCATGACATGCACATGGATGTCACTGGTACGAAAGGAGTTAATGGATCAGAAACAATTTTGGCCAAAATGTGGAGGGTCAAAACTTAGGAATCGACTTTGTTGATCTAGGTGGTATTCAAACCGGAAATTGCAGAAATCAACCATTTCCGGTTTTAACGTTCATCACTATACAGCAAAAATGGGAATCAATAGCCAGAACAGGTATTCTGCGATCTACTAAGCATCTTAACAATACAATACACTTAATCTGTGTCCTTAATTCATTAGTAAAGTATAACAGATGGAAATCCATTCCAACTTCCACTTTCAGTACTGGATTAAGAATTAGGAACTAGATTTCTGTGTTTTCGGCAGCTATGGCCGTGTTAGCCCGTCACGTATGAAGGATGGCGTTCCTCGGCGATGCGAGGAAAGGGAAAATGATTGAGGAAGAAAGAAAGCGGTCTGGGACTTTTATTTTAGATACCATCCCGACATTTACCTTGTGTGAATGAGGCAAACCTCACTCAGAAGGCAGGCCTGAAAATGCTTTTACACGTTTTCCACGGAATGTCCCTACCGGGGATCGATTCACGAACAAGTATAAACTCCAGAAAATGCTGAAGGTGTTCCAATGCAATATTAATAAAGTAAGTTGCATGTTGCTGAGATGTATCCAATATTTTGATAACTATCTGTATACGAAATACATACTTTGACGAAGGATGTTAGAAAACGTAGAAAGCGTCAAACAAAAAAAAAAAAAAAATCTCTGACGCAATTCAATTAAAATGTTGAAGTCTAAAAATGATTTAGTGAAACCACAAGTGTGCCTTTAAAATATGTTGTTGGTAGCAGTCAGAACACAGAACAACAGGGATGTAAAGAACACGGAATTGGGATAATAAAAGACAAGTGTCCTTGCTAAAGATGTTACTATCATCTTTCATCTTTAACATGTTCTTCAAAGAGATTCAACAACAACACACGGAAAGACCTTTGCTATTGTAATGTGAAGGTTACTTCGTTAGTGCAGATAAAAAAAAAAAAAAAAAAAAAAAAACAATTTCCAGGAGAGCATGACACTTACAGTTAAAATAATGGATGTATTTTCTTGTGATGAAAATCATGACATAGCGAGAAAGAAACAAGATAAACTAGGAAATCAATTTTTCACTCCTTTTAAATTACAATTTTTATGATTATCCCATTAGCAAGATTTATAATAAAATATATACTAAAAAGTGGTCATTCTTAGTCATTTCATATTATTATATCATTACCAAGTTAAGAAAAATAAGCTACAGGCAATATTTTTTGAAAGTTACAATGTGCATTATTATTATTATTATTATACTAACTAGATTTATAACAAAGCTACCAAAAATTGACCATTTTACCAATACGTTTTCTTTTTAACTAGCAATGTATATTATTCTTATAAACTCCTAGCCAGATTTGTGACAAAGTTACCAAAAATTAATGACTTTTAGCTAACATTTTTTTAAATATAACAATGTGTATTATTATTATAGTACTAGCAGATTTAAAACAATTTTTAACCATTTTTTGTAAAAAGTAAAAATGTATATTATTATTACACTACTAGTCAGAGTTGAGAAAAAGACTCGTAAAATGCTTCATATGGAGTATTGCACTGTATGGGTCACAAACATGGACATTACGCAAAAATGATGAAAAACGACTGGAAGGTTTTGAAATGTGGGTATGGAGAAGAATGAATAAAATTAACTGGGTCGAGCGAAAAACGAATGAGAGGATGTTAGAAATGATGAGGGTAAAAAGAACAATTTTAGATATTATTAAGAAGAGGAAGAGAAAATGGTTGGGATATTGGCTAAGAAAGAATTATATTATGAGCGACGTGATAGAGGGTATGGTAACAGGAAAAGAGGGAGGGGTGAAGCAGACTACAATTGAAGGATGATAACAAACAGAAAATTCGTACGTGGAAACGAAGACGTTAGCGCAAGACCATGAATCATGGAAGCTTCTCAGTTGCAGCAAGTGACCTGCCAATAACGGCAAAATACCTATGATGATGATGATTAGCCATATTTATAACAAAGCTACCAAAAATGAATCATTTTTAGTCAATATTTTAAAAGTCAATTTGTAGTATTATATAATAAGAGCAAGATTTATAGCGAAGCTAGCAAAAAATACTCATTCTTACCGAAAATTTCATAAAGCCTATTTCTACTATTACAATATTAACTAACTAATTCTATGATCTATGGAGCCCGAAGATTCAATGCTACATTCACAAAAGCTTTCCACTGATATTCAAGGGCGCCGATCCTGGGGGGCCCGGTCCCCCCAAAGCTCATGTGGGCCTCCCTATTGTATTTATGAATATACAATATTTGGCATAATTTGAATGCAATTTGTCTTAAAATCCTCATATATATGTACCTTCTGCATCTGAATATCTGTCCTTATCTGTCTGATATCTGCTGATATCTGTCCTTAGCTAACTGAATTCAATTTTAACTATATATTTCTATTCTTGCTAGATTCAGCTTAATATTATTCTTCTATTTGCTCTTAGGTCTTCTTAATGGTCTTTTCTTTCTGATTGAGTTCCCAGTTTTAAAAAAATATATTGAAAGGAGTTATTCTTACTAACTCTTTACAAAGCTATTTTCGTAAGAAGTTAGATTTACAAACCAAAACTCCTTAATAAATACATTTACTTGGTCTGTCTGTCTGTCCGTGTGTTCGTTCGTCCCGGAGACAAACAATTTCAAGAGCTACTTGATGGATCACCATTCAATTTTAGAGACTCAAGAGTTAGGAATCGGGTTCGTCGATGAGAATGTTATTCAAACCGGAAGTAGTGGAAATTAGCAGTTGCTAGTTTTAACATTGATTACTATACACTTAAAACGATAATAGATAGCGAGAAGTGGTTTCCTGCAATTGGTTAAGACTCCCAAGAATACATTTCATCCCTATGCTTAACTCTTTACTAAAACCGGAAGTATGGAAATGCACTACAACTTCCGGTTCCAATATTGATCAACATTGAAGAAAAATGAGAAGATTAATAGACATAGACTATTTCTTTTTTAAAAATCGATTTACTGTTCTAAGAAATGAAATGAAATGAAATATCTGAGTTTTACGTCCCACGATTATGCCGGCGACGCTAAAGGAGACGGTGAAGATCAGAAATGTGTGCAATGGTGGAATGAAGAAAGTGGGAGGAAATAAGAGAACCCCAAGAAAACTCATGCACACGGTGTTTGCCCACCACAAAGTTCATTTGGTGCGAGCTGGGATTGAACCAGGGACTCCAAGCACCATGGGTGAACGCTCTAAGACTGAACCTCCGCGGCCCCTATTACTGTTCTAAAAATAAAGGGAAGTTCACATATTACGTTAACGCTATTATTTTTACCAATTTTAACCACACTGAGAAAAGAACATTGTAGGTGGTGTAGTTAAAAAGATAGGTTACATGCGTAATTCCTGTAGTTTTTGGACAACGTACAGCAGACGTATAACTGAAAACGCATGTTTTATAATACTTTCTGTAGAAGTGTCCCATCTATACGTATTTTCCGGATGAAACAATGAAGGCGGTCAGGATCTCACATACAAATGGACGTATATAACATATAGCTGACGAAGGTAAGATAAGTATATGCATGTGATATACGGAAAATTGTTATATGTCAGACATCCTGCAACGGCATGATGTAACATCTAAGAGCAATGCCTATGTCCGGGATAACGTACGCTCCGTACTGATTTCTATAGTAAGCAAGAGGATACCGTATATTTGTGTAATATACCGCTGTCCGGAGAACGGATTTTTTTCTGTGCACCTTCCTTACCGCTTTGTCACACTTCTTAACGTTAGGTCGAACCCTTCCTAGGATGACCATAAAATTTCAGCGGAAAACGGAACAAATTCTGACTTTTTGAAACATCATGAGTAATCAGAAACAGGACAATGCGTAAATTAGTTTAAAAACAAACAACCAATTGCTAAAATCTCTGCTGCCTCTCGAGAAATACTTCGAACTTTATATTACGTTTGTTGTAGGGAATTGCAATTCAATTCTTTTGTCTTTGTTACTATCAACACCTTTAAGGAAGTAAAGGTACTGGATTTTTTTTTATTTACTTCTTACACTTGCATAGAACGGAACAAATACTACCGGGGACACGCTCCTAAAACGGGAGTCTTCAGGTCAAAACGGCACGTATGGGCGCGCTACCCCTTCTTCCCTCTGTTACGTATACAGTATCTAACACTTTTTGATTTTCCACCAATTTTCCTTATTTCGGGGGGGGGGGGTATTAAAATTTTTAAAAAACTAATTCTAATGGCAAAAATTTTGTTTTTAAAAATGCTTTTTTTTCTGAATAAATTTAGGTATTTCTTTCGCCAACGAATCAAAGTATTAGAAAATCGTAGTACCATAATAATATTTTAACCTCATAAGGTTGTTTAATTAACCAGTCGTAATTGTTCGATATTACATATTGTCGTTCTCTCAAGATCGCGCCTATTCTTTTAGGTCACTGATGATTGGTAAGGAGGAAATACTGGTGAAAAATGCAAAAGAAATATGATCTAAAGAACTGACATCTATCTCCTCTTCTGGGATCCAGTATGCTATCTGTATTTGAAGTTCGCCAGTATAGACCATGCAAAAAAGAATTTCTATTCCTCGTTGACCACAGATTCGACGTGGTTGCGTACGTGGAGAACCAGGTGCATCTCATTTGTGAACAGACTTTCAATCATCTTCTTTGAATTTTGGACTTTCGTTTACCCCTTTTCAAATTCCTTTTGTCCTAAATCAGTGTCAGAGCGCGAACAAACTCGATTTCTCCAGGAAAATTCAAATAAAAAAAATCAGTTCGAGGTGAATACCCGACGAAATCGATTTTTAATATTTTTCTTTTTTCTGCAAATGGTGGATCGTTCCATGCCGGAAAATATTATTTCACGAAAAAGAGTTACTTCTATTTCACATGTGAAACTCCTTAGAAGAATAGAATGGGTAATGACTTCAATCAAAAGTTGCGAATCATATTCCCAGAAATAGAGATACGAGTAGGAACGCGAGAAATTTTTAAGCTCTGGTTTCTATCGCTACCATTTAAAGGCCTTCAGTTCAGCGAAATTTAACTACCACTAATTTTAGAGTTTCTCTATAATATCTTCAAAACAAATAAAAATATTGGAAAAACAGAAACGTAGTTAGTTAGACAATACTATTTTGCATGTGATATCGTTATCACAACTCATCTATCTGCTTTCGATTTGCAACTGTAGATAGATTTAGCATTTTTTGCGAGCTCTGTAAATAGCGGCATACCAAAAGCAGATAGGTGAATTGTGGTAAAAGTATCACATGCAAAATCGTATTGTCTAGTTCACTACGTTTCTGTTTTCAGAATATTTTTATTTGTTTTGAAGATATTACAGAAAAACTCTAAAATTAGCGGTACTTAAATTTCGTAATAGTGAAGATCCTTAACTCCAAGAAAAGCTTCCTGTGCTGTGAATGCAATGCGGTAATAGCCACAAAAGGGAGTTTTATTGTATTGTATTACACACAGGGTTCTTTACCAGGCATGCTGGTGTCTAGTAGCGTCTTCGAATCGCTTCTGCATGATTCATTTTCTGTAGGCTATATTTTCGCAATTTTCCAAAACAATAGAAATATTTATTTATAAAAAATAAAGGAACTGAATAAAGTTATTTGTTTAAAAGATTGCTTATAAACCTGAGAATGAAAATAAAAATTACAGAAAGAACATGCGTTACGTAACGAAGTGATAATCCCTTGTCACACTTCGTAATGCAATGTCGATCCCCTCCACTTCCCTTGCCGCTTTACGTAATATGTAGACGACCCCTAAGCACCATATTCTCTGTTCACCACCTATTTAAACCGAGAGTAAACTTCCAGCTTTAATGTTGATTGCTATAGAGTAACTAACTAACTAACCAACCGTAGAGCCTATGGAACCCGGAAGTTCTATGTCGCGTTCACACAAGCTCTCTACTGCCTTCTATCCTTAGCCAACTGGATCAAGTTTCTACTTTGTATTTCTATTTCTGTGAGATACATCTTAATATTGTGTTTCCATCTCCGCCTGGGTCTTTCTAATGGTCGTTTCCCGATTGGTGTTCAAGTTAAGATTTTGAAAGCGTTCTTACTCTCTTCCATCCTGGCTACATGACCTGCCCACCTGAGCCTCCTAGACTTGATGACCCTAACAATGTTTGGTAAACCATATAAATTATGTAGTTCCTCGTTATGAAGTTTCCGCCATTCCCCAATTCCCGTTCCAGTTAGATCCGAATATTCGTCCCAAAATCTTTGTTTTCAAATACTTTCAACCTACGTTTTCTCTCAGAGTAAGCGACCATGTTTTGCAACGATACAGAGCAGCAGGCATGATTATCGTTTTATGTATTTTAACCTTGAAATTGATCGACAGAATTCGCGACGACAAAATCGGTTTTGAACTGAATAATAACGCGAATTCCCTGCTTTCAGTCGACATTTAATTTCTTCGTGAATATGGGTTTTCGTCTGTTAATATTGTACTAGATATTTCAAAGTATCAACTTTCTCACAAATATTATTTGATTGCTATAGAGTAGAAACGATAATAGAGAGAAGCTGTTTTCTGTAATCACTTAAGAATCCCAAGAACGTATTCCATTTCAAATCTAATCTCTTCACTAGAACGGAAAATTACACAAATCTTCTATCATTTCTGGTTGCAATATTAAGAGTCTTCATCCCGGCGAAATTAAAATACCGCTAATTTTACAGTAATTATGTGGTGTCTTCAAATAGATAAAAGATAATCGAAATGTGGAACAAGAGTGCCCTAGACAATATTATTTTACACGAGCCATTTTGAAAATCGGCATTTATTTTCGCGTTTCTAAACAGCTGAAAACGGAAAGCCACTAATTAGGTGACTTGTGATAACGGTACCTCACGCAAAATAATATTGTCTAGGGCGCTCTTGTTCCATATTTCAATTATCTTTTATCTGTTTGAAGATATCACATAATTACTGTAAAATTAGCGGTATTTTAATTTCGCCGGGATGAAGACTCTTAATTTAAAAAAAATATATACCACACCATACAAAACAAACTTCTTCGCGCGATGGGTATATATAACACTGATACTTGCAATTTAACATCATTAGGATTCTTCGGATTTTTGAATTTGCATGTTTATAAAATGAAAAAAGTTTTACGTCCTATGGTTATGCCGGCTAGGCTAAAGGAAACGGTGATGATGAGAAATGAATGAAATGATGGAATGAATAAAGTGGAAGGAAACGGGAGAACCCCGAAGAAACCCACCCACACGGTGTTTGCCCACTGTAAAGTTCACTTGGTGCTAGCTGGTATTGAACCAGGGACTCCATGCACCAGAGGTGAAGGTCCTACTACTGAGCCACCGCGGCCCCTTGCATGTTTGTTTTCCAGTTGATATGCTGTCTTAACATATCGATTGAAGCTTTTTTTGTAACTCAAATAACGAGGTTTCATAATGCATAAAATGTGTGTTTGGGATGTTAGTACACGTTTCCACTGTTATTGCATATCAGGGCACAATCACTGGGAGGGGGGGTCCACCAGTTCCGGACACTCCGAAATTTTGTTATTCGACATTTATTTGTGCAATTTCTTAATAAAACTATACTTGTTTATCAGAGAAATGATTGATGTACCTTAAAGATGTGATCTTAACATTTCATTTGTAGTGTTTCTTTTCTTATAAAAACAATCTACTCTATTATTTTTTCTGGAAATTACGTGACAGTACTAAACAATTACTAATCGTTTTCTCGGGCAGAGTAACATCCGTTCAACACCACGTAGTGTCTGGTGCCTATACAATGTGTAAATAAGCTTTACCGACAACTGTAAGAAGTGACTCCTTACACTAAAATTAAAGAAATAAATTTATATGGGCGTGTGAAGAAAAGTTCATAGTTTAAGAGCTAGGGCCGTAGAAAGAGTGAAAAAGTACATTGAACCGTGCATTAGTCCTTACACGAGAAACCATGTTCCTAACACTTCCAACTTTTCACCAAAGCATTCCGTGTTGAGTGCTGTCAATGCTTATTTCTTGCCTACTTTTGACCCAGCTTTAAGCGCCTGTATATCTGAGAATTCTGTTTTTAGCAAGTCTTGGACTGTCAATGTCCTGTGGGGAATTCCTTGCACACCCATTGCACATTGTTAAAACATACATCTTTAAATTACATATGTGTAACTTCCTTTACGTGACATGATTCGCCAGTCCACGGTTCGTCGCATCCGAAATTTTGGGTGTTGGAATATGTTTTCCACGGTTTCGTAAAGTCCTAGCTCCAAAATTATGCATTTTCCCCTACATGTCCGTACGAGCGTGTTCTCTTATTTTGATTGAGAAATCACCTGTTATAAATTCTCGGTATAGTTCATTGACACCCTATATATAACAACATTTCAGTAATTTGCTTAGTAAACAAATTAACTTGTAGTACTTCTTTGTTCTTATGTAATACATCCGTAGTTATAGAAGTATGAAAGGCATTTCTATAGCATTCTGGTATTCTTATATGGTACTTCATTACCACGATCTTTTTTCTAGGTGTAGCTTTTAGTGTTTACAGCAACCACTACATTCAAAAGTGAAAGTGATACCTTACTGTTTCGCAACAATGATTTTTAGACATTTGCAGTGCTGCTTTAGCTCTAATAAAATTAAAGACTATAATTTTGCTGAAATAATCTTCGCTGGAGCGTTGTGAGTTATAGACATGATATAACGTGACCTTCTTCGGTATGAGACATAAAAATTTACTTCCTATTGGGAGAGGCTGAGGGTTTGTTTCTTACGTCAATCTGTAGATGTATGTTAACTTCTAAGAATCATTTAACATTTAACGATCTTCATGGATAAATTGAACTTTGGGCTATAAGTGGTATGTGAGTTACTATTAGAAGTATTGTATCAGTTCTAGGAGTATGCGTATCACTTTTAGGCATATTTAGTCACTGTTAGGAGTATTATTTCACTGCTAAGAGTGTGCGTATCACTGTTAGGTGTATTGAGTCACTGCTAGAAGTATGTGTATCACTATTATGAGTATCGTGTCACTGTTAAGACTATGTGCATAACTGTTAGGAGTATGTGTGTCACTATTAGGAGTATGTGATTCACTGTTAGATTATCGTGTCACTATTCGGACTATGTGCATCACTGTTAGAGTATCGTGTTAGAACTTTGTGCATAACTACTAAGACTATGTGAATCACTGTTAGGAGTATTATGTCATTGTTAGGTGTATGTGTATCACTGTTAGACATATCTCGTCACTGTTAGGAGTATTGTTTCACTGCTAAGAGTGTGTGTATCACTGTTAGGCGTATTGAGTCACTGTTAGTAGTACGTGTATTACTGTCAGGAGTATTTTTTCATTGCTAAGAGTGTGCGTATCACTGTTAGGTGTATTGAGTCACTGTCAGGAGTATGTGTATCACTATCAGGAGTATCGTGTCACTGTTAAGACTATGTGCATAACTTAGGAGTATGTGTCACTATTAGAAGTATGTGATTCACTGCTAGAGTATCGTGTCACTGTTAAAACTATGTGCATCACTGTTGTGAGTATTATGTCATTGTCAGGTGTATGTGTATCACTTTTAGGCATATTTAGTCACTATTAGGAGTATGTGCATCACTGTTAGGAGTATTGTATCACTGCTTGGATTATGTGCATTACTGTTGGGCGTATTGTGCCACTGTTAGCGAAATCGAACTACAATAGACACACTTTGTTACTTAACGTTGCTTATTTCTCATATTACGTACATAAATAAATAATTTATGCGAACAGAATAAAACTTACCAACTGCATAAAGATTAGTAACAAAGGAGATAGTTTTCTAACGCCACAAAGCTTCGATTTTCTCAAAAAGCACACATCAGAAATCAGCCTTCAGTAAATCATTTGGTGCACATCAACTTCATCTTTCAATTGATATATATCTTATCTTTCTACAATAACAAAAGATGTCAGATTAAAAAAGCAACTTTTGAAATGCCCCCCGTTTCTGTTCTAGTAAGTTGGCAGCACTGAACGTTCTGCCATCTGTTGTCTTTGTGGTGAAAAGCCAAGGAGCGACGAACAGCGCATGATTGTCATCTGCTTTTTGTATGGTAGGAATGGATCGCTTCACGACGGAACAGCGTGTTGTAGGTAACAGTGAAAACTTATTACAAGCGTGAAGCGCTCCAATGGCTTTTCACTGGTAGACCACTTATCTCTGGTGCGTGGGGTCCCTAGTTTGATCCCGGACCATATAATTTTGTCATGTCCCTGGGTTTCTCGGGTTATTCTTGTTTCCTTCTACACTCTCATTCCACCAAATTTTCATCATCATTCCCTTGTCTTAAGCATCGTCTCCCTTAGCCTAAAGGGCATAATCATCGGAGTTAAAGCTGAAAGGAAAGGAAAACCAGTTGAGAATGCTCCAAGAACATTACCAGAGCAAACTTTAAAAAAAATATTTTTTCTTATTGAGAGTCTTCATCCCGGCGAAATTAAAATACCGCTAATTTTACAGTAATTATGTGATATCTTCAAATAGATAAAAGATAATCGAATGTGGAACAAGAGCGCCCTAGACAATATTATTTTACATGAGAAAACGTTATCACAACTCACTTATCTGCTTTCGATTTCGAGCCATTTTGAAATTCGGCATTTATTTTCGCGTTTCTAAACAGCTGAAAACTGAAAGCCACTACATGACTTGTGATAACGGCACCTCACGCAAAATAATAAGGTCTAGGGCGCTCTTGTTCCATATTTCAATTATCTTTTATCTATTTGAATATATCACATAATTACTGTAAAGTTAGCGGTATTTTAATTTCACCGGGATTAAGACACTCATCTTCTACAGCCTTTATACTGTTATAAGTACTTTATTATGATGATCATTAAACAATTCTTGTAATATATCTATCCTTTTAGAATTTTCTTCAGTACTAAATGTTTTCCACGTGTTTTTCTTTTAAGAGTTTCGTTAAAACTTTCTACGATATGTTGTTTTACAAAGACACATTCTCAAAATGGAAGGCTTAAAATTGAAAAATTCACAAAATATCATCTCTTCGACTTACGGTTTCCGAGATGTGACTCCTTAAATCTCCCGAAATCCGAACTTTTTGCCCAATATCTGGTCAGTTAGCCCGTGACCACCGGTTACCTTTTGATAGGAAAATGTTCACCATCCTCTTAAGTATTGATTAAGACCAATATGATCTGTCTATGACTTACGGTTCCCGAGATATGGCTCCTTAAATCTCTCGAAATCGGATCTTTTTTGGGGCAATATCTCGGAAACGGTAAGAATGACGCGTAAAATTCAATCACTTTCTCAGATAGTATTTGATCCTCTATCGAATGGAGGGCACAAAATTTTAAAAGAATCCCAAATAACAGACACACACACACACGCACAGATATTCAGTAACAAACTTCTTAAGTTCGTTGGTCAAACTGTCTTCACCAGAGTTTATTAATGCCATACGCTTAATGGGTTAAACTTTATCATTGGAGTAGCAAACATGAGAGAGATAGAAGAGATTGGCTTCTTGCAAAAGAAAAGTACAGTTGAATGTAATTGCTTAGTTAAAAAAAAAAAAAAAAAATTGCTTTAATGAAGTGTTCCTTTAACGCATACACTGGTACTTCTGTTCAGCTCTCGGAACTCACAATACAAGTGTTTTGTCACTAGAAAGGAAACTAATTATACGCCCTATTGTTAGTCAAAAGCTTAAAGCTACGAGTGAACCCAATGGAAAGCGAAAGAAAGCAAATCTTAACTTCAAGTGCTTACTCCTACAGTAGTAGTCTTTTTTTTCTGTTTTATTTTACTTTTTTTTTTGTAACAGGAAAAAAGTAAAGGAAAAAAAAAAGAGTAGAATCTCATTTTGTTGCTAAAACGTCCGTGTGCTGACGACAGAAATCACGTGACTTTTGTGTGTCATGGCGCGAGATATGGAGAAAAATGCTTTCCCCGCGTCACTTGATCAGTAGTATGTGTCTTGACAGTGGGTGGTGTGTAACACTTCAAAAGGATTAAGCGAAATTTTGCTAAGAGGAAGAAACATTGAAACGGGAAACAAGTAAGTAATAAAATGTGACTTTTTAAAATTACTTATATATTTTCAATGAACTTAAAAAGTTCGTTTGTCTCTTATTTGCGAATTTTTTTCATTTTGAGCCCTCGACAGAGAACTATCTCAAAGAAGTGATAAGATTTTTTGCGTCACTCTTACTATTCCCGAGATATTGACCAAAAAATGTTCCGATTTCGAGAGATTTAAGGAGTCATATCTCGGGAACCATAAGTCACAGAGAGACAATATTGGTATTGATTAATATCTAAGAGACTGGTAAACATTTTGGTACTAAATATTAACCGGTAGCCACTGGCCAACTGGGAACCGTTCGCCAGATATTAGCCAAAAAATTCGGATTTCGGGAGATTTAAGGAGCCATATCTTGGGAACTGTAAATCAGAGATATTTTGCGAATTTTTCGATTTTGAACCCCCCATTTTGAGCATTCTCCGTAAAACAACATATCGTATAAGGTTTTAACAGCATTCTTAAATAAAACATGTGGAAAAAATTTAGCACTCAAGGAAATTATAAATGGATAGCTATATTATAAGAATTATTTAATGAGTATAACAATAAAGTATAAAGAACAATTGGTATAAAACCTGTAGAAGTTAATAAGAAAAATTAGTTGTTTTTAAGTTCTAATTAACTCTGGCAATGTTCTTGGAGCAATCTCAACTGGTTCTTATTAAAATAATCTCCAGATACATCCAAGAATGCCAATTTATAGACAACAATAAGAACAGCAACAATGTGAAGTCGTTATGTAGTGGCAACTCCGGAGTATGGTGACTCAATAGTAGATCACTTATCGTTTGGTGCGAGAGGTTTTAATTTCGATTCCAGGTCATGTGTGTTTGTTGTAGACGTACGATTTGCAAGTTTTGAAATGCCAAAAATGCGGACATGTTTCAATCTGGCTGACTCGTTACGTACACATTAACTCTTCGACATAAGAATGATAGGTTAACTTTTATATTTTACTTTCAAATTGCTTTTAACGCATTATGAATATATATTGCAATGTATGAAAAATAATTTTAAAAAGGAATACTTACCTATCATAAAAATACATTAAAATTATGAAAAATAATAAAAAGAGAGTACTCACATATCATAAAAATACATAATGTTTGTGGGTTTTCTCGGAGTACTCCCGTTTCCTCCCACTTTATTATTCCACCAATTTTTCCATCATCATTTACTTGCCTTAATTATTGTCTTCTTTAGCCAAAAGGACATAATTGTGGAATGTTAGACTGAAAGATTTACATTATAAAATATATTGAAATACATAAGAAAATAATTAAAAAACAGTAATTTGATTTTGCATATTCATATTTTTTAGTGGCCCAACTAGCCCGGGGACGGGGGTCGGGGCCGTGAGCCTAGACCTCCCCAGGTTTTGAGTGACAAAAGTAATTTAAGCTATTATATATATATATATATATATATATATATATATATATATATATATATATATATATATATATATATATATATATATATATATATATATATATATATATATATATATATATATATATATTTGAAATTTATAGTAAAGTTATGATATACTTATCATTGTATGGTTTCTAGCTTATATCCCCAGTTTTTACTTTCTAGATCCGCCACTGATATCTTCCAGTAGATCTGATCTTATTTTGACAGTTTCTTCTTTGAATAGTCAAACGTACAATATCTTTACACGTAAAATGTATGAAATTCAATTGAGCTTAGAAAATGCAGAGAAATAAAAAATTTCGGAAAATATGTGCGGAGTAGCGGACGAATAAATTTTAACTCTTTAACCCTTTTAAGATTTATAGTAACTTTTGTAACCATGGCGTAGTGTCGTCTTTGACCGCTTATTTAGGTTCTATAACAGGTATTTAATCCGGTTTTTTTTTTATGGGTCAGGACAAAGATAGATCAAATAACACCTCATCATTGTTGAATTCAGACATTTTCACCCGGGGGGGAATGTCAACTCCTCGGGGGGAAGGGTTGTTTTTCTGTATTTTTGCAAGAAAACAGCATATTTAACAATTCCATTCACATCCACATCTTACCTAATATTGAGACTAATTGCTGATAAATATTCAATGTGAGATTATAATTAAAAAAAAAAAAAACAATCGTTTAATTTTATCTAAAACATTAAATAAATACTGAAAAATATTTTACATTAAACTTCAACTGCTATTTACAGTAGCTATTTTTGTTATTATTTCCTATATTCAGTAGTTACTGTTTGTTGCTAATGTAGAAGTTTTTTTTTTTTTTTTAAATAAATTAACTCAAATATGTTTTGTCCTAAAATAAACATACATAGGAATATCTTAACAAAAAGTTATCATTCTTTCTCACACTTCTGATTCTAATTCAAGCATACTAGCTTTGGTTTCTTCACTGCATACACATAAAAAGTTTAGTTTACGTAATCTTCAGTAGATTAGTGCCGTGTCGTGAAAAATCAGCGCTTGGCGCGAGAGTATACGACGGCACCCCCGTATATATGAGTGAGGTCGACAGACCAGTCGCGAAAGGTGAGAAAATTTTAAAAAGTAAACCCTGCTTTTCCTTGATTTTGAGCACTTTTCATTACTTTTTTCTTTTCATTATATATATGTGCACATGTGTTTCATTCATCTGTTTTTCTTTCCTTCTTTTCTTTTCTTTTTCCCTCCCGAATTTTGCGCCTCTTACTTCGGCTCCCGGGGCCGTCGCCTCGCTTGCCTCTCTCCCATGGCACGGCAATGAGCAGGATCTTCATCACCTTCAATAACAATCTTTCACTTATATACTACTATCATATTGATAAATTCTATATAAATCTCTAATCCAGGAGGGATAACTATTCCTCCCTGATCCCTCTAAATGACGCCCTCTGAATCTCACTCTTTAACTGAATTATTTTTAATTAAAGAAAGGTGTGTTTACTTTAACAATCGTAAAACACATTTACGTCTGTTACTTCCAATGCGAGAAATGGGATTTAGGCGCCCTATTTCAAATAATGCAAGAACTGTACATTTTCAAGAACTGAAGTCTGCTGAGAGATCATATGGAATGATCGAAAGACCTTTCCTTTCCTATCTCAATCTGTGCTAGTGCTACCTACTAATATATAATAGAGGGCGAGAGTATAGTACCTACTAAAATAAAACCCTTCTTCAATAGTTAACAATGCATGTTCTGCCAAACTCGGTCATAGCGTTAAGAAATACAAGTTTTATTGACTATTTAGTATTCTATCTTAGATGTTACATGTTTAATATTTATAAAGTATGGGTCTGCGTCATTTATATGTATATTGAGAGATCGGATTTCGTCTGCACCGTGCACGGAAAGAAAGCAAATAATTGGATGAAGTAATTTCTACATTTTGTGACTGAAATTTTTTGAGTTTCTCCGGGGGGGAATGAATTTTCTTCGGGGGGAGATTCCCCCCCGGGCTACCCCCTGAATTCAACCCTGCACCTCATATGCGTTTTGGAACCGTTTGGGGGCAGAGGGGCGTCACTTTTTTCTTAAAGCAAATTTCAAAAACTTTTCACGCCTTTATTTATTCATTTAATTTATTCATTTAACAACCACCAGATACAGCTCAGAGGCCATTTTACACTGGATATCTAACAACAACAACAACAACAATGGAAAGGATTTGGGAAGGCATCGGCCAGGGCTTGTTTAGTAGGTATCATCCCGGCATTTGCCTGGTAGAACTGAGGGAAACCCTGGAAAACCCCAGTCAGGATGATCGGCAGCGGGAATCGAACCCTCGACCTCCCGAATGAGAAGCCAACGCTCTATTTCAAGATATCAGATTGAAACTTTGCGTACGGATTGTGTGTATTTTTGGGTATTTTTCAATTTTTTTGAGATCCCTACGTAAAACCGGAGCCGGGCCAGAGAGGCACAAGTGTTCCGAGGGGGTGATTTTTTCAGAAAAATTTCCAGTTTTCCCGATTTTTCCGGTTCAGGTGTATGATACGGACATGTGAGTGCTACCGTTAGAAAGGGCTCGTTATACTGAAGAAACTTGCGTTTGAATCCTGACTCTTGGTCAAATAGTAATGACGCAGTACATTTTTAAGTATATATATATATATATATATATATATATATATATATATATATAGAGAGAGAGAGAGAGAGAGAGAGAGAGATGCAAAAAAGCCGGCTTTTTTGAATCGATGGTTTTTTTCACATAAAAAGCCGGCTTTTTTGGAAAAAAAAAAACGAGAATTTTGGAAATTTTGGCTTTTTTCAACTTCATGATTTTTCTATCTAAATAGCTTTCTTATAGTATATTCTATAGTTAGATAAGAATTCCATGACCTGAATGTGATATTTCGCTCTGAAATTCACCATCAAGATGGATGGAGCACATGTTTTACGAATTAAAGCTAACATGAAGAATGTAGTATTTGAGGGTAATTTTAGAGGCTATTTAACTTTATTTTAACTTTTGAGTTATCGACATCTTTTTTCTTCTCTAGTTTGTCATCCGTGTTTCATTTCTAAGAGCTTTTAGTACTCTAGCTTCTAGCGCAAAAGTTAAACTTGCCAGTTTTTCTATTTATCCGTCAAAGCGTACGTTTTTCAATATATCCGTCAAACCATACTTCCACATTTCTGTTATACTGTAGCTGTGAAGTGATTTAGCAATAATTTTCCGGACACAACCAATTTATACAAATAATCAGTAGCGGATTTAGAAAAGTACTTTAGGAGGGTTTTTTCTGATTGTTTCGTTTCCTAAAAAGTCCTAATTTTATTTGGGAAGTGCTTGAAGTTTATGAGTACAGGCATAACTAATATTTCGTTTCGTTTATATGTTTAGCAATAATCTTCCGGATACAACTTTAAAAATCATTTTATACTGAGAATCAGTAGCGGATTTAAAAAAGTATTTTGGGAAGGATTTCTTACTAATGTTTAGTTTTTTTAAACATTCCTAATTTTTATTTGACGGGAGCTTAAAGTTTATGAGTAAAGGCATAAATAATAGATATTTCGTTTGTTGCAGACATTCCGTAACTTTGGGGAACGGGCTTCAGTCCGAAAGACCGCCCCCCTAACCTTCGCAAAACCGTCACTGCTGGTAATTAGTAATAATAACGATTTAAAAACAATAAAAAAGGAAGTCGCCCAACTCACAGTACACGCACTATTTCTACATTCACAGATGGAATGAAGAAAAGCTTTGTCAGAATGGTCGAATGCTGGTTGAATCCCGGACTTCCCGATAGAAGCGCAAAAGCTAATCACTCAGTCATGTTCGTTGTGCAGTTGTATTTAGCTTAACTTAAATATATTCCGTAGTCTTTTTTTTTGGGGGGGGGGGAGTTCCGTAATGATATGTTGAATCCCTCTTGTTAAAAATTCAGAAAACTTGAGGATTGGGTAAACTGTGATGGTGGTTCTATAAAACTTAACTGTAGAATTTCAAGAATATATAGAACCAAAAGCTCTAGATGTGCAGTCTTTAAGTGTATCATATAAATCTAAGTATTTCTCTTATGTTTTATTTTAATTTTATTTTGTTTCAAAAAGAGGGTATGGAATATTTTGAAGTAAAAATACTACATACTATTTTGCTAGTTATTTGTGTATTCTTTAAAAAGAAGTGTTTACTTTTAGGGTTGGCTGGTTTACACCAACTTTTTTTTTTTTTTTAATAACTGGTTTAAACCACAAAAATAAAAAGAATGAAAAATGCGAATCGTGTGAATTTCATGGTGACGTTTCCAGGTATCAAACTACCTGCAATAGTTTTATTTCGCTTTCACCTTTTAATCAAGGTGTCCCATGTTCAATTCTCGGTCGAACCACAACCCTTCTTTCATGCGTAACCCAAGTAGCGGTTCGGATGTCAGTTTAAGCGAAAGTCTTCTCCTTGATAACCTCGGTATTTCGTAAGGATGTTAAGCCTAAATATACGAAACAAACCAAATTGTATATTTCTACATGCCTAAATGCGTGTTGTTTTATAAAGAAGCCAATATTGCTTAAATATATTGATAGAAATTGGCAAAATTTATCGATTGCCTACGTAGCTTCCAACATTAGCTTGGATTGGACTTTCAATGATATCTACGTACCGGTACTAAATTTGTAATTTAATACCTCAGTTTTAGCGTACTGATTATGGTACGTTGACCTTTAAATTTTAGATGCAAAGCAATAACAGGATTTTCCCGTTATTGTCTTACATTTCAAGTAATGACGGGATTTTTCCAATGGCTAGAGCGGGAGATTCTCAACTTAAGGAATTTACTGACCGCACTTCTTTAAGCTTATGGGAGTTCTTCCGGCATAACCCCGCTGTTGCATAATAACATCAAGGCGAAACAAACTTAGGCTATTTCTGTGAATATGTAATATAAATACATAAAGCAAAAAATCTAAGTCAAAAAAGCCTGGTTTAAACCAAAAAAGCCTGGTTTAAACATCCCCCAAAAAACGGATTTTTGGTATTTTCAAAAACAACCACGGTTCTTGCCAACTCTGCTTACTTTTGTATATAGGAGGTTAAAAAATTCTTATTATATACATTGGTTAATCCTGTGGAATTCATAATGCAAATATGTTGAAGAAAAATTGTTTGAAATATTTTTTCGAAATTCATAGTTTATTTTCGATGTTTTATATTATTATCAGCATCAACCACTAATTAAATGATTTTTTGTGTTATAGAGAAGCGATACAAAGTCTGTTTTATCAATTTAAAGCAGTATTTTGAAAAAAGCCCAAAATTTCCGAAGCAAAAAAGCAAAGCAGAAAAAACCGAGTTTTTTTCCAAAAAAGCCGGTTTTTTTCCGAGCCCTTGCATCTCTATATATATATATGAAAAATGTGTCACCTTCAGACTTTCAAAAATTTCTCCTGACTTTAGTTCTCAAGATACAAGAAAGAAATTTTGCACACTTATTATGAACATAACAACGTATTTTTTTAAAAAAAAAAAATCAGATAGCTACGTGAACCCACGTCCGGGCCAGGTGGGGGCAAAAATTTCGAAAATTTCTTTTTGAAAAATCTCCCCATTTTTCTTGTTTTTTCCGTTTCTGGTGTATAATATGGACAAGCGAGTGGTACTATTAGGAAGAGTGCTCTATCCTGAAAGAAAGGAGGTATGAACCATGATCTTACGATAAATAATAAGGAAGCAGTAGCTGTTTGATTGAAAGTCTAAAATTTACCTCAAAAATTGAAAATCCTACGGAAATCCTAAGAGGGTTAAATGCGGATATGTCCACATATATACTTAGGTAGATACTGACATATGGTAACCGTAGGTGAACAACAACGTTCCTACGGATTTTCTCGGGGTTTTCCCGTTTTTTCCTATATTCTTATACCATGTTCACCAATTCTTTGGCGGGGGCTGCGGTGGCTCAGTGGTAGAGCGTTCACCTCTGGTGCATGGGGTCACGGGTTCAAACCCTGCTCCCGCCAAGTTAACTTTGTGGTGGACAAACACCGTGTGCGTGGGTTTTCTCGGGGTTCTCCCGTTTCATCCCACTTTCTTCATTCCACCATTTCATTCATTTCTCATAATCACCGTCTCCTGTGGCATAACCGTGGGACGAAAAAAATCAAAGATTTCCTTTCATTTTTCCTTTTCTTTGACAATCATTCAATTTTATTAATAATTCATATACTTTAGCCTACAGGGGATAAACATTATACGTAAAGTTGAAGGACTTCATTTTTTTCCCTGGCTATTCGTAAATGTTTAGTGTTGTTCTTCGATATCAGAGATTTAAACTCCAATCATTGAGGAAGTTTCTGACGTTAACCAGTGGTTTTCATGTCTTATACAGCCTCTGTGCTGAAAGGAACGCTAAGCTTCAAAACTATCAGAATAACAACGATACCCAAATAAATTCGATATGTCATGCATATTCTATTTAAAGATACTATTTTGTATATTGTAGATCTCAATTGACCGTCTAGGAAGAATCATACAAGATATTATTATCATCATGAAATAAAATATAACCAAAAATATGAAACATTTTTTTTCATTTGTTACATCCACTATCTTAATAAATTATTATGTCACTTTTAACAAAGATCAAATATAGTGTATGAGAATCATGATTCATATTTTCTCGTTGAATAGAACTGTTCTGCCATGTAATTGTAGAATATCAAGTCCCAACCAGGCAGAAAAAAATAACACTGTGTATTTCTAGATGCACAATATCTAAGTAGTTTGTGTTCCGTTTATGTCAACAAGTTCCGTGTATTTCCTTAACTTTTCTACTGTATATACACAGTAATGTATTACGCGAAATGAGCAGGGGTCACATATATTTTTCCTATCACCCGGTCTCCAAATGGGTTAATCCGGCTCTGAGGAGTTGACCGTATATCTTTCGAAGAGTGTTGAATTCAGACATTTTCACCCGGGAGGGAATGTGAACTCCTCGGGGAAGGGGGGGTTGTTTTTCTGTATTTTTGCAAGAAAGCAGCATATTTAACAATTTCATTCACATGCACATCTTAGCTAATATTGAGACTAATTGCTGATAAATATTCAATGTGAGATTATAATTTTTTTTAAAAAAATCCTTTAATTTTATCTAAAACATCCTGGCAAATATATTTTTAGACTGGCAAATATATTTTTAGACTAAACATTAACTGCTATTTACAGTAGATATTTTGGTTATTTTTTCCCTATATTCAGTAGTTACTGTTTGTTACTAATGTAGAAGTTTTTAAAAAAGATTTAAATTAACTCAAATATTTTTTTGTCTTAAAACAAACATACATAGGAATATCTTAACAAAAAGTAATATTTTTTTCTTACACTTCTGATTCTAAATCAAGTATATTAGCCTTGGTTTCTTCACTGCATACACATCAATAGTTTACTTTATGAAACGGATTAGTGCCGTGTCGTGAAAAATCAGCGCTTGGGGCAAGGTTATACGACGGCACCCCCGTACATATGAGTGAGGTCGACAGACCAGCTGCGAAAGGTGAGAAAATTTTAAAAAGTAAACCCTGCTTTTTCTTGGTTTTAAGCACTTTTTATTACTTTTTTCCTTTTATTTTATATATGTGCACAAGTGTTTCATTTTCCTCTTTTTTCTTTCCTCCTTTCCTTTTCTTTTTCCCTCCCGAATCGTGCGCCCCTTACTTCGGTGCCCGGGGCCGTCGTCCCGCTTGCCCCTCCTTCGTCACATTCAATAGTAATCTTTCACTTATATACTACTATTATATTGATAAATTCTACATAAATCTCTAACCCAGGAGGGATAACTGTTCTTCCCCGATCCCTCTAAATGACACCCTCTGAATCTCACCCTTTAACTGACTTATTTTTACTTAAGAGTCTTCATCCCGGCGAAATTAAAATACCGCTAATTTTACAGTAATTATGTGATACAGGGTGCGACACGTAAAACCGGCCCATAAAGTGAACACATAAAATGAAATGTAATGTATTGAATATGATTAACTACAACACATAAATGTAATGTAATGTATTGTATATGACTACTCACCTTCACAGCAGCCTTCACAGCAGGTGCTGAAAGTGTCCTCCGCCCACTTCAACACACATGTGAGCACGATTGAGGAGATTCATATATACCCTTGTCAGTTCTTGTGTTGTAATGCTATTGGTGACATCCTGGATCCTGGTCTTGAGTTCTTCAATTGTGTGTGGATTTGTTTCGTATACTCCTCCCTTTAACAGTCCCCATAAGTAAAAGTCACACGTGTACAAGTCTGGTGACCGAGGAGGCCACAAGCCTTTGCTGATTGTCCTCTCTGGTGTAAACATCTCATGCACAAGGGACCAAGGGACAATGATGCAGCTGATGGGTGGCATGTTGCACCGTCCTGCTGAAAGTAACATAACTGACGCTCCTCTTCGGTCAAGTGTGTATAAAACTCCTCCAGGATTCCCATATACACGTCACTGTTCACTGTCGACTCAAAGAATATGCGCCCAATAACGCGTGTGGCGGAAATGGCACACCAAATACCAATCTTCTCATCATGCAAGGGTACCTGGTGGATTGCGTGTGGATTTTCTGTCGACCAATACCAGTTGTTTTGGGAATTTACGTACCCAGACAGGTGGAACCACGCCTCGTCACTCATGATGAGAATTAGTGGATCCAAGAAACCACTGGTAACATTGCTCAACAGCCATGAACAGAAATGTACAATCTTCTGCAGGTCAGGCTCCTTCAGTTCTTGCACAACACTTATCCGGTACGGTTTTAACTTCAGTCCCCTTAAAACATGTCTGCAACTTCTCTCACTCGCATGAACCTGTTGATTCAATCTCCTGGTTGACTTTCGAGGACTTCTTGTCATTATCTCCTCCACCTGCATCTTTAATTCAGGTGTGCAGACAGATGGTCGTCTGTTCCTGGGAGCATTTTGAACCGATCCTGTACGCCGCCATTTTTCAATCAATTTCTGGATGGTGCTTTTTGCTGGCACAGAACGTCCTGGAAATTTCTCCCGAAACAAATTCTTTGTTTTCACAAAAGATCCAGTGAGAATGAACCCTTCAACAATGGCAACACGCTCGGATATCGAATACGGCATTATCACACACTGACACTCACCCGGCTTAACACAACGAGGCCTTTTTCTCAACTGGTTTCGACAAGTTTCACTGGCTGCGGCTGCACGTGACTGCTGCAGGTCACGTAAGTCGACCCGACCTCGACACGCCATCTCTTGGTAGGAAGGTAGATTATTTAAGTGCTGCCAAAAACACAATATACCAGAAGATTACGACGGGCCGGTTTTACGTGCCGCACCCTGTATCTTCAAATAGATAAAAGATAATCGAAATGTGGAACAAGTGCGCCCTAGACAATATTATTTTACATGAGAAAACGTTATCACGAATCACTTATCTGCTTTTGATTTCGAGCCATTTTGAAAATCGGCATTTATTTTCGCGTTTCTAAACAGCTGAAAACGGAAAACCACTAGGTGACTTGTGATAACGGTACCTCACCCAAAATAATATTGTCTAGGGCGCTCTTGTTCCATATTTCAATTATCTTTTATCTATTTGAAGATATCACTTAATTACTGTAAAATTAGCGGTATTTTAATTTCGCCGGGATGAAGACTCTTAAAGAAAGGTGTGTTTACTTTAACAATCGTAAAACACATTTACGTCTGTTACTTCCGATGTGAGAAATGGGATTTAGGCGCTCTATTTCAAATAATGCACGAGCTGTACATTTTCAAGAAATGAAATCTGCTGACATCAGAGATCATACAGAATGATAGAAAGATCTTCCCTATTTTTCCTTTCCTATCTCAATCTATGCTAGTGCTACTTACTAATATATAATATAGGGCGAGAGTATAGTACCTACTAAAATACAAACATTTCTTTAACAGTTGACAATTTCATGTTCTGCCAAACTCGGTCATAGCGTTAAGAAATACAGGTTTTATTGACTATTTGGTATTCTACCTTAGATGTTGCATGTTTAATATTTATATTGAATGAGTCTGCGTCATTTATATGTATATTGAGAGATCGGATTTCGTCTGCACGTGCACGGAAAGAAAAACAAATAATTGGGTGAAGTAATTTTTACATTTTGTGACTGAAATGTTGGGAGTTTGTCCGGGGAAGGGGGATGAATTTCCTTCGGGGGGGAGATTCCCCCCGGGCTACCCCCTGAATTCATCCCTGCTTTCGAATATGAAGCGAACTAGAACATAGTTCATTGTATCCAAAAGGTAGATTGTATGGATTGTATCCAAAAGGTAGATTTGCTTTCAGCTTTATTCTTCTACTGAAACCAAAAGTAGCAAAATACAGTAAAATTTTCACTTTCAATATAGAGTCATTGTAAGACACAATGATGAACTGAAATGAAATGAAATCTGTGAGTTTTACGTCCCACGTTTATGCCGGTTAGGCTAAAGGAGACGGTGATGATGAGTAATGAATGAAATGGTGGAATGAAGAAAGTGGGAGGAAACGTGAAAACCCCGAGTGAACCCACGCACACGGTGTTTGTCCACCACAAAGTTCACTTGGCGGGGGCTGGGATCGAACCCGGGACTGAGCCACCACGGCCCCACAATGATGAACTGTTTTTGTTATGAATTCACTGTCAGAGGCGGAGGTCACGATGGCTCGGTGGTAGAACGCTTAACTTTGGTGGTTGGGATTTCTGATTCGAACCTCGGCCAAGTAAGTTTGTGGTGGACAACATCGTACCCGTGGGTTTTCTCGGAGTACTCTCGTTTCCTCCCACACTTCGTTCCACCAATTATTCCATCATTGTTCACTTGCTTTAACAATTGTCTCCCTTAGCCTAAAGGGCATAATCGTGGGACGTTAAGTTGAAAGACAGCTTCCAAGACTACAGTGTCAGGTTCCATCTCTCTTGTTAACCTTCTATTGCAGCTGGTCATTATATGTAGATGTGCTATTTCTAGTTTCAGTATTAAATTCCGGTAATTTCAAAGTCTATCGTAATTTGTCAAGTACCAAACGAAATTCACTGGTTCGTAAACACGTAAATTGTAAGGAACTGGGGGGACGCCATACACATTTTTTAGTGGTGGGGGTACGCCGTCCACAAGCGATCCCCCACACTCTTACACCTGCCCACAAGTACGTATTTCTGGTAAAAGGAAAAGCTGGAAGAAAATTGATCAGAGGCCTACTTAGTACGCATCATAAGTATCATTCCAGTATTTCGCTGGAACTCACAAAAATCCTGAAGAAAGACCAGTTAGTATGGGCAGCCTAGCCATTAGATTTCAAGGCCATTCAAATGCGAAACGTCAACGGTGAGCATTTCCATGCGATCACTGGGGTTAATGAGTCATTTCATATAGGTTCCCAGTCTTAAAGAATCTTGCTCTCGCCTTTGGTGCGAGCGGTCCGGATTCGACTCCTGGTGGGAACACTCGGTCGATAAAATGTGAAAGCTTTTTCAGCCCAGCCATCCTGAGTGAGTTTTCCTGGGTTTTTCTTATTCATACCAGGCAAATGCCATGATACTACTTTAATTATGGACCCAGGCCACTTCTTTCCCTTTTCTCGGATAGTATGATCGCTGAAGGACGTGATACGTCATCAACTAACGTGGCCATAGATGCCGAAAACTCATATATCTAATTTCAAATCCAAATCTTAAAGAATCTTCCAATAATTCTAATCTCTTCATTTCTTTTCTTCAGTATCAGTTCTTTCTGTAGGATGTCTGTCTTGCTTGTGCTATCCTAATTCCCACGTTTTTTCCTTCTACTTCTTGTTATCAGGAAACATCGTGCTAATTACGGGTAATTAAGTGTTTGTTTCTTCCTCACGCGAAAAATAAATCTATAGTTCTTGTGTTATCTTACCGTCGACATCAAAATTTTCTTTTTCATGTTTGTTTTCGTGTCTGTATGTGAAATTGATCAAGTTCTAATGAACAAGAATCTCACCTATATACTGCCTGAAGGAGTTTCGTTTGAATAATGGTATATATTTTCTCAATTCCTATTGAAAGCGGAAGTAGTGGTAGTAGATTTCTACCACTTCCGGCTTATAGCAGAGAAGTTCGAGTCGGAAAACCATTTCTACCTATTTGTTAAAGACTTTACTCTTTAGCGATCAAAGCTACAACCGGAAGTAGTTGATTTCTGCCATTTCCAGTTTGAAACGAGGGTTAAGAGAGTAGATGGCATCTCGTAGAACGCAAAATCAATTCAGAAAAGCAGTTTCCCCTATCTAGTATTTTTGCTCTAGGTAGATAAATAATTGAAACCGAAAACTAGTAGATTTCTACTACTTCCGGTTTTAGTAAAGAGGTTAGAAGGAGACTGGACATATTGTTGGTACGCTTAATTGATGGCGGGAAACCACTTCTCGCTCGCTATCTATTACCGCTTTACTCTATACCGATCAACGTTAAAACCGGAAGTGGTTGATTTCTACCACTTTCGTTTAAATAGGGAAAAATGAAATGAAATCTTTAATTGTTACGTCCCACGTTTATGCCAGTTAGGCTAAAGGAGACGGTGATGAAGAGAGATAAGTGAAATGGTAGAATGAAGAAAGTGGGAGGAAACGAGAGAACCCCGAGAAAACCCACAAGCACGGTGTTTGTCCACCACAAAGTCCACACGGCGTTTAAATAGAGAGTTAACAGAGAAGATGGTACCTTTTCTTAGAAAATCAAATCAACTCCAAAGAAAAAACGGTTGTCTCTTGTATAGATTTTGCTTTATATTGATCCACATTAA
Organism: Thermobia domestica; assembly: GCF_964235325.1. Taxonomy (NCBI): domain Eukaryota; kingdom Metazoa; phylum Arthropoda; class Insecta; order Zygentoma; family Lepismatidae; genus Thermobia; species Thermobia domestica. Next base: position 193,274 of record NW_027655920.1, read on the forward strand.
AAGGGGAAGTTGTAGTTGATTTCTGTAGCTTCTGGTTTTAGAACTGAGTTAAAAGATGGAGATAAAATGTATTCTTTGGACATTTAATCAGTGTTCGTAGTTTGGAGGGAATTTCCCAAATCTAAGGAAATTTCGTTCGTAACTACAACAAAATGGGGAAAAAGGGATTTTTTCTATAAAACATGAAAATCCAAAGAAATTCTCGTGCTGACTAATTGGCCAATATAAATGCTTATTTTATTTATTTATTTATTTATTTATTTATTTGTCTTCAGAAATAAAAGTATACAACACAGTAGTGTCTTAAGGATACGTTCCGTTCCGGAAAAATGGAAAACGGAAAATATTTTTTCCGGAAACCGGAAAATTGAAAACGGAAGACGGAAAATTTTCCGGAAAAACAGAAACGGAAAATTTTCCAGGAAAGCGAAAGACGTAAAATTTTTCGGAAAATAGGAAGACGACACATTTTCTGAAAAAAGAACGGAAAACGGAAAATGTGATTTCCGGAAACCGGAAAGCTTTTTTATCCGGAAATGGTCATTCCTATAATGTGTGTGTATTTCCAAAATAGTATAATTTGTTCCCATTGATCGGTATACACCTTTACTCTATACCGATCAATGTAAAAACTGAAGATGTTTCACTTCTACACCTTCTGGTTTGAATATTGCCTCCATCAAAGAAATTCTCTTCTAAATTTCGATCTTCTACATCTTGGTCAAAATTGATGATGATCCATAATTGATGATGATGATCAAAATTGATGATGATCCATAAAGTACTAGCTCTTGAGATTTTTTGTTTACCGGACAAACGAACACACGGATAGCCAGGGTAAAATATGTAGGAGTTTTGGTGTAAGTGTTACACTTATTATTTATTTATATTCGGATGTTACGTCCTCCTTTTTTACAGTTTGCACTATAAAGAGCAATCATAATGTAATCAATGCAATTTAATGAAAGAATTGTTAACAAAAAAGTTTACTTTCTTCAGGTTGTAATCTCACCAGTGTGGATGGAGTGTGTAGACCAGAGACGGGCATTTTTATTAACCCTTACTCACATTCACCCTTAATCAATTCCCTCACACTCAGTGAACTCGCTCTAATTCACCCTCATTCGCCCTCATACTCAAATATTGATGATGTCCTCACCCTCAATCGACTTACTCTCACTTACATTCACTCTCCTCACCCTCGTCTACCAAAATGAGGGTGAGGGCGGCAACCTTGAGAGCTAAAATGAGTAAGGGTGCCGATCTCTGGTGTGGACATGTTTGATCAATGTTAGAGCGTTCGCATCTGGCGGTTCCTTAGTTTGATTGATCAACTCACCTGCTATTGAAGTGGAAAACATCTTGTTCGTGGAATTTCTCGGGTTCTTCTGTATGCTTCCACATTCTCATTCCACCATTTTTCATAATCATTCACTTGTTTTAATTAATGATCCATCTCCTTTAGCCAGAAAGGAATTGTAATCTGACGTTAAATTACACATTTGATTTGATTTTTGTTTTGGCGAAAGGCGGAAGAAGGGTTTTGCGAGGAACAAAATATCATTTTGTGGGACCTTGAATAAAGAGTTGAGAAAAAGACTCATAAAGTGTTTGGTGTGGAGTATTGTGCTGTATGGATCAGAAACATGGACATTACGCAAAATGATGAAAACAGCTTTTGAAATGTGGGTGTGGAAAGGAATGGAGAGAATTAGCTGGGTCCATCGGAAAACGATTGAGGGTGTGTTAAAAATGGAATAGGAGAAAAGAACAATTTTAAATACAGAGTGTCCCAAAAGTAGGTATACAGTCCCATGCTGATCAACTCATTGCTTTATATATCATTTCTTATTGTTGTCTCTCAGATACACTTATAGTACAGAAAGTATAACGTCATTGGCTTCCCGCGAAAAGTTGTAGCGACATTTATGGGGAGTAGCCAGCTTGGTTACTCGTGGCTCGCTGAGCGCAGTAGACGGTTGGTGGTGATTGGCTACCCTCTTACTACACTCCCAGTGACGAGCAGGTCCAAGCGCGGGAAGCCAACAACGTTATACTTTCTGGACTATAGTTTCTTTATTATTTGTTCTTAATGTCTTTTTACTTATATCTTAAGCACGGAACAGCCGAAGCAAATAAACTTACTCGTATAAGCTAGAATGATATACTTGATCAATGCAAGGGTGTATACCTACTTTCGGGCCACCCTGTATTATCAAGAAGAGAAAACAAACTGATTGGGACATTGGCTAAGAAGGAATTGTACCATGAAGGACGTGCTAGAGGATATGGTGGCAGGAAAGACAGGGAGGGGTGAAGGAGACTACAGATAATGGACGATACCTAAACAGAAAAATCGTCCGTGAAGATGAAGAGGTTAGCGGAAGACAGTAGAACATGGAAGCTTCTCAATTCAGGCAAATGAGCTGCCCTGCCAATATGGCAGAATAGTTATGGTGATGTATGTAGGGGACAAAACAGCTGTCCTCACATTCCTCTAACAGTCGCTACTGCCACAGAGTAATAATAAACAGTTCACGCTAGGGAAGCAACACATTTATTTCTCGAATTTCGGTCAAAGGCATAACTAGAAGGAAACCAAACAGGGCCAATGTCCTAAAACATTTCTCTGCTACAGAATCACTGGTACACTGTCATAGTGGGGACACGATGGCTCTGTGTTAGAGCGCTTACCTCTACTACGTGGGGTCCTTGGTTAGATCCCCGGCCAGGTAAATTTATGTTAGACAACATCATGTCCATAGGTATCCTCAATTTACTCCCGTTTCCTCCCACAAACTCATTTCATCATTCTTTCATTATCGTTCACATCCCTTAATAATTCGTTTCTCTTAGCCTAAAGGCAGGCCCATAGCCAGCCCCAAAATATAGGGGGTAGAAGTTAGGGGGGCCCGATCCAACCATATTGTAGTTCACCATATTATAGTTCATTTGCAAGCCTATCGTGAAAATTTTAGGGGGCCAGTGAAAATTTAGGGGGGCCCGGCCCCCCTAGCCCCCCCTTTGGATACGGGACTGGTTAAAGGGCATAATCGCGGGACGTAAACTGAAATATTTACAAGGTGATAGTGGTTGTGGATTCTCAAATTCCGCCTTTGAGTAGTGCAAGGACGATGAGAACAGATTTAGTATTGCCAACTAGTCTTGTGGCTACTCCAATGGTTTCAGTCCTTGATATATTTGTTACGCGGTTTCTCTTAACTGCTTTCCTGCGGTCGCAAGTTACTGTCAAAGCTTTCATCATCCCATTCATTACTAGTATTATGTAATTATTGTTTGAAGTTCAAGCGAAGATTTGTTTGCGAATGTTGTTTGTTCATTTTGAAAGAAGTTTACTACTAGAACAGTAAGATAAACAGGAATAAACATAGAAAAAAAAAAAAAAACAAGTATTGTGTTTAACTTATGAAGAATGTACACTGACAAAGTACACTAGGTTTCTGCAAACTTAATAACCACAAAATACTTTGTGTATAGGCCTACAATGTGTTTAAAGTTTACTTAAGGAAATCTCTTAAATTATCACTATTCTTGACATAAATGTGATGTCTATTTACTCTGTAATGTACTACGCCCTCCCTTTTCTGTGTAACCAAAATATAGGAAATACAACTCACATACAGAAATGTCTTGCATAACAAGGCTGTCATCAGGGACGCACCCACAATGGTACACTATATTACACCGGGTCTTGACTCAACCCCCATCTCTATCTCAAATAAAGATGGCGTTTTATAGTTTTCTTATGAATCGATCACGCGGGTTACCCTCTGAAATCATCACTGGAACACGTTTACATAGAAATAGGATTACGATAGCTTGTTGAAGCTGAATACTAGGCACAGCTTGGTGTTTGTCTTATAAGTATAGGTACAGTCTTCGTATCACACTAAAACAATAAAATAATAATTCATTTCATATGAAAGCCGCAACACAAGCAAAATATACAAAATATATTTTCTTCATCTATGATCAGTGTTGCTAATCAAAAGTAGACGTAGTAGAGTAACGAGAGGGTATCTGCCAATGGTGATTAATAAAATGAAATGAAATCAAATATTTATGTTTAACGTCCCACGGTTAAGCCGGCTAGGTTAAAGGAGACGGTGATAATGAGAAATGAGTGAAATGAAGAAAGTGGGAAGAAACGGGAGAACCCCGAGAAAACCCGCGAGCACCGTGTTTGTACTCAGACTTCTCTTACATGTGAATTAAAGCATGAAATTTCGAGAAATGGGCAGGAACAAAGGTCGTGTGTGGCGATATTACATGCAAAATTATAAAGAGAAGAAAGTATCTTGCAAATATTGTGAACACATATATTTATGCGCAAATATTGACAAAATGGTGGGACATGTGTATTCTGGCAGTTACCCAACCTAATTTGTTTATAACATTTAAAAAATTAATATGTTTATATCAGTAGTAGAGTCAAGTTTAGAAAGTCCACTTACATATAAATTTAAACTGTTTAGCGGTTTAAAAGAATGTGGACTTACTATACCATTTTGAAACATATTTACTTTCATAGAACATATTGTAAATAAATATCCATTTATGCGTACTCTCTAAATATAATAAAATGTTAATAAAATAGCATAACACCGTTCAGAATATACATTTTAAATACTCCTCTGGGGACAACAGTAATAATATACTATGGTATATAAACGAATTTAACTTTGAAATCATAATATAGTAATAGAATGCAATTTTATTTATGATTGTACATAAATTCCTGGAAATTTCCCAATTTGGGGAATCTTCCCGGGAATCTTCGCAGGGAATATTCCCGAAAAAATCTTCCCGTGAATTTACCATTCACTAGTCAGTGTGCGAATTAAAGGACATTTTACAGGGGACATACAGTGTACATAGAAGAAAATTTACATGGGGAAGTTCAAAACTTATGAGAGACAACTAATTCTTCAGAGAGAGGCTTTGGTATACAACATTTCCACTCATACCTATTCAGTCTATCAAAACGAAACCTAGTACACCCATTTCCTAACCCCTAATTTTTCGAGATACATTTGGATTGTGTGCTTTTACCCGCAGGCACTCTAGAAGGGAGTCAAAGTTGATGGGAGGGATTTTTGGAGGAAATTTTTCCGACATTGTCTCAATTTTCCCTGTTCAAGTATATTATGGGCGCCAATACATAGTACTTTTGGAAAGCCGTTTCACGCTAAAGAGAATGAATTACAAACCATGACTTTCCAATGAACAGTCTTGATGCAATAGCTATTTCACTGCGAGTCTACGATTTTCTTTGTACTAACAGGTTTAATGGGTCCCACAGGCTTACTCGGTTGTCCATGGCACCTAATGTTTTGTGCATCAACATATTTTTGTTAAGTTTATCGAATAGACTAGGTTTGATTCGGAGATCCGGATGACACGTTCATGTCCGTTCCTTGTAAGTTTTGTACAGGTAAATTCAGTTCAGCACAATATAATTACACAGAGTTCGCAAAGCTGAGATATACCATGCCAGCTTCTATCGAAGACAAACCTTTGATTGCAAGGGATAAGAACGGCTAGGAAAACAAGAGTTCGCACGTGAACAATCTGGTACTAGAAGAACCAGAAATTCCAATAATTGCAGAAGCTCTTGGACTCCCGAAGGACCTGGCGTACAACGAGAGGAAAGAAAGAAATTGTGCATCTGAGTGATGCACATTTACAGTGTTTCTGCTTGCCCAAGTGAGGCGAGAGACTCTTACATTTGGGAAAAGAAATTTCAGTAGAAATACTTGCGATAAGTTAAGTGTAACTAAATAGTTTATCCTTGCGAATAGGGGATGCTCGGCATCCCAGAGTTAACTAACGCTACAATTCTGTTCATTTGGTAGGTAATTATGTGTTTAGAGTTATTTGAGAGCTATTTTGGTCGTTCCAAACTTTCTGATCACTTCAATTCTATTCTTAATAGGGATGCGTACGAGACAAGATTTGTGACTGTCTCGTCTCGAAAATGTGCTGCAAAAATGAGTCTCGACTCGAAAAATGTATATCTCTCTATTGGAAGAGCCGTGTCTCAACTCGAATTTTGTCAAGAAAATCCTGTCTCGTGCGAATCCCTAATTATTAACCTGGTAATGACATCGGTTACTGACAGACCCTTAAAAAACATAGGAGATAGAGTGATCCACATAGTATGCGCATAGGGTTCAAAACACATCCTCAGCCCAGACCCAAAATCATTATTAACTTCTATGGAGGCTTCCACCCTTCGTAGTAGAGTCGTTACAGGTTTCTTTAACGCCCACAAGTGGTGGAGCGTCCTACAAATTCTTTTTCTTTAGTGTTCAATATGTAAAAACTTCCGGGTTCATAAATCTCTTAATCCCTGACACTTAATTTTAGTCCCTGACACCCTCAGAAGATATTCAATGTACTGATCGCACTTTAACAACCACTACGATATGTTCTTCTAAAGTAAGGTGGATGGCCAAGATTTTTTTGAGCAAGACGGTACAATGAATCCATTCAATTCTCTCATTTTACGAGAATTTCGATATTTTGGCACAATTTTAAAACTTTTTGGAGTCTCCCGATTTGTTTCAATTCGGGAGCACATATCTCCCTATGAAAATAAAATTTTAAAAAGTGCCAACTTAATGATAAGAATGTAGCTAACAATTTCAAATTTTGAAGTTTTTCTAATGCCTAGAGATTTTCTACAGTCTCTGAATACACTGGAAATCATCTTATTAGTTGTTCAAAATAAAATACGTTAGTAACTGTAGAGTAATAAAATATTCTAAATTTAAGCACTTTATTAGGATTATTGTAGTTTGCCTCATATGGTTCTAATATTGTTTGTACAGTCATGTGCAAACTGACTGTCGCATATCTATAACTGTCTTCTTGTAAGAATATAATTTGATAATGATTTTCCGGGGTACCTTCAATACTAATACTATGTGTATAATCGGGAAATGTATATTTCTGGTAAATTTCATAGGAAAAGAATTGTAAATACGAAAATTAGAATGAGTAAAACAAAATGTTGCTAAATAGACAAAAAAAGTTTAATTTTCGTCTTATTGTTGTTATTTACTCCTCTTTTGACATGAAATTTGCCACATACATGTCTTTGCCGATTATACACATACTAACATTATAAGATATACCGGACGAATTCGTTATCAAATTATATTCCTATAACAACATATTTATAGACATGCGTAGGGATGGGCACGAGACAAGATTTGTAGCTGTCTCGTCTCGAAAATGTGCTGTAAAAGTGGTCTCGAATCGAAAACTGTATATTTCTCTATTAGAAGAGCCGTGTCTCGACTCGAATTTTGTCAGGAAAATCCTGTCTCGATTCGTCTCGTGCGCATTCCTAGACATGCGACAAAAATTTTGGACATGCATGTACATCTGTTATCCGTCCGTTACTTCACACGTTAACTTTTGAACGAAAGTGTTTTTTTTTTTTTTTTTTTTTTTTTTTTTTTTTTTTTTTGCAACTGGCAACTAGTAGGTTTATCTCAACTGAGTTTGTTAATGGAATCCATGGGTGCACCCACGAAGTGGTTCATCGGGTGCGGACATCCCTCAAAAAAAAAAAAAAAAAAGTTACTCGAGAGACCTTTTTAACACCTTCTTAAGAAAACCATGGTTGATCTAGAAGAGAAGATCACCTTAAGAGATATGGTCTTACACTGCATACGTTCTGTTTATTTTCTTATAACTGGGGAAACGGTGGCTCAGTGGTAGAGTGCTTACCTTTGGTGCTGGTGTCCCTGTTTCCATCCCCGGTCAAGTAATTTTGTGGTGGACAACGCCGTGTCCGTGTTTTCTCGGAGTTCTCCCTTTTCCTCCCACATTCATACTCCACAAATTCTTACATCATCATTCACCTGCCTTAATAATCGTCTCCCTTGGGCTAAAAGGAAATAAGCGTGGGACGTTAACCTGAAAGAATTTATTTCATTTTATTTTTCTCAGGATATAGATAGCAGTACTTTAAAATAACGTATCGTTTATCGTGTGTAGAATAATACCAATTCAATATTGCATAGACGTAGTAGCTAATATTGGCGGGCCTTCCCCAAACTTCGGACCCCTGCCAAGATCAATTTCTGGGTGTACGCTTGATGCAGTCAAATCGTTAACATCTTCATGGGTAATGACGACTTTAACCAGGGGGAGGAGCCGATCAGGGTGATTGTCACCCCGAGAAGAGGAAACTTTCTTATTTTATATATAAATAAAATCCTTCCCAGAGTTTGGAGCTCTTAAAAGTAGCTCTATAACGTAAGTAGGAGTATTACAAACCACCGCCGCCCCCGGAAGTCCGTCCTGGATCCGCCCCTGACCTTAACGATAATATACGATACAGATACAGATACAGATCCGATTACATACGATACAGAAATATTGCTGAAACTGGAAGTTTTTCTTTGGGGGAAGAGTAAAAGATTTTTAATAGCAAATATTAGTAATGTAAATCCTCACATATTTAAACATCTAAAGCTATATAACAAGCCTACTGACCGCTTTAACTGACAAGATATTCATTTACAAATGTAAGTTTCCTGCATGGGCGCACCATGCAGGGTCCACTGGGTTCGGACACCCCCCCGAAATACTTCGCCACTTGACATACATTTATACATTTTCTTAATAAAATTATATTTGCACAGAAATGATTTATGTAACTCAAAGATTTCTTTCTTATACTTCGTGTAGTACAATAAGTAGCTGTTAATTACTGCTACCTGTATTCCTGGGATAAAAAAATCAGAACTAGATTTTTAGATATAATAAGATTCTAGTTTTTTCCCCCTGAAAATATAATGGGAGTACTTAACAGTTACTTATCGTATTTTTCAATGCAGAATAACATCAGTACAATGTTAAATAGACATGGTGTCTTGTAGTACTGGATGACCCCCCAAAAAGTTTGGACCACTCCCAATAAAAAATTCTGGGTGCACTTCTGCTTTCGTGTGATCCTATTTACTGTGTCTACCAGTTTGTTATTCATTACAATTGTCAGATTGTGACAAATTCTGTACTATTTTGTATTATTATTACTATTATTATTATTATTATTATTATTATTATTATTATTATTATTATTATTATTATTATTATTATTATTATTATTTTCAAATTGACTGTAAATAAACCATCTCTAGCTAAGGATCTTCTTTCTTGATTGTGTAATGGATTCTATATAATTTTCATCTGCTGTCCCCGTTCAAGATTTCGTTACTGAGGTTTATATAAGTTACTTCCCTGTGTAGAAAATATGATGGTAATTCCAGTGTGCACAAGGTGTTTTCTTGTATAGAAAGTTAGTTAACAATAACAGTTACTACAGCATTTCCCATTAATGTTACTTAAAATCACATTAAACTTACATTAAAGGCCATTGCGCGGCAGATGTTAAGTTTAAAAGGTAATGCATGACAACTTCCTCAATGAATATCGCTTTGTTTTTGAACTGAAGAATTTGTGTAATTGCTCCAGGATATTTTGAACGTATACGGAAGATTTTTCTGTTTGATTTTCTCTTTCTCTCTCTTTTTTTTAATGCTTTCCTCCGGACAAGACAGTGTGTAACTGGTGGGTTAGATAGAGTTTGGACAGAGCCGTGCCGTGGAAAATCAGCGCCCGGGGCGAGAGTATACGACGGCGCCCTCATACATATATTCCAAATAATTTTTCCTTTCTTTTGCCCCTTTTTCTCCCGATTTTTTCGCCCCCTTACTTCGGAGCCCGGGGCCGTTGCCCCGCTACCCCCCTCACGGCACTGCCCTGGAGTTTGGATTTAGCGTCCACTTGAACAGCGAGTATGTAAACCACCCCACTTCAGAACGTATTTACAACTTACATATTGTAATTTTCATTTCTTGTTTTTAATGCAATGAACGATTTATATGCTGTGTAAATCAACGGGGATTAGATTTAGGAATTAAGAATTAGATTTTTTGGGCTTTCGGCATTTATTAGCCAGTCACGTGCGAGGGATGACGTCTCTCGGTGATCACACTATTAGGGAAAAGGAAAGGAAGGAAGCGGTCTGGAACTTCTATGTTAGGTATCATCTCGGCATTTGCCTGGTCTGAATGAGGGTAAACCAGAAAAACTTTGCTCAGGATGACTGGCCTGAAAAAAAAAGCTTTTACATTTTTTCGACCGAGTGTCTCTACCGGGAATCAAACTCAGGATTGCTCGCACCAAAGACGAGAGCACTAGCGACTACTCTACGCGGGATAACACCGAGAAAAAAAGTACATATCATACGAAAAAAACGTAGGTTACATTGTGTAAATCTTGTAGTTTTTGTCCTGAACGTACAGCAAACATATAACTGAAAAAGCAATTTTATACGTATACTTTCCGTAAAACTGTTCCCAATAAACGTATTTCCCATATGAAAGGCGGTCAGGATCTCACATACAGATGGGCCTGTGTAACATATAGCTGACGTATGTAATATACGTATATGTATGTAATATACGTAAGACTGTTAGATGTCAAACATCCTGCAACGGCATGATGTAACATCTAAGCGAGAAAAGTATGTAGCATATGTATAGCGTACGCTCCGTAGTAATTTACGTATAAATGTAAGGATTTCGTATATTTATACAATATATCGCTGTCCGGATAACAGATTTTTCTCAGTACACCAAGAAGAAAGGATTAGGGAAGTGAGGAAGAGTCTGGGTCTTATATGTTACGTACTGTTCCCTGGAAAATGAATCCACGATTTTTAAGTACTTAAATAGATAAATAAATAAATAAATAAATAAATAAAAGTTTGGTTCGACGATTATACAACTAGGGTAAGGGAGATGCTGATAATAGGATGGATGATAATGGCGGAATTAAGAACGTAGGAGGAAATGGAAGAGTCCCGAGAAAACCCGAGCATAATTAGGGCAACATACCTCCATCTATTCGTATTCGAAGTTCAACTGAACTTAGATTCTATTTTATTGAAGAGGATATATGGAAAAAGAAAGTTATGCAGGTTTGCTGATTATTCTGCTAATGATAATAATCGCGAAGAATGTTGTGATAAGCTTTTATGTAATCATTAAATGACACAACATATGTCAGAAGTCAGAAATTTTTAGACATTGAAGTCTTTAATTGTCTTTCCAACTGGAAATATTTATAAGCACTACTGTAGAAAAAATAATAACATTAAGTTAATCTTTCTTTATTTTCAAATCGCGATATTCTTGTTCTTTTTGCAGCATTTTTGCAAAACGTAAACACGTTTTGCAAAACGGTTCTTTGACTCCATTGGTCATTACCTCAGGGATATACATTGCGTGTCCTCTACCGTGGCTGGGTAGAAAACCTATAATCACATAAGATGCGTTTCTTTCCTTCAATTTCCGCGAATACAGAGCAGTGGTTACACCAGAAATATGATTTCTTTTTTTAAAACTTTCCCCTGGTTCCGTTCCGAAGATACATGGTTAACCGCTGAGTAGCTGAGTAAGACCGTTTGTCTTTTTCTCTCTTTTTCTTTCTTTCTCCCTGCGGCTTTGAAAATACTCAAACGAGCATGACGCGGCGATAGGTACTTCAATGTCACTTGTTCATTGTTCACCGTTGCAGAACAATGCGAAAGGAAAACCAAAATGATTTTTTTTGTCATACAGAAGTACTTAAAGAAACCGGGGCTTAGGAAAATTCCTTTTTTATGTTCCAATTTTCTCTTAAGAAAACGAGCAAACAATACCATCTCCTCTTCACTTCACACAACACACACACACACACACACACACACACACACACACACACACACACACACACACACACACACACACACACACACACACACACACACACACATGAGTTGATAACAATTTTCACTTTATTCAATATTTCTTACCTAATTCTTTATTTCTTCACAGAATGTGCTTTCAATGAATACTTTCGAATTTCACACACAGTCCGCGCGACTATAAAGTAACACGCATGTCTTCACATGTATTAAAGAAAACTGAGTGGATTTCATATAATAATTCTAGTTTTATTAACCACAGACAGACGAGGGTTACTGGATTTTAATCCTTGTATATACAAGGTATTATAGAAAAAAAAAACTTATTTACAAAGGGTTGTCGTACGACAGACTAGGCTATTTTTTTAAACGACATTATTAGATCTCACAAAAAGATTAATATGAGGGTTGTCACCTTTTGGTAAGCCTACAATAGGACACACTTAGTGAACATGTGCTGATTTTCTTCTTCTTATATCTAGAATTGACAAACAAACTTATTTACATTTGTCAGTAATTTTCAAAGCAGAAAAGAAAACGTTGAAATGTACCGTTGAGACTAACAAAAACATGCGTCAGTCGGTAAAATAATGGTCAGTTGGCAACCCTTCTAATACTGAAATGTGTACATGGAACCAGGACCGTCGCGTGGGCGGGGCGCGACCAGGTGGGTGCCGGGACAACAAATCAACAATATTAAAGGAATTCAGAATACCTAAGTAAAATTTATTTATTCCATAAAGACAACACAGCAGGCTTAATGTCCAGTTATACAAACACAAATATGCATCGTTTAATTATGCAGAAGTTATTGTCTGACAATTGTTTTGAACTTGTTTTCGGAAATACTAAATACATCTACTACATGAAATCTAATTATTTCGTTATATGAAGCACACATTCTCCACAGAGGAGACTTATGCAATAAGTTAGTTCTTGTTTTTCTACAATAGAATGTCGCAGTGTTTGCTGTTCTAGTCTTACCTATTGGGACACGTAATAATACTTTTGAAATTAATTCTGGACACTTAATTTTATCATTTAATAATTTATGTAAGAACAACAAATCAAACAATCATCTCTTTCTTTCTAATGTTTGAAAACTAAAATTCTTTACTATGGCTTCGTAGGGAACATAGTTTGGGTAGAAACCGGTTTTCTTTATGTAAGAATTTTAAAAATTTAATCTGTATATTTTCTATTTGCATCAGAGTATTTAGTGACATTTGATGTCCAATCTAATTTTGACCTCACATAGAAAAGTATAACTTTATAAATGTTAATTCTTTGTAGAAATCCTGTCCTATCGTATAAATTAAACCTAGGTTTCTATATGTACTACTCGTTATTTCGTCAACGTGTTGAGCAAAAGTTAATTTGCTATCAAATATAACTCCTAGATCTTTGATAGTATTTGGGATAGCCAAGGAAGTACCACTTATTATATAGGTAAAGGTAATTGGCTTTTCTTTCCTCCTGAAAGATACGTATGTACATTTGAACAGATGAAGAACTAATTTGTTCTTATTAATAATAAGGACTCGTTGTAGATCCTATTGAAGTTTCCCGCAGTCATCAATTGAACTTACTTTGGAGTATAATTTGAGACTGTTGGCAAACAGAACTACTTGAGAAGTTTTAATACACAGATGAATCTTTAATAACAAGAAGAAACAAAATGGGACCTAGATTAGATCCTTCGGAGACTCCAAATAGAGTATTGAACTTGAAAATTACACTGTTCAACAACGAAAATGTAAATTGAACAAAATCAGCTAATTGTTATTGATTTTGTGGTGCTGATCACGAATTTGAAAGTTATTTTCGAATATTAGCTTTACTTTTCGTTTTACAGGCATGTCTAATAATAACGCTTTAAAAATAAATATATTTGCTTCGTTTGGGGTAAAATGTTACACTGATCCGGCAACACTGGAGAAACTATATGAACGCTTGGTTTCATTGCGTTCCTTATCTCAGTAGTGTTCTGCTATTGTTAGAAAAGACAGGTTTAGTGCAGTTATCAGCGTTTTGGGTGTGACGTTTGTGTAGTGCAGGACATAAAAATACAACTACAAGTACGCAAAAATACTGGTATTTCGAATGTATATTTTAAAATAGTTGTTGGAACTATTTCAAGTGACATTTTGAGGATTTCAATAAACAAAAATGCCGCGAAATTGTGTAAACAGTGCGGATAGCTTCTGCTACGTGTGTGGGGAAGTGACATTTTCCTCACAAAAGCAGACTATAACACCACTAATAAGAAAAGCCTATCAATATTACTTTGGTTGTAAAATTGGAGACCAAGATAATTACCGGTAATGTAAATGATCGTTTAGGATTATTCAACTGAAACTCTCTCCAGCTCTCTGTGAGAAATTTTATTATTTTTTTTTATTTTTATAAATCTTGGAATTCATATGTATCAAGTTCAAAATAAACAAGAATAGCACTCGATTTCAATAATTCAAAACCATGTTTTCATTAACTTTTACGTTTTAACTACAAAAGCCATTCACTTTTTTAAAAAGTGACATAATACCAACTCCTTTATCTTACATTATGATCTTACATTCCATATTTAAATCTGGAAGTATAGAATAAACTCTGGTTGTTTCTCATAACATACTTCGGGGGGAAGGGGAGTAGGAACCCCGGGCGCTTACAACCCACGCGACGGCCATGCATGGAACTATTTATTGGATATTTCACGGAACTATGGACTGATAAGCCCATTTTAAAGGATTTTGGTTTACCAAACCTCCTTTACATATTGACCCTATCAGGGAGACAAAAGAATGAGTGTCCGTCCTTCTGGGAAGAAATCTGAAAAACTCCTCGATAAATCACCACCAGTGTTAACCAGGATGTAAGTTACTTAGGAATAAAATTCATTGATGGAAGCGGTTTCACCACAGGAAATGATAGAAGTCAAGCATTTCCGGCTTTAACGTGATCCATATAGAGCAAGAAACCAGTAGCGTAACCAGGAATTTATTTCGGGGGGGGGGGTTCAAACTAAATATGAAGCTATTTTATATTAAAATTGCTAAAATTGCCCCTAAAATTAGGCTAAATTTTTAAAAAGTCGAAATTTCGGGGGGGGGGTCCGGACCCCCGTGTCCTCCCCCTTCCGTACGTCCCTGCAAGAAACGATAACATCTAAATAGCGAGAAAACGGTTTCGTGCAGTCGACTAAATGTCTCAAGAGTAAATTTCATCTGCATCCTTAACTTTATACTAAAACCAGAAATGATCGAAATTCACTAAAAATTCCGGTTTCAATGTTGATCTACATAGAGCAGAACTAGATAAGAAATAGCGGGAAGTGGTTTTCTGTAATCAATCGTTCTAAGACAATGGTATATAATCTCTCCTCTTCACTCTCTATTCAAACCGGAAGTGCCAGAAACCAATCACTTCCGGTTTTAATGTTGATTGCTATAGAGTGAAAAATGGCAAGAGATAGGAGAAGCATTTTCTCTTTTTTGCAATCAATTAAGCATCCCAAGAGTGCATTCCATTTCCAACTTAAGATCTCTAATAAAACCAGAAGTGGTAGAAATCTATTGACACTTCCGGTTTGAACATGAATTGAGAAAATATCATGTCTTAGAAACCAAATTCCTTTACGTGGTGTACATGTGGCATTGTTAGTATTGTTATTATTAGTAGTAATATTATTATGCTTTGACAGATTATTTTTCTGTTTGTTTGTTAGGGTCAAATGTTGCAACTTTAGTTTCATTCATTTCCATAATAAATTGTAGAAACAGTAGATTTCTACAACTTGCGATTACACTGGAAGAATACAGCAAGAGAAGGTTTTTTTTTTACATCTCTGAAATTCTGTACTGTTTATACAGATGAAATTCAATATTTTCACACAACTGTACCGATAGAGTCTGCAAAAATATTTGAGAGTCAGAGGTCAAGGTCCTTGGCACAGGGTCAATGACCTATGGAACCTAGGACTACTTTTCTATATTTTGGCGGGGTATGTTGACCCACCTTCTAAAATTTTGGTAGGGGTATCTACGACCACCCCCTTAAAGTTTGAAAATTTCCAAATTTAAAAATGTGGTATGGTAGTACAGGATCAGGATATATACTTCTATATGTTTTGAGGGTTCATCTCGTTCTCTCTCTTCGGTAAAACATTATCAAAATTCAAATTTCGGAGGATTTTGACTTAATTTATTCTGTTTGGTGAGGTCTTATTACCTTATATGGTTATATTGGCGTGTACAGAAGTCTATTCGTTTTCATAAATTATAGGTATCTTGACTTACTCCTAAATTTTGACAGGGGTATCTACGACCACCCCCTAAAATTTTGGTAGGGGTATCTACGTCCACCCCATTAAATTTTGGAAATTGCCAAATTTAGAAATTTGGTGTGGTAATATAGAATCTGGGTAGACCTTATTACCTCGGTAAGTTTTAAGGGTCCATCTCGTTCCCTTTTATGGTAAAAAATTACCAAAAATTCAAATTTCGGAGGTTTTTGACCTAATTTATTCTCTTTGATGAGACCTTATTACGTATATGATTATATAGGCCTGTGCAAGGGACCAGTTCCTTTAATAAGGAATGGGTATATTTGTACTGCCTTCTTGAAATTTGGGAAGGGTACATTGGTCCATCCCTTAAATTTGGAAATTAAAAAAATAAAAATTTGTTATAGTAATATAGGACCCTAGTAAATATTGCTGTACATTTGGGTGGTCCACTTCATTCCATTTCATGGGTAAAAAATTGACACAAAAAATTAGTATAACTACGTGTTTGCCACGAGGTCGGTTATTGACCTAATTTATTCCCTTTGATGATGGTCTTATTGTCTTATATGATAATATGGGGATCCAATTTCTTTCATGGAGCATGGTACATTACCGTACCCTTTTGAAAATTTGGAAGGGGTACCTAGGACCACCTTTAAATTTTGGAATGGTCAAAACAATAATTGGTAAATGTTCGGTAGGTTCTATTATAAATTTGGGTGGCCCACCTCGTTCTCTTCCATTCGTATAAAATTGTCATATGGTCATGTGTTCGTCACTAGGTCGGTAATTGACCTAATTTATCTCCTATGATGAGGTTTTATTACATTATATGATTAGATGAATGAGTACAGGGTTCACTACCTTTCATAAGACATGGGTACATTGGCGGACTTTCTTCAATTTTGGGAGGGTACATTGGCACACCCGTAAATTTGGGAATTGCACATAGCAAAATTTGTTAAATGTTCGGTAGGTCTCACCATAAATTTCGGGTGATTCAATTTATTTCCGTTTGTGGGGAAATAGTTGCCAAATATTAGTAAGATCACGTATTCGTCACGTGATCGATTATTAACATATTTTTCTTTTTTGGATGAGGCGTTATTGCCTTATACGGTTAAATGGGTGACTATAGGGGTACATTTTCTTTTATAAGACATGGGTACATTAATACTTCTCTCTTAAATTTTGGGAGGAGTACTTAGGACCACCTTTTAAATTTGGGAATTGTGAGAAAATTGATATTAGTTAAATGCTCTCTAGGATTTACTGTACATTTCATTGGTCCTGATTATCCCTTCCTATGGATAAACAATTACCAAAAATTCAAAATTTGGAGGTTATTGACGTAATTTATCTTCTTCGATGTGGCTTTGCTGCAAAATATGATTATATGGTTAGGTACAGTGTCTGTTCTTTTTTCATAGAACTTAGGTACAGTGATGTACTCCTCTTAAATTTTAGGAAATATACCCCTAAATTTGGTAATTGCGATAGAACAAAATTTGGTAAATGTCCTTGTATGATATGCGAATATTGAATATTGTGCTTAACGTTCACTAAGATAAATTGTAACAAGGTTTCATTGTCTTTCATTGGAAGAAGTACATTTGACTCATTCCTAAAAGTTGTCAAAAATAAATTTAAGAAATTCGTAATTGCTTTTAGGGCTTTGGTAAATTTGAATGATGCAACTTGTATCCTTTCAAGGGTATAAAAAATACTTAAAATCAAAATTTGAAGGTTTTTGATCTCAATTTTGCACTTTGAACTTTACTCACAACTTATAGTCTCTAACACCCTGGTGATTAGTTGAATAGTTAATTAACATCCTGTATTTAAAATTCAGGAACGAACTGCTGCCTACACTTCCACAAATGACGCATCTGTTTATAACATCGCAATTCTTTGCGAAAATTTAAATATTTTTAACTAAATGGCGTGACAAACATCTTGGCATTTGTAGGCGGCGCTCGAAGTTTCCTTTAAATGATGCTAGCAAATGAGAGGCCTACGGTATTGCCACGTTTATTTTGTACACATTCAGTTCAGTCTATTCCCTGCCACCTGATCGCGCTGTAGTTTGTCTGCTTAGCCAATTCATAGTCGTACCCCTTTACCACTTGGCAACGTCGCGTCAGAGCTTGCGTTTTATTCGTTTAGCTAAAATGCCAAGATGTTTATCACAGGCTTTAGTAAAACATGTAACACTTTTTATATTTTTCGAATTGACCTCATTTTTAATTATTTATTCTTTTATTCTAGTTGATACCAATGAGATTGTGAGCGGTACTTGTTGGTCATGGAGAATACTGCTAAAAGTTTAATTTTAAATCGACGATCTATAAGATTGGACACTGCTGTAAGAAGGTTGCTAACAGGTGATAGTGGCGCTGCAACTGCAGAATCCTTGACATCTGTGAAATCATACGATGAGGTGCCTGGCCCTCGACCGATTCCAATTCTAGGCAACACATGGCGATTTATACCAATTATAGGTAAGTGGAATATTATATCGATTCATTGGTATATATTATGTTATATTATATAAGTACACCATTATCCATTGGAGAGGTAGATTTCTTCAATGGCTTCCTTCTAGATTGACGTTGGTTTCTGACGTGAGAAAAGGGTTTTAGTTTTCAGGACACTGGCATATCATGAGGGAAGCATGTCATTCGTAAAGATTATAATTTTGTCTCTACAAGGTAAAGAAAGAATACTTACGTAATACCCTGATATTCTTTTGTAGAAGAATTTTCCTTAATTTATTGCGACAAAATCATAGTCTTTAATGTTGTGTCTTCCCTGATGACATGCTTCTCCTTCTGTGTTATCTAATAAACCTTAAAAGTCCTGCTACTAATTTTTAGGCACTAAAGTAGTGTCTTCATTATTCGAGTAGAAAGGAACCAATAAAGCTTTTTTACTTTTTTGTGTTTTTAAGTGTAGAGACATTGTAGAACACATTATGTATGGTTTCACGCCTTTCTGCGTCAAGACATAAGGGTGATGACGTCATAACTTAAAATTTTTTGGTTAGACCTATTTTTATTATTTTTTGGCTGGCTTACTTTTGCACCTAGATAATTGAAATGTTGCTCAAACATTCAGTCCATTGAGTAGTATTTATCGGATTGTTTCACACTTCTGCGTTAACACAGGGAATCCAGAGGGGCAAAAGGGTAAAGAAAGTTTTTTTTTATTTACCAAACATCCCTTTTTTCTAGATTTTCCAGCCTCAGATTCATGATTCATGATGAAGGTATGTGAATAGTAGTGTTTGAAAGGCTGTGAAGAAACGAGGTATAAACCATGATCCTACGATAAATAGGGATGATGCTGTAGCCACTTACTGGAAGTCTATAATTAACCGTTAAAATATCCGGTATTTAAAAGGGATACACAGTGTGGATAGACAAGGAAATTTGTAATTATAAATGTTAATTAAGTCTGCACGAGATGCAAATACATTACTCATTGAACTCAGCAACTAAATATTTTTCCTTTTTGGTATCTGGCAACACATTTGTGACGTTACGCAAGATTGCCATCTAGTACAGCGTAGAGCAGCGTAGTTGTACCTAGAAAATTTATACAACATTTCTAGATACATAGACACATCCCCCAAGCCAACAATTTTAAATTTGGCGCAGAAATGAATTAAAGAATTGAACGAGAAGTTTGCACAGAAAAAGTTTTAAATCTTTGTGCAGGATCCTGTTCAGTGAGGTCTTAGTAATCTCCAAGCAATCTGATTTACTTCGGCTCCATTTCCGGAAGCTATACAAACCTCAGGAGCGCAAGAGTGGGCCACTATAAGAACTGTAACAACACCTGAAACTATCGGTGGTTTGCATAGCTTTTGGAAATAGAGACGGCGTAAATCAAGATGCCTGGAGATTACTAGGACCTCATTGAACAGGATCCTGGACAAAGATCTAAATTTTTCTTCCGTACAAAATTATGTTTCTGCAGAAATTATCAGATGATGGAAAGTATAGGCGGATGGAATTTTAGAAGACCATATCGAAAATTTGTAATAATGGTGCATTTGATATGAATAACATTCTCTTTACTGACGAATGCCACTTGTATCTGCGTGGCCTTTCTATTTTCTTAAGTAGAACTTTAGATTTTGGAGACAGACCAAACTGCCATCTATCGCAGTACTGGAGATGTTGATCAGTGATATCATGGACAGGATTACCGTCGAGACTTGTACTTCTACCGTCAGGAATGTTGCCCTCAGAATCCGAGTGTGTTTGTAGAGACCCGGTGCTCGTTTCGAGTATGATTGCGCCAAATCACCGAATTATAAGAAAACAATTCAATGTACAGTAGTTGCACAAGGATTGCTGAACCTCTATCAGTGCGAGTATGAAGATTTGCTTGAAAGGATTGCCACTATGGATGGACTCTTGGTTCCCGTCATATGAACTATGGTTGAAGAAGCAATCCGATGAATGGAAAGATAATGCTCTTCTCTCCCAAAAAACGTGTTTTCTGCTATAAGAGATAAAAATACGAGCTTTTAAAATCGATTTAGCTTTGACATCATCTACTCTCTTAAGCCTCTATTCAAACTGTAGTGGAAGGGGTGCACGGTTGCTTAGTGGTAGAGCTGAGTTGAGTTGATTTTAACGTCCTGTTCAGCAGCGAGGCTATGCGAGACGTAGACCGACTGATTAACGTGCAATCCGAACCACATAAGCTATCAACGGGAATCGAACCCGGGCTTCCCATACCAAAGGCGCGTACGCTAACCGCTTGGCCACAAATGAGCTCTAGTGTCTGAGGTCATTGGTTCGATTCTCTCTCAAGTAAGTTTGTGGTGGAGAAAATCATGTCTGTGGATTTACTCGGGGCATTCCCGTTTCCTCCCAATTTCTCATGCCACTACTTCTTTCATTGGGGGCGCGCTGGCTCAGTGGTATAACGTTCACCCCTGGTTTGATCCCAGCTCGCACCGTGTGGACTTTCTGGTGGACAAACACCGTGCTCGTGGGTTTTCTCGGGGTTCTTCCGTTGCCTCCCACTTTCTTCATTCCATCATTACATTCATTTCTCATCCTCGCCGTCTCATTTACCTAACAGGCATACGGTAACCGTGGAACGTGAAACTAAACGATTTCATTTTATTTTCTCATGCTATAAATATATTGTTCATACTTTTTCTCTGTGTGTACTCACACAAATTGAAGAACTGGTTTCCATATTTCAGCTTTCTGATATCCGCAAATCTCTGTCTTATATACGTATGTTAAAAGTAACTTAAAACTCTTTGGCGCAGTTACCCACAAACTACTATTTCAAGATTATAAAAGTATAACATACAAATAACTGCATACGTAATTAGTTAACCGATTTCCAAGTACATCATTTTGCTATTTTTGACTGATTTTTACTATAATAGTTTAATCCAATTACCTCACGACACTGTGTCAAACTTGATAAACTGTCACCCCTACTGGCAGTCCAACCCAGTACAAAAAGCACTAGAGACAGGAAGGTTAACTGTTTGGTACGCATGCCAAAGGAAAATTACTTCACAAGGATTTATTTTTCTTTTTTGTTTGTCTTTTCATGGTAAAGAACTTTAATTACACACTCTCTATTATACAGGGTGGTCTAGGAAATACTAAAGTAGCTCAAGCCTAAATCGTAGTAGCAGAATCTACGGAGGGTAATTTATCGGTATAGTTGGAGATTCGTAATTCCGAAAATAAAGTTGAAAATTGCTGTGATCCAATGTAGTTTAAACTGTAGGCTATGTAGGTCAAGCAAGGATCTGTGGTCATTTATCCCACAGTTTCAATCATCTCATGTTCCCGATTGCAATGTTGTTTCCATTGGTTACGATGAAAGATGACTCCTTTAGCAAAAGCTCGGCAAACCCCAATTAAAACACAAAAGGACAGCGTTGGCAGTTGGGAAAAGGCTAAAGTTTTCCACTGTTGGGTCTACTGTCTTTGCTGCTAGATTACGATCAGGAATTTGATTTCTATACTTTCGGCATCTATGGCTATGTTAACCTGTCCCGTATGAAGGATAGAATCCCTCGGCGATCACACTATCCGAGGAAAGGGAAAGAAGAAAGGATTGAGGAAGGAAGGAAGCGGCCTGGGACCTGGTATGTTAAGTACCATCCCGACATTTACCAGGTATAAATGAGGAAAACTCATGAAAACCTCACTCAGGATGGCTTCCCTGAAAAAGCTTTTACACTTTTTCGACCGAGTTTCCTCACCGGGAATCGAACCCGGGACCGCTCGCACTAAAGACGAAAGTGTTAGAGACTACGCTATGCGGGGCTACATCTTCCGGTTTCAGTGCCAATTCTTATACAGGTTTAGTAGTAATTATATAAGAAGCGTGAAAGTCATTTTGATATGTATTCAGTGTTTGAAGAAACAGATTTAACCTATAAACTTGACTCTTTATTCGAACCAGAAGTTATAGGCGTTACTTCCGGTTTCAGTATCGAATTCACATAATTTGTAAATCTGCCGTAGTTTCACCGGTACTAAAATCTACCGTAGTAGTTAAGTAATTCAATGAATTAGGGGAGCGGGGAACTAAAGTGTAAACCCTATGGTTGCAGAACTAAAAGCAAGCTGGTGCTTTTCCATCCTAAACATCTTATGTGAATTCAATCAATCAAAATATTCATATTACTTATGTCTTAAAGATATATATATATGTATATGTATATGCATGACGAATCTACAAATTGATTTTTCGTTCTTCGGTTGATGTTTGAGCACAAAAATGAATACAGAGGCTGTAGGTCCTCTTAAATGGATATCGTCGTGTTACTACAAGAATGGAATAAACCTTGTGTCAACTTTTTTCTTCACTCAGGCACGTAGCCAGGATTTCGAAATAGGGGGGGTCCGTGACGAAATACTGTGGTTATCACACCAGGGGCTCGATCATTCTAAACTATTTTAGTGGCAACATATATTTGTTCGTTTAGCCAGGATTTCGTAATCAGGGGGGTGACATGAAATACCATGGTTACACACCAGGGGATCAATTAATCTAAACTATTTTACTGGCAACATACCCATATTGGTCTTTTAGGACAATAAAATGAGGACATGTTACTAAGTATTTTAAGAAGAGAAACTATGAAGAAATCTTGAGTAAAAGAAAATAAAAAAGTATTGAAAAAGATATAGACTTCCGAGGTCATTCGAACTCGGTTCTATTTGTCTTCTTTCTTCTTCTTTTTCTTATCTTCGTTTAATGCCATCAAGGATAGCAACGAGATACTCTTTTTGGAGTAAAGACATCCTATACAATGGATTAGATGTGCCGCGAAATTCAAAATGGCTCATATTATTGGTGATTCTGGGCAAGTTCTACCTGAAAGTCTATGTTATCCATGCAGATAGATGGAATTCGGAATGCTTCGTTACAATAATACCAATTTTCAAACCACACAAAGGTCCTCATAAGAAAGAGTAACTAAACACTTACTGTAGCTTTATATTTTTGACGCTGATTCGTCTTTTTCTCGTTTGTTTTTGTTTCATCCTTCCTTAATATCTGGATCCGAAGGGGGGGGGGGTCCGGACCCCCCGGACCCACCCCTTGGCTACGTGCCTGCTTCACTGACTCCGCACTTGATAGATGGTGCAAAAGCCTTCTAACAAGTAGCGGGACACTTTTTAATTAATTTCTTTGCTTTTTACAAAGATTGTTAAAATCACGTAAAAGTACCATAAATTTTGCATTCATCATATAATTCAACTAATCTTGTACTGAAAATCTTAATCGTATTTTTCTTTTTTTCTTTCAAAAGTCTTGCCAATCTAAAAGTAAGCCTCAGTATACATTAGACAATCTCATTCAATTCAACACAAAGTAGAAAAGCGAAAAAGTTAATTTATCAATTTTTTAAGTCGGTCTGCTATGTAATTAATTGCGTAAGGACCGAGACTGAGAGCAAATACCCAAGTTAAATCAATATTAAATATTGATTCTTTCTCTTACCGTATATAAAATTTGAATATGTTAGGTTTTTCAAAAGTTTAAAAATAAAATTCTAATGTTCGTGACCTAAAAGAAATACAAGGTGATTACACTGAAAGTACCACTATTCACGGTAGTCCAGCACGAGAAGTTATCAACGTCCTAATGAGACCACTTGGAAGCGAGTTATGCTGAAAAAAAATATTAGTTCCACTTTCCGCCACCAGGAGAAGATGTGGTGCTGTACAGACCATAACACACGTAAGCTCATACGATCGTGTAAGGAGCAGCAATGCTATTGATAAGAGAGACTGTGCACTGTTAGTAAAATTTGTTTATCAAAATGGGAGCAATTACAATCTTTCAGTTTTATACCCCAACACTTATGCCGGCTAGGTTAAAGGAGACGGTGATGATTTGAAACGAATGACCTTGTGGAATAAATAAAGTGGGAGGAAACGGAAGAACCCCGGGAAAATCCACGCACACAGTGTTTGTGCATCACGAAGTTCACTTGGTGCGAGCGGAGATCGAACCAGAAACTCCACGCACCAGAGGTGAACGCTCTACCACTGAGCCACCGCGGCCCCGGAAGCAATTACAGTGCAGTATTGAGGGTATATCGACATCTGAAAGGAATGCGGAGAGTACCTCTATCAAGAATAACTTAACAAGATGGTACTGAAATTGAAGACAACGGGTGAGTTGTGTGTGACTCGAACCCATTCCAACGAAGGTTGTTGACGAGGTTGCTTTGGCTATTGTGGACCACCAGCATTTGCTCCATATTCCGCCACCTTTGCTCGGGCTGCGTCAAGGGAATTGGCCATCCTATGGACAACAGAGAGGGAAGTTCTTAGTTCCATTTTACACTGGTATCGTTACAGTATTCAGACAGTAGAGTAACTGAAGCCCGAAGATCTGCCGCAACGTCAACAAATTAAAGAGACAAAACGAATTCTTGGGTCACGAACAGTTTTCTTTTTATCCCTCAACGTGTTTCTGCTATATGAAAAAAGAAAGTATTAAAATTGGAAGTAGTACTACATTCCAACCACTTCTGATTTTGGAGTAGAGTATTGCGGATGGTAAAATGGTATGTTTTCTTGAGACGCCTAATCGATTGAAAAAAAAAATATCTGCTTGTCGTTATCTACTACTGGTTTTGTTTACGGCTAAAAACGTAGAAACTGGAAGTATCTAATTCCAACCACTTCCAATTTGAATAAGACGTTAACGAAGGATGATGGAACTTATTTTTGGGACACTGAATCGATTAGAAAAAAAAAAACTTCTCTCACCGTTTTTGCTCTGATACATATCGGCAGACAAACAGTCGTCCTATATGACTTCCGACACTTATACGAGGGGTATTGAAAAACCAAAGGCACATTTGCAATTTCTATTTCCAGGAATTGGCAACAGTGCTAGTAACCATCGCTGAGTGTAGTTGCCAACACTTCGAGACAACGTGTCGCTCGTATTCCTGCATTAGTCGTTGGAGGGTGGCAGACCGTTAAACATGGCGATCTGCACCAAGGAGGAAACGAGAGCAGTGACTTAATGTTTTGCTATGAATCACAAGAAGCTACTCAATGAAAAAGAAAGCACTTTTTATGTGTTGCTATGCACCACAATAAGCTGTTCAGTGAAAAAGAAAGCACTTTTTGTGTGTTGCTATGCGCCACAAGAAGCTGTTCAGTGAAAAAGAAATCACATTTTATGTGTTGCTATGCACCACAAGAAGCTGTTCAATGAAAAACAAAGAACTGTTATGTGTTGGTGTTCATCACAAGAAGCTGTTTAATTTTAAAAAAATCACTTTTTATGTATTGCTAGCACAACAAGAAGCTGTTCATTGAAAAAGAAAGAGCTTTTAATGTGTTGCTATGCGCCAGAAGAAGCTTTCAATGAAAACCAAAGCACCTTTTATGTGTTGCTATGAACTACAAGAAGCTGTTCAAGGAAAAAGAAAGCACTTTTTATGTGTTGCTATACACCACAAAAGCTGTTCAATAAACACAAAACATTTTTTATGTGTTGCTATGCACCACGTAAAATTCACTATGCACCTATCAATAGATAAATTACAGGCTTTGGGATGTTTCAGCTTCCAACCGTTCTACAATCTTGATTCAGCCCCATCTTCCATTTGTTTGCTTGTTTCAAAAATATTTTTCATACACAACATTTACAGCACCTGAAATATATTAACGACGTTGTAAATGTACGGGTTAAAATACAGCCCCTGAAATTTCTGTAGAGCGAATGTTTTGCTTTAAGCTAAACCAGAGGAGAAATGTACCAAAAGCGATGGTCAAAAATTTTGAATAGCCTCGGTAGGACCCAACAAACCTATATATTTTGACAATAAGGTTCCAGTTTTTCTTCATTCACATAAAGATTTTACAAAAAAGGAGGCACTACGTTCTGATTACTCTATCAAGCAAGATTATTAAAAAAAAATAGTCCTTGCACTGTGTCGACCATAATAAGGTTACAATTATAACAGTGGTGCCCACCCCCCTTATGTCCATGACGCACCCGCCCAATTGTCTATCCGTAGGTGCTCTTCCAGGAAAAAATCTTTTCGATTAATTTTTACACCCCCTCAAACATATCGTCGACAGCGTCACAAACTGTCGTATCTCAGTTTTCTAAACTTTTCAGGAGAGCGATTTTTAGGTTTTCACACAACTTTGAACAGCCATAACTCAAAATCTATTTTACCGAAAGGAGAGAAAATTTACCAAGTTATTACTTAAAGCATATGAAATCAGCGGAGAAAGCTTTATGGAAATTGCCTGTAAAAGCTTGTGGAAAATTTGGCGGGAAAAAGATACGACAGTTTGTGACGATGGTAATCCTTTCTTGTATGAAAGATACGACGCATATTTTTTATACTGACAACTACATTAATAGATGAACAATCGGAATATATTGCACTTTTATTGAAAAACTTCGTGTTTATTTCACAAAATAATTTAACAAATGCTTACTGAGATTCTTGAGGGTAAAACCAAATTCCTGAGAACACACAAGAAACACAATATTAAGAGCATACTAACCATAACATAAAATAATGCTATCAAGTTGTCATTGCCAGAATATAAAATCTTGCAAAGTAATTTGCAAATTGCATGCTTTGATATTGCACTTGAGAAGGATGGCTAATGTGGTAAGTTTCTGTAAAACTTAAAACTGGAAAAAGGGGGGTCGTTGCCACAGCAACCACTGTTGCCATAACAACGAATCCTGTCACCGCTCGTCAATCTAAAACTGATTGAGGAAAAAGGAAGCTGCAACAAATGTGATGTACAGAATAAGTCGTGAGTGGGAACCCTTCACCCCTGGTGGGGATGTTCATGAAGCTATCAGCTTATGCCTAATTATATTGGAATATAATTTCCATTTCTTAATTTCTTAATTTCGAACATACTAGGTTCGATCGAAAAGAGAAAACCTTTTATCGGACTTCTAAAGAAAATAAAATCAAATAAATACATGACCGTGTTTATTACATATAGAATTCCCAGTCACGACCCCCCTTTCAGTTTTATTAAAAAAGAAATTAGAAGAAGGAGAAGAAGATGAAGAAAAGAAAAAGAAGATAGAAGAGGAAAGATGTAAAGTAAGAAGGTGATAAAGGGGAAGCTGTTACTAGATATTTTGAGGAATATGGTAAAGGAAAGTGAATAATTATCTAATTGGGATCATTTCCAATAGCTATTGGGTGAATGTTTGGTATTAAAGTGATCAAAGGTAGACACATGTTAACCCATACATCCCCGACCTAGATCCATTTGACCCCAACTACCGAATTATCCCAATCTAGCTCTGAGATAGATGAGAAAGTTTAATTTTACCGTTTATTCAATATTTCCAGAAGTTCTAGACTAATATTCAATATTTGAAAAATGAACGACGAAGTTGATGGCATGTTAGAAACGACCACAGGAAAAAAAAAATCAGAGTATCACATATGTGTCGAAGATTTTGACTTTCACAGTTCTCTCATGATGATCATTCGTTCAGGCTACTTCAGTCCTTTTTACTTCCTTCATAGAGCCAACTTAAGTTAGTATTAACATTCAATGAGTTTAATTGATAACTACCATTAATTATAATAAGTCACACATATATGTCAAAATAATGGATGCACTTAATAATGAACCTACATTTCACTCACACACACATTCATACAGGACAATGTATACTTCGGGTTGTATTTAGTTAAATTAAACTAACCTAACTACATTACTATATACATTTATTACATTTCAATAGAAGAAGATTTAGTTTGACATAACAGAAAAAATTTAATACATGAAAAGAATGTTTCATAAACATGCACAGAAATTCGCTACTTTCAACAAGATCAAATAACACATTTCTCTTTTTATATATATATTAAAAGTTGGATTACATGAAAAAGAATTAAACCAAAGACGAGACAAGAAAAAAAATTCAAGGGTCAATATATATTTAAAACTCAGTGCAATGAATACATATCATTGCAGGAAAAGAAAAAAATAATTGGTTAATCATTTAAAAAAAAAAACACTTTAGTAATATTTTATTGAGTCTTTGTCTCAATAGGAGACATATCGACAGTTTTATGAGTCTTTGTTCTCACGTCGATAATAGCTTCTTTTTCCAACTCTCTTTACGCACTGTGGTTTGTGTCCATGAGAGTATTCAATTGTTTTTGTTTTAACTATAGACAACTAATTGCTTCATATCACATATATTTATATCTATATTTCTCATTTCGTCACTCGACGCACTTTATCTAAAATTTCAAAGTTTGTCAATATTAAGGAAAACTTATCAAATCCAGTCACAGATATTGGGAACATATTTCCATATTCCGGTATTCACATTAAATTATTAAACAGATTTCAGTTCGTTGAATTTAAGATCACTAATTTTTTCCTAGTATAGATCTCGTAGTCAAAAAATTCTAGATACTGAATAGTTTGGTTTCCGATCGTAGGGGAAGGATTTGTTTCATGGTTTACTGATGGAAAAAGTCGTTGGAGGGGCGCACTGTTTCGTAGGTTGCTAATTTCACTCGCGAAGTACATTCGGGTAAGGATTAGGGTTATTCTTATTTATCTTACGACCCGCTACTTGTTTTATTCACATGCAGTATTTAACATTATATTCCACTTTAATAGTTACAGAAATTAATAACAACTCAACAAAAAGTAATTTATGACAATTTACGCGGTAATACTATATATCACAAATAGTTGGTTAATACCGGGTGTCAAAAATCTATGGCAACCTAACAAGACCAGGGTAAATATCGAGCCCATTACATACATACTCGCATATATATATATATATGTATTCATATTAATCAATACAATGAATTTCACTTTAATATCTATCTTAATATTTCGTCGACGTTTAAATTCTACATAACCGTTCATATTCGACAAGTATTCATATTTTATAAATATTTATATTTATTTGGCTCAAAGACAAAACAAAAACCCTGACTATCAAAATTCACCTTTTTTCTTCATAAGGTTGCGACATTGTATTTTACATATATAAACCCGATAATCAATAATCATTTTCAATTTACTAAAGATCCGCGTATATAAAAAAAAAGTTGGTGTTATTTAATAAGTTGACATAAGAAGTGGAAAATGCAACAAATAGAGCAGGCACGTAACTTTTAAAACTATGTAAGTACATATATAGATGTATATACAAAAAAAAATCAATGTTATTCGAAACTAGTGGGCCCAAACTATTAATACATACACACTATATGACCAATCAATAGAAATAAAAACCAGAAATCAGTAATCAATTGATATAAGTTGTATGATCAATGAATAACAAAGGTTTCTAGGAATCTAAAAGCATAGTGTACCTTCCCGTCAATTTCTCCCGTGGTGGATTGAATATCGCGGAAATGGTCCTGAGTTGTGCTGCAATACCTCCACGAATTGCATCCCTCGATGTCTCAGTTAGTACATACGATTGAAATAGGTGATATGAAATATTGTACGTTTTCATGAGTTTCAGAAACCGGGGGGGGGGGGCAAGGTTGAAAAATTTGAAAAAAAAAATCTCGTAGTAATGAAGACAGAGAGAGAGATAGAGAAGAAGGAAGACGAAGAATAGTGGCGCCAAAGACTTAAGTGAGAAATAACTAACGCTACAAAGACAAAAGTCGAATTTCTATCTCAACAAATCCATAGCCAAAATATTCTTAACATGCCAAAAGGGTGGTCTACTCAAATACGTAGACTCAAGGAGCGCCCTGCTGCCAAGGATGCAAGTTCTGTGTCCATCAGATCCCAATCCCACAAGAGTTTGGTTGTAAGATTGAAATCCGATCCCCGTATCCGGCCCAAACCAGCAGGGTCCCGAAAATCCTCCGGAAGGTTAGAGACGGCGTTAATTTAGAATTTCAAAAGAAAAAAAAAATCATCCGACCTCTCGAAACTAAAAGATTCCAGAACAGTAATGAAATTAGAGTAATAGCTAAGATATCCCTAATTAGTGATTTGCCAAAATAAAAAAAAAATTAAATAAATAAACTGAATTTTGGATCGGTGATTTCAATTACCGAAACATCACCGATGGCTACCCAGCGCAGACATGCCACCGTCTGGGACGTCGTTAATTTCCCTCATCTAATTAAACTAAGAAAAGACATGAAAAATACTTAAGGGGACTAGGGGTCGACGTCCGGGTACGCTAAATTTAGTAGCAGTTAATTTAATCGGATAGTCCGAACTGAGTTATATGAACACTGCACAATAAATAAATAAGGTAAGCAACAAAAAAAAATCTCGGAGAGGCTATGAATGTTAAAGGTACAAATGACCAAAACCTGTACTTTTCGATGATCACAGGATATAGCAGTTGGTTTTCTTAATTATCATTTCTGTCATCCTTTAGAAGTAATTCCCACATGATACTACTCTATCTATTGAAAGGCTTAAGATCTGGGGCTGTTATTATGAGGTACATAAATGCAAAGTAACACACAATTCCCAACTATAATTTACTATCCAAGTAGCAAACTCGGTTGGATGAATGCACCGGTGTAGAAGTCTAAACGCGAGAGATATTTTTTTTTTCTTCGTAAACATATTCATATTTTCACTATATAAAATTCACTAGGCCTATCCATTTAACTATAGGGGTCATCATCTCATTCATATTATATATCATATTAATAATATATCATTACATTCATTCATTATCTACTAATTTTCGCACGAAATAATATTTTATAAACACCCTATTTCGTACATTTTACACGCAGGCCATACACATATTTACATTACGCAGTAATAAATATATATATATAACTATCACAATCTATCACGCTCAAACCACCACACGATCACATTCATCGAACCACGTACTCTTTATTTCGAAGCACCCAAATTGTATTTACTTTGCAGGTTTAAAAAAAAATCATACATGTATTTACGGAAAGTTAAATTGTCAACGATTAATCTATTTCTGATTTGTTGATAAAACTGAATCAACAATGGAATTTTCTACAGCCACGGGAAAAGAGAATTTAATACTACATTTTTAAACAAACAGTAACAGCATATGGGCTTTACTTCTATTAAGAAAATAGGTGTTCTTTATTTCAGCGGATTATTCATTTACTATTGGACCTAGCAAGCTGAAATTTTCAGTACAGTAAGATCTCATGCTATTTTATATGAAGGTATACTCATCCGAACCGAAAACCATGTCCACGGGAAGTAATTTGAGAATAAATGTCCAAAATCAAACAATCTAAATCACTAAGTCATGCGATGTCGTACTGTCAACAAACAATTGACTACCGAAAACTGACGCTATGGCGCTGTAGTGGAGGCATAATTTACCGTGTACTGAAATATATACTTGTACTCATTAATCAGAAATTTAATATTTACTCTGGTTTGTTTATGTTAGAAAAATGGTACTAAATTAAAGCATATTTATACACTGTCCAAATCGAAAATTCACACACTCACACAAAACTACTAACTGCATACACCACCGTTAGTACTATACATAAAGACAACTAACTAAACTAAACATGCACCATTGAGTTACATGCATGTTGACGAAAATAACCTAACACATTAGATTTAAAATACATTACTCCCTCGTCGATATATATACAGTCGGCTCTATTTAATTTAAAGGGGGTCAAAAATGAGAAAAGTAACACTAGGTCTAATTGACCTGACCAATTGTTTACATAACGATTGCCAAAAATTGATGCCCTGGGGGCACCTTAACGAGGTTTATGGAGGGACCCTTCCCCTGAAAGGGGAAAAGGCCCTAAAACGAACAATAACTAACCCATTCCCTCGCTAGAACTGGTTCAATTTGGAAAAGGGGATAGGAGCCCTTTTAAGCTAACTTAAGCTGCCATTATGATTATTCACTTTACTACCATCAAACCTACGTACATGCGATTACTGAATAAATAATAGAAAATCACATTTACTTAATACACGAACAACATGCACCAAACAGGTCGTAATTTCCCTAATCCCTACTTGAGTTTGAAATAAAAAAAAGTAAAGTCACTCTTTCACTGTTGTCTATTCTCGATAGGCAGCAAACATGGCTTCCTAGTAAACAGAACTGGAATTTGTTATTTCACTGAATTGCAGCTTCTTTACCAAAATTTGCGGATTTTTCGGGCTCCTATTCCGTTGTAAATCTTTAACTATTGAATTACATTATATGTTACCTTAGTTGTCCTTGGAAATTGGAATTCTTCCCGAAAAATATGTAGCACAAAATTCACAAGCTGCTCCTTGTAAGGTGTCTTCGATTGTTCTGATAACATTGCGCCGAAAAAGCCAGAGGTAAGAGAATTCCTCCAATCAGAACGAAAACTTTAGCCGCGGAAATTACAAAGCAAATAGAAATTTGGCAAATCCAGATATAACCGGATCTGAAAGTGACTATGGACTAGTGAGAGGGGGTGAGGGAAAGATTAGGTACCTGGCCAAAATCTACATTGGTCTGAAATTAAGGAAATTTATATCCAATAACGGAACTATGTTTCGGTATGACGTCAGAATGGTAAACCTTGTAACTATTCAAGTTATATATCCGTAAATGGGATTTACACTTAATCAAAATATAAATAAATATATTATACAGTGGGAATATGGTTACTAACAAAACCTTTGGGTTTATTATATTTAATTCGAAGTAAAGAGAGTAAATAAATTGTGTAACTAAACCGAAATTGAATTAAAAAAAAATTACTAGGTACAGGGTGCGCAAAAAAAAAATTGCCATTACTTTCAAATGTAATGGTACATTACAGTTTTCCCCGGCCCATTAACAAAATTTTGTTAGAATAACAAAATTTTGCTAATTGGGAATACTAACTAATGATGCTTGTTAAGTTAACACACTCATTCATCCCATTCAAACGTTACCAGTCACTCTAGGACAGTGTATTATATCTACTTGGGGTATTGCGCAAGTAATTCACTACGTTTATCTTCTGTACAATTGAAAATCTTTAAATTTCGAAAATTGTGAGTTCCGATACTTTTTTTTTTCTTTTTTCAGTAGTGTTCATATAGCAATAGAGCGGACAGAAGTTCTAACTGTGACATCAACAGAGACAACTCGTGAGGCTTCACTCGCCGACTAGCATATCAGATGACATTAGGCCGCAGTTTCCCGTCTATCACTGCCATTTAATATTGTTCTAGGCTCACCGTTACCACGCACTTGCGAAGGGACTGAATTCTGGGGTCGATTTACATTATTGTTACTATTATTCTGACTATTACCGTTCTCCCTTCTTCCGTACGCCCTGTTAAAATTCCTCCTGGTGTTATCGCCCCTACCCGGGTTCGATTCCATGTTGGTACGGTCATAGGGACGATAACTCCGGCGATTGTTAAACATGGGCCGATTCCTAAATAGTCGCCGGCCATTATTGTTGTTTTCTGAGCCATACCCACTAGGATAACGAGATCCAGCTTGGGTATAACTCAGGAAATCTGTCTGGCAACTTGCCGTTACCTTCGTCTTCGTCGGTTTTAGAATTTTTGCCTGTCGGGCGAAGTATCGTTTTGGTGGACCACCAACTTCCTTGCCGCACAAGGCAGCTAAACGTGAGGTGACTTCTCGCACCGTTTGGCACAAGTGGGACGCTATGGCCCGGGACTCATCGGGTGGAAGAGCGTTAACTATAATATCTACAAGTTCAGCCTGAGAGGGATGTTCAGCTATCTGATAATATAGTTCGATAATTTTCCAAGCATAGTCCAAGGGGGACCCATACTTGGAGCGATCATACCGGAGTGATTGTAAGTTTCTCTTTTGGAGCCGTTCGATGTGCTCATTACAATATTCTTCTTTGAAAAGAATCAAAAAATCACTAAACGTCCGGATTTGGTATTTAACCGAGGCAAACCATGCGCCCGAAGCGGCGATCAAACATTTTTCAACTATCTGCAGGCGTTCCCCATCAGTAAGTTTATACATGTCTAAATATTGCTGCAGTCTCCGCAGGAAAACTCGAGGTAACCCGTTAGTAATGTTCCCATCGAAAGTGGGAAAACGTTCAATATCCCGGAGGGAAACTTTAGAGCTCATACTATACGGGGCAGGAAAAGAATCCAGTGGAATCAACGCGTTATCCTGAGCAGTTGGGGTTGTCACCGGATTTGCCACCGACGGAGTGGTCACTGAACTGAACGCTCCCATATGACCAAGAGAGGTTTTGTAATTTGTGTTGATCATGTAAGGTTCAAACTTAGGACCCACCACGGTAGTAACCGACGGTCCGGCACATCTCCTTTCCCCTCCTGGCAGCACGCTGTACGATTGTACCATTCCAAAGGTAGAGTGAGCATTTACGCTAGTGACTGTTGTAGTCACAACACTCGACTGCATCGGTACATCAAAATTACTCAACCATGATTTCGAGGTTGGCTGATGCGGGGAGCAATACATTGCTGTGTCCCGTGCATCAGGCAACACTTGACTCTTACCCGGGAGGACATTACTTGTTTCTGGGAAAATTTTCCCTGGAGAATCGCCATCAGGAAAAGGATAGGAGATATCAGACTTGGCGATTTGCAATTTAGTAATATTCCCCTTAATACTGTCTACTTCGGTTTGAATTCGACTAATTCTTTGATCAACCGACTCTAGTTTGGTTTCTATTGATAGGTCAGATATTACAACATTCAATCTACTTATTTCAGCCTGCTGCTGTTCAACTTTTTGTTCGATGTCACCAAATCTTTTGTTTGTACTCTCAAACCTTATATCTATTTCGTTGAATTTCTCATTTGTTTCGTCTCTGAGCTGCTCGGTGGACTGTTGGGCCCGGTATCTAACCTGCTCCAGTTCAGTAGATGTTTGCTCTTTCAATTTGCTCATCGAAGAAGCAAAGTCTAAACAGATCTGGTCAATTTTATTGTTTAATACCTCGAATCGAGCGTCGGTCTCTCGTTTCGAGGTATCAAACTTCTCATTTATTTCACGTCTCATTTCTGTATTATTTTGTTCCATGTTAGTGAATCTTTCGTTCATCATCTCCATCATCTGGCGAATTAATGCAGACGTGTCAGACCCTCCAGATGACATTCCTTCCTTCGGGTTTGCCGTCTGATCCCGAGAATCACTTTGATTTCCACTCTTTTCCTCATCGTCGAGGTCAGATATCTCCGCTGGAGATATTTGGCCTCGGTCCTTTTCACAATCCTCGCAGTATTTTATTATTTCGCCGGTTTGCACCTTTTCTGCATTTTCAGCAGTATCATCTAAATTGGAGCAAGCAAAGTGGATCCATTTTAGTCCACAACCGGTACATCTTATAAGTCTCCGCGGGGCGCGAGATCTTTTCTCTTTTTCGTCTAACGTGCATTGAGTGCACGTGACTTCACACTCGTCCTGTGACACAACAACCTTTTTTGTTGCCATAGTTTTGAGACACTTTACACTTTACAAAAGACAAGATATATATATCAAAAATACACATATACTATAAAATACTTATTCGCTATCCAGACAAGTATTATTCATAAATTAAAGGACTCCCATTCTCTTTCCTTCCTTGAAACCCTTCTAGCGTTTAGTTCTATTTTAGAAAAATTTTGACACTCCTTCTCTTTTTCCCCCTTAGAAAAGGAAACAAAAATGACAAAGTAGCCAACGACTCTACTTGTTTCACTTGACTATAAAATTTCTCGTATTAATTTCAATGTTGTAATCAATTCAACATGCCTTCAACCTCACTCTTTGACATTCTTAAAAAAATTTCAAATCTATCGGTCGCCATTTAAACGGAGATCCGTTGCCATGGGAACAAACGTTGCCATGACAAACATTCTTGTCGCGGTTCACCAATTCAAGCTGATTGGCATGATAACTGGTATTATTCAATAAGCATTTTCAGATCCGTTACCACAGTAAACATGCGTTACCATGGCAACAGTCTTGTCACGTGTCGCCATTCTAAAACTGGAAAAAGGGGGGTCGTTGCCACAGCAACCACTGTTGCCATAACAACGAATCCTGTCACCGCTCGTCAATCTAAAACTGATTGAGGAAAAAGGAAGCTGCAACAAATGTGATGTACAGAATAAGTCGTGAGTGGGAACCCTTCACCCCTGGTGGGGATGTTCATGAAGCTATCAGCTTATGCCTAATTATATTGGAATATAATTTCCATTTCTTAATTTCTTAATTTCGAACATACTAGGTTCGATCGAAAAGAGAAAACCTTTTATCGGACTTCTAAAGAAAATAAAATCAAATAAATACATGACCGTGTTTATTACATATAGAATTCCCAGTCACGACCCCCCTTTCAGTTTTATTAAAAAAGAAATTAGAAGAAGGAGAAGAAGATGAAGAAAAGAAAAAGAAGATAGAAGAGGAAAGATGTAAAGTAAGAAGGTGATAAAGGGGAAGCTGTTACTAGATATTTTGAGGAATATGGTAAAGGAAAGTGAATAATTATCTAATTGGGATCATTTCCAATAGCTATTGGGTGAATGTTTGGTATTAAAGTGATCAAAGGTAGACACATGTTAACCCATACATCCCCGACCTAGATCCATTTGACCCCAACTACCGAATTATCCCAATCTAGCTCTGAGATAGATGAGAAAGTTTAATTTTACCGTTTATTCAATATTTCCAGAAGTTCTAGACTAATATTCAATATTTGAAAAATGAACGACGAAGTTGATGGCATGTTAGAAACGACCACAGGAAAAAAAAAAATCAGAGTATCACATATGTGTCGAAGATTTTGACTTTCACAGTTCTCTCATGATGATCATTCGTTCAGGCTACTTCAGTCCTTTTTACTTCCTTCATAGAGCCAACTTAAGTTAGTATTAACATTCAATGAGTTTAATTGATAACTACCATTAATTATAATAAGTCACACATATATGTCAAAATAATGGATGCACTTAATAATGAACCTACATTTCACTCACACACACATTCATACAGGACAATGTATACTTCGGGTTGTATTTAGTTAAATTAAACTAACCTAACTACATTACTATATACATTTATTACATTTCAATAGAAGAAGATTTAGTTTGACATAACAGAAAAAATTTAATACATGAAAAGAATGTTTCATAAACATGCACAGAAATTCGCTACTTTCAACAAGATCAAATAACACATTTCTCTTTTTATATATATATTAAAAGTTGGATTACATGAAAAAGAATTAAACCAAAGACGAGACAAGAAAAAAAATTCAAGGGTCAATATATATTTAAAACTCAGTGCAATGAATACATATCATTGCAGGAAAAGAAAAAAATAATTGGTTAATCATTTAAAAAAAAACACTTTAGTAATATTTTATTGAGTCTTTGTCTCAATAGGAGACATATCGACAGTTTTATGAGTCTTTGTTCTCACGTCGATAATAGCTTCTTTTTCCAACTCTCTTTACGCACTGTGGTTTGTGTCCATGAGAGTATTCAATTGTTTTTGTTTTAACTATAGACAACTAATTGCTTCATATCACATATATTTATATCTATATTTCTCATTTCGTCACTCGACGCACTTTATCTAAAATTTCAAAGTTTGTCAATATTAAGGAAAACTTATCAAATCCAGTCACAGATATTGGGAACATATTTCCATATTCCGGTATTCACATTAAATTATTAAACAGATTTCAGTTCGTTGAATTTAAGATCACTAATTTTTTCCTAGTATAGATCTCGTAGTCAAAAAATTCTAGATACTGAATAGTTTGGTTTCCGATCGTAGGGGAAGGATTTGTTTCATGGTTTACTGATGGAAAAAGTCGTTGGAGGGGCGCACTGTTTCGTAGGTTGCTAATTTCACTCGCGAAGTACATTCGGGTAAGGATTAGGGTTATTCTTATTTATCTTACGACCCGCTACTTGTTTTATTCACATGCAGTATTTAACATTATATTCCACTTTAATAGTTACAGAAATTAATAACAACTCAACAAAAAGTAATTTATGACAATTTACGCGGTAATACTATATATCACAAATAGTTGGTTAATACCGGGTGTCAAAAATCTATGGCAACCTAACAAGACCAGGGTAAATATCGAGCCCATTACATACATACTCGCATATATATATATATATGTATTCATATTAATCAATACAATGAATTTCACTTTAATATCTATCTTAATATTTCGTCGACGTTTAAATTCTACATAACCGTTCATATTCGACAAGTATTCATATTTTATAAATATTTATATTTATTTGGCTCAAAGACAAAACAAAAACCCTGACTATCAAAATTCACCTTTTTTCTTCATAAGGTTGCGACATTGTATTTTACATATATAAACCCGATAATCAATAATCATTTTCAATTTACTAAAGATCCGCGTATATAAAAAAAAAGTTGGTGTTATTTAATAAGTTGACATAAGAAGTGGAAAATGCAACAAATAGAGCAGGCACGTAACTTTTAAAACTATGTAAGTACATATATAGATGTATATACAAAAAAAAATCAATGTTATTCGAAACTAGTGGGCCCAAACTATTAATACATACACACTATATGACCAATCAATAGAAATAAAAACCAGAAATCAGTAATCAATTGATATAAGTTGTATGATCAATGAATAACAAAGGTTTCTAGGAATCTAAAAGCATAGTGTACCTTCCCGTCAATTTCTCCCGTGGTGGATTGAATATCGCGGAAATGGTCCTGAGTTGTGCTGCAATACCTCCACGAATTGCATCCCTCGATGTCTCAGTTAGTACATACGATTGAAATAGGTGATATGAAATATTGTACGTTTTCATGAGTTTCAGAAACCGGGGGGGGGGCAAGGTTGAAAAATTTGAAAAAAAAAATCTCGAAGTAATGAAGACAGAGAGAGAGATAGAGAAGAAGGAAGACGAAGAATAGTGGCGCCAAAGACTTAAGTGAGAAATAACTAACGCTACAAAGACAAAAGTCGAATTTCTATCTCAACAAATCCATAGCCAAAATATTCTTAACATGCCAAAAGGGTGGTCTACTCAAATACGTAGACTCAAGGAGCGCCCTGCTGCCAAGGATGCAAGTTCTGTGTCCATCAGATCCCAATCCCACAAGAGTTTGGTTGTAAGATTGAAATCCGATCCCCGTATCCGGCCCAAACCAGCAGGGTCCCGAAAATCCTCCGGAAGGTTAGAGACGGCGTTAATTTAGAATTTCAAAAGAAAAAAAAAATCATCCGACCTCTCGAAACTAAAAGATTCCAGAACAGTAATGAAATTAGAGTAATAGCTAAGATATCCCTAATTAGTGATTTGCCAAAATAAAAAAAAATTAAATAAATAAACTGAATTTTGGATCGGTGATTTCAATTACCGAAACATCACCGATGGCTACCCAGCGCAGACATGCCACCGTCTGGGACGTCGTTAATTTCCCTCATCTAATTAAACTAAGAAAAGACATGAAAAATACTTAAGGGGACTAGGGGTCGACGTCCGGGTACGCTAAATTTAGTAGCAGTTAATTTAATCGGATAGTCCGAACTGAGTTATATGAACACTGCACAATAAATAAATAAGGTAAGCAACAAAAAAAAAATCTCGGAGAGGCTATGAATGTTAAAGGTACAAATGACCAAAACCTGTACTTTTCGATGATCACAGGATATAGCAGTTGGTTTTCTTAATTATCATTTCTGTCATCCTTTAGAAGTAATTCCCACATGATACTACTCTATCTATTGAAAGGCTTAAGATCTGGGGCTGTTATTATGAGGTACATAAATGCAAAGTAACACACAATTCCCAACTATAATTTACTATCCAAGTAGCAAACTCGGTTGGATGAATGCACCGGTGTAGAAGTCTAAACGCGAGAGATATTTTTTTTTTCTTCGTAAACATATTCATATTTTCACTATATAAAATTCACTAGGCCTATCCATTTAACTATAGGGGTCATCATCTCATTCATATTATATATCATATTAATAATATATCATTACATTCATTCATTATCTACTAATTTTCGCACGAAATAATATTTTATAAACACCCTATTTCGTACATTTTACACGCAGGCCATACACATATTTACATTACGCAGTAATAAATATATATATATAACTATCACAATCTATCACGCTCAAACCACCACACGATCACATTCATCGAACCACGTACTCTTTATTTCGAAGCACCCAAATTGTATTTACTTTGCAGGTTTAAAAAAAAATCATACATGTATTTACGGAAAGTTAAATTGTCAACGATTAATCTATTTCTGATTTGTTGATAAAACTGAATCAACAATGGAATTTTCTACAGCCACGGGAAAAGAGAATTTAATACTACATTTTTAAACAAACAGTAACAGCATATGGGCTTTACTTCTATTAAGAAAATAGGTGTTCTTTATTTCAGCGGATTATTCATTTACTATTGGACCTAGCAAGCTGAAATTTTCAGTACAGTAAGATCTCATGCTATTTTATATGAAGGTATACTCATCCGAACCGAAAACCATGTCCACGGGAAGTAATTTGAGAATAAATGTCCAAAATCAAACAATCTAAATCACTAAGTCATGCGATGTCGTACTGTCAACAAACAATTGACTACCGAAAACTGACGCTATGGCGCTGTAGTGGAGGCATAATTTACCGTGTACTGAAATATATACTTGTACTCATTAATCAGAAATTTAATATTTACTCTGGTTTGTTTATGTTAGAAAAATGGTACTAAATTAAAGCATATTTATACACTGTCCAAATCGAAAATTCACACACTCACACAAAACTACTAACTGCATACACCACCGTTAGTACTATACATAAAGACAACTAACTAAACTAAACATGCACCATTGAGTTACATGCATGTTGACGAAAATAACCTAACACATTAGATTTAAAATACATTACTCCCTCGTCGATATATATACAGTCGGCTCTATTTAATTTAAAGGGGGTCAAAAATGAGAAAAGTAACACTAGGTCTAATTGACCTGACCAATTGTTTACATAACGATTGCCAAAAATTGATGCCCTGGGGGCACCTTAACGAGGTTTATGGAGGGACCCTTCCCCTGAAAGGGGAAAAGGCCCTAAAACGAACAATAACTAACCCATTCCCTCGCTAGAACTGGTTCAATTTGGAAAAGGGGATAGGAGCCCTTTTAAGCTAACTTAAGCTGCCATTATGATTATTCACTTTACTACCATCAAACCTACGTACATGCGATTACTGAATAAATAATAGAAAATCACATTTACTTAATACACGAACAACATGCACCAAACAGGTCGTAATTTCCCTAATCCCTACTTGAGTTTGAAATAAAAAAAAGTAAAGTCACTCTTTCACTGTTGTCTATTCTCGATAGGCAGCAAACATGGCTTCCTAGTAAACAGAACTGGAATTTGTTATTTCACTGAATTGCAGCTTCTTTACCAAAATTTGCGGATTTTTCGGGCTCCTATTCCGTTGTAAATCTTTAACTATTGAATTACATTATATGTTACCTTAGTTGTCCTTGGAAATTGGAATTCTTCCCGAAAAATATGTAGCACAAAATTCACAAGCTGCTCCTTGTAAGGTGTCTTCGATTGTTCTGATAACATTGCGCCGAAAAAGCCAGAGGTAAGAGAATTCCTCCAATCAGAACGAAAACTTTAGCCGCGGAAATTACAAAGCAAATAGAAATTTGGCAAATCCAGATATAACCGGATCTGAAAGTGACTATGGACTAGTGAGAGGGGGTGAGGGAAAGATTAGGTACCTGGCCAAAATCTACATTGGTCTGAAATTAAGGAAATTTATATCCAATAACGGAACTATGTTTCGGTATGACGTCAGAATGGTAAACCTTGTAACTATTCAAGTTATATATCCGTAAATGGGATTTACACTTAATCAAAATATAAATAAATATATTATACAGTGGGAATATGGTTACTAACAAAACCTTTGGGTTTATTATATTTAATTCGAAGTAAAGAGAGTAAATAAATTGTGTAACTAAACCGAAATTGAATTAAAAAAAAAATTACTAGGTACAGGGTGCGCAAAAAAAAAATTGCCATTACTTTCAACTGTAATGGTACATTACAAACTGAACATGTTCAGGGTTTCGAATGATTGGAGTTGGGCCCGGACACAATGATAACGAATCCTCGTAGGCGTGGGAGAACCGGGTTCGATTCCCGGCGAAAGCTCATGTGGTTCGGATTCCACTTTAATCAGTAGGTCCACAGCCTCACTGCTGAAAGGGACGTTAAAAATCAATCAATCAAAACGAGTCCTCGTACTTCTCTGGAGCGATAATATTTGACAAGTCTGCAAAGTAGGAACTTCTAACTGGTGGATTCAATTTGCGTTCTATTCAGGGAAATAGTTATGTAAGTGTCCTCAAAATGACTTGTCTTAAACTGAATGCAGTTTGGATAGTCTTTGTTCACTTTCACTTCGCGCATTTCCGTCCGATTGATTGGATCTTCATTTTCGTCACGTCTAACTGACAGAATACAAAGACATTGGGACAAAGATCTAATCTCATACTTCGCCTCTGTCAACACAATGAACGGTATATGGGTTATTTTTCCTTGCCTAGCATTCACCTCTGGTGCTAGGGGTCTCGGGTTCAAACCCTGCTCCCGCCAAGTGTACTTTGTGGTGGACAAACACCGTGTGCGTGGGTTTTCTCGGGGTTCTCCCGTTTCTTCCCACTTTCTTCATTCCACCATTTCATTCATTACTCATTATCACCGTCTCCTTTAGCCTAACCGGCATAACCGTGGGACGTAAAACTCAAAATTTCATTTCATTTCATTTTCCTTTTTCCTTGCCAGTTTAACAATCGATTCAAGTTGCGAGGATACAAAATTACTGCCACAGTGCTTAATAGATGTGCTTATAGCACTGTGGACTGAATCTCCTTCATTTTGTCCATGCCTAGATTCAAAGAATCGGAGAGAAATTTCTCTGACGTTCTTACGTGTTTGCACCGCATACCCCATCATAGCAACCAACCTGAACTCCTACTAGGTCCATCCTGTATTTCTCTAACTCATTCATTACGGATTTTAACGCGCCTCCCTATAAAGAATTCTAATATTCCATGTTCCAAATCTCATGTCCATTTTCTTTTGCTGATGTCGTGCCAAGTTATCAGTCTTGGTCCGAGGCTTCTGTGATTGTTTCTGAAAAAATGTCTTTTTTTTTTTTATCTATTACAGGATGAGTTTGTTAGGCTCACCCAAACCCCCAAGCTGGAAGGCCACTCCTTGTCTGCCCGCGACTGCTTATTCAGTATCTTCGCAGCTAACCTCTATATCTAAAGGCCTTCTCCTCGATCCGCAACCTGAGGCCGCGGTGGCTCAGTGATAGAGCGTTCACCTCTGGTTCATGGGGTCGCGGGTTCCAACTCTGCTCCCGCCAAGTGAATTTCGTGGCGGACAAATAGTGTGTGCATGGGTTTCCTCGGGGTTCTCCCGTTTCTTCCCACTTTCTTCATTCCATCATTTCATTCATTTCTCATAATCACCGTCTCCTTTAGCCTAACCGGCATAACCGTGGGACGTAAAACTCAAAAATGTCATGTTCTGTCGATCCGCAACCTGAGGACGCCCCATGACGTGTAAATATATATATGTATACAACCCCGCATTGATCTAGTATAACATTCTAGCTTATAAGTTTATTTGCTTCGGCTGTTCCGAGCTTAAGATAGAAGTAAAAATACATTAGGAACAAATGATAAAGAAACTAAGTCTATCTGATGGATAACAATAAGAAATGATATAAAAAGCAATGAGTTTATCAGTACAGGACTGTATACCTACTTTTGGACCACTTTGTATATATAAACAAATTGCTTTGAATATAGGCGTATCTGTTGCTCACAAACTGTCGTAACTCAAGATACGACTGTTTGTGAAAATGGTTTATATGCTTCATCTTAAGATACGACACAGTGACGTCATCACCACCGTCAAAACAACGCACATTACTGATGTG
Source organism: Thermobia domestica (assembly GCF_964235325.1). Lineage (NCBI taxonomy): Eukaryota > Metazoa > Arthropoda > Insecta > Zygentoma > Lepismatidae > Thermobia > Thermobia domestica. Next base: position 237,861 of record NW_027655920.1, read on the forward strand.
TCGTTTTGGGAAATTGTAGAAGTCAGTGTATGCAACTACATAGTAAAATATCTCAATTTTCCATTTTTTTTTAGATACGACACTTTGTGACGCTGTCGACGATATTTATATAGATTTTTACTCCCCCAAATATTTCAATGACGCAGTTTGCGTCATAGCCCCCCCTCTGTGGGCACCCCTGATTATAAACTTCAATAACTCGGTGCAGAAAACAGCTGCAGTAATGGAACACAGTTCATTGAATTCAGTAACTCATTTTATCTCATTTAATTATTTATTTACTTTTGTGCATTCGACGAATATCCAACTTTACGGAACCCAATGATGTCGAGCTGTTTTGTAGCACACATCTACTCCCCGGCTAACTCACGTGCAGTCCCTTCGGCGATCCATATGCAGCAGGGAGTCAAGGAGCTGAGCTGTGTTGTTTGATGGCGTCATACTGAACGTGGACAATCTTGAAAAAAAAATCTGGACTTTCACCATTTTTATCCATCGTGCCACCGTATAATACGGCAAAGCTACATCACGACACGCTTCACAAAGTAAAGGTCTGCACGGGCTCGGCTCGACCCTTGAATTTATAGTGTGAGGCCCGAGTCTGAAATATCTTTCAGCATTTAGGCCCGAGCCCGGCCCGAGCTCTTGTCATAATCAAATGAGTCCGAAATAAGCCCGGATTACAGAAATTTAATAATGAGCGCAAAATTGTATTTTTATTTACAACAATTAGAGGTTTAATTATGCAGTTCTGCTTTAAAGGTTCTCAAGAAAGAAGGGTCCAGTAAATATCGTTGTACACATTATTTAATAAATTAGGCCGGAAATGGCCCGAGAAATATTGTTGTATATTTATAAATTTACGCCCCGAGCCCGGCCCGCGCAGGAAGTAACATGTTTTGTAGGCCCGAGTCAGCCCTCGGGCTTAATCCCGCGGGCTTGACCCGAGTGCGTGCAGATCTCTATCACAAAGTCCCTCAAAACATTGTTGTGCTCTGCGTTCAACCTGCCATTTTCATGCACGTTGTTCGCCTGTTCGAAACGTGCTGTTTGGCGCTTCAATTTTCCTCTATTTAATGGTATGCAGCTTCTGATTGAATAACACACTCGCCACACTTTCTTATCTCACGACTCTTGTACTACTGAAACACACCTCTTACACATAAGAGTAGTGTTGCCACTACTTCTAACAGGGTGGTCACAATTAAAGTTCTGCTATTCACGGCGATCCAGCGTGGGCTGTAATAAACGTATTACATTGACATTTGGTAAATATGCTAATGAGATCATGCGAAAGAGAGTTACACTGGGAAAAAAAATATTAGTTCCACTTTCCACCACTAGGGGAAAATGTGGTGCTGTACTGTTATTACGCACGTGGAAATGGTCCTGAATGTATGGATAAGACGATTATCTAGGTCAAAGAGGTCAAACATGTGCGATAAATGTAATGCACACAAGGTTAAGGGGAGGTGATTGTAACAAATGGTGCAAAGGGAACAACATTAGGAACAATGTTAGAGTAACAATAGCTGAAACTTTATTCCCATTTAATGGTGACCAATGATACAATGAGAACAACTTTATTAACATTTAAGCTTACAGTGATCAATTTACATAACCTGCTCCGTATGGCCACCAGACACATTGACATGTTGCATTCGCAAAATGGCATGCGCCACAGTTGTTTGCAGCAGTTTGGGTGGAATCGATCCGACATATCGCCTTATGCTGTCCTTGAAATATTTCCCTGGTAGACCCGAGCTTTCAGATATCCCACAGCCAGAAATCACACGGATTTAGAACCGGGGTTATTGCTGGCCACACATCTGTCAAACTTCGGGAGATGATGCAATTAGCAGTGAAGGCTTCACGAAGCAGATTTTTCACGTATCGTACGATGTGCAGTGTTGCCCCGTCTTGTATGAAAACAGTCGTCTCCAGAGAGTTTCGTGCCTGTAACGCAGGAATCACATGTCGCACAAAAAGGATCTTATCACGTGCCGGTGTCAAGGTACAAGTGATAGCACCTTGAGGTGAAATTTCTCAAAGAAAAACGGGACAATAATTGAACCTTTCTGTGAACCCATACCACACAATTACGTATGCAGAGTGTAAGGTCTGTTCCTGTACAACATACAGATTATCCGAGCCCCATACTCGACAGTTTTTCGTGCTTACTGCCCCTTCTAGTGTAAAATATGCCTCATCAATTCATAACGTGCCCCATGGCCACTTGTCGTCCACTTCCATTCGTGCCAAAACCCGAAAGCGTTGCGGCGGATCTTGGGGTTGCAGTTGGTCTACTGTCTAAATATTGTAGCGATGCCAGTGTAAAATGGAACTAAGAACTTTCCTCACTGTTGTCCATGGGATGGCCAGTTCCCTTGACATAACCCGAGCACTGGTGGCGGAATATGGAGCAAATGCTGGTGGTCCACAAGAGCCACAGCAACCTCGTCAACAACCTTCGTTGGAATGGTTGCTTTCCACTTTCACCCGTTGTCTTGAATTTCAGTACCATCTTGTTTAAAGTACTTCTTGATAGATGTTCTTTTCTAATTCCTTTCAGATGCCGATATTCCCTCAATACTGCACTATAATTGCTTGCGCGGCCATGGGGCCACAGTAGTAAAGCGTTCACCTCTGGTGCGTGGAGTTTCTGGTTCGATCTCCGCTCGCACCAAGTGAACTTTGTGATGCACAAACACCGTGTGCGTGGATTTTCTCGGGGTTCTCCCGTTTCCTCCCACTTTCCTTATTCCACAAGGTCATTCGTTTCACATCATCACCGTTTCCTTTAGTCTAGCTGGCATACGCGTGGGACGTAAAACTGAAAGATTCTAATTGCTCCGTTCTGATAAACAAATTTTATAAACAGTGTACAGTCTCTCTTATCAATAGCAGTGCTGCTCCTTACACGATCGTATGAGCTTACGTGTGTTATGGTCTGTACCGCACCACATTTTCCCCTGGTGGCGGAAAGTAGAAGTAATATTTTTTCCGGCATAACTCGCTTCCGAATGGTCTCAGCATGTTGATAATTTCTCGCGCTGGACCACCGTGAATAACACGTAAGAGAAGTTGGCTCCCTTATAGGAGCACTAATGATCTCTTCTAGTGCAATCGTTAGTGCTTCTTGGAACATCAACTCCCAACATTAGTACTTCAATAGTTTGGACGATAGAAGCAAAAAACTTTGGGGGCCAACTTCATGTTAGCCCCCCACCCCCCCAAAAACACTAACGATTAAACCTAGTGAAATTGTTAGTGCATCGTTAGTGGTTCAAGAAAACATTAATATTTTCGTTAGTGCTTCACTATTAGTGTAGATATGCCGAATTATGTGTCATGAAACTCCCATAAGGAATGCACGGGGAATTTTTCATTGGGTCAAAATCCCGTCCAATTCAAAAGCACTAATGATGTCTTCTACAGCAATCGTTAGTGCTTCATCTGTGCTTCTTACAGCACCATCTCCCAACATTAGTGCTGCAATAGTTTGGACGCCGGAAGCTGTAAACTTTGGGAAGGCTAACGTTAAATTAGGTACCCGAAAACACTAACAATGTAAACTTAGTGCAATTGATAGTATATCATTAGTGCTTGAAGAAAACACTAATAGCTTCGTTAGTGCTTCATTATTAGTGTATTAGTGTACATAAGACCAATTATATGTAATGAAACTCCAATAAGAAATAACATCTGAATTTTTTCGTTGGTTCAAAATCCTGCCAAATTCAAAAGCAGTGATGTCTGCTTATAGTGTAATCGTTAGTGCTTACTTAGTGCTTCTGAGTGCACCATCTCCCAACATTAGTGCTTCAACCTATTTTGATGAACTGATCCCTAATGTCTGGCAATAAATGAACGTTTTGGAGACAATGAAAAATTAATATCCAAATTAATTAACTGTAAAGATACTTACCTTTTTTTAGTTACAGTCTTCTTAGCATTTTCATCTTCGTATACAACTTTGAATCATGATGCCTAAAGTACACTATTGTAAAAGATCAATTAACGTTGCGTTCCAAGACCGGCATACACCATTTTACACACTCAACAAACAGAATTAAAGATTCGAAGGATAGAATTAGCAAAGGATTGTAGCTAATTTTTATAGTATCGTAAAACAATGCAGAAGAAAAGAATTAATAAAATGACTGTTTATATATGAACCAATAAAAAAAAAACAACAAAAAGATTACATTTTCATACGAAAAAATTAGAAACGTAATAAAATTCATCTCCCAAAATTGAACTAATAGAGAAACACAAAGAAAACTATTACTGTTTTCTACGAGTCCTAACGATGCACTATCGATTGTACTAGATTTTGTCGTTAGTGCTTTCTGGGGAACAAACGTGTAAGTTAACCCTCTTAAAGTTTTTTTTTTCTCCTTTTGTTCCTATCCCCCAAACTATTGAAGCATTAACGTTCGGATTTGGTGCTCTAAGAAGTATTAACGATTGCTTTAGAAGAGATCATTAGTGTTTTTGAATTTGGCGGAAGTTTGACTCAAAGAAATATTTCCAATGTTTTTCTTACATGAGTTTCGTCACATACAATTTGCCATATCTACACTAATAGTGAAGCAGTAACGAAACTATTAGTGTTTTCTAGAAGCATTAACAATATTGCAATATTTTTCCATGGGGCCCAACTTTTTTCAGCATCCCTCAGTATTTTTCATGTCAACTTCTTATCTGCTACGCTAGCACGTGTTATATTGACATGTGCTTTTATCATAATATAAAAATCCTTACAATTGCACTAGGTTTCATTGTTAGTGCTTTCAGGGAGGCTAACTTGACGTTTGTCCTTTCAAAGTTTCTTGCTTCTAGCGTCCAAACTATTCAGGCACTAATATTTTGAGTTAGTGCTCAAGGAAGCACTAACGAAGCACTAACGATTGCACTAGAACAGATCATTAGTGCTTTTGAATTTGGCCTGGATTTAACAAAACGAAAAATTCCCAATATATTTGTTACAGGGGTTTCTTGACATGTAACTGGCCATAGCCACACTAATAGTGAAGCACTAACGAAACTATTAGAGTTTTCTGGAAGTACTAACGATGCACTAACGATTGCACTAGGTTTAATTGTTAGTGCCTTCTGGGGAGGCTAACGTGAAGTTGCTCCTCCCAAGTTTTTTGCTTCTAGCGTTCAAACTATTGAAGCACTAATGTTGGAAGTTGGTGTTCTAAGAAGCACTAACGATTGCACTAGAAGAGATCATTAGTGCTCCTATAAGGGGGGGGGGCAACTTCTCGGACGTGTGAATAACGGCACTTTAATTGTAAGCATTTTGTATTTTTTTTCTTAGGTTACGAAGATTAGAATTTTGTGTATGAACTTACGAAAAATCTAATATATTCAAACTTTATATACGGTAAGAGAAAGAATCAGACAATTTATTGTTGATTTAACTTCGGTATTTCCTCTCAGTCTCTGTCCTCACGCAATTAATTACGTGTCAGACCATGACTTACAAAAATAATAAAATTACTGTTATGCTTTTCTAGTTTCTGCTGATTTTTTTTTTTTTTTTTTTTGTACGGGAATAGGGTAACATTGAAATTTTTATCCATCTAATTGCTTTATCCTTATAAAATAAGTTCCTACTCCCAGCCATTAGAGGGTTACGCCCTCTCTTTGGCATCTGCTGAATGGAACGAGATTATTTAATACATAAAGGTTTAATTTTAGATTAGCAAGATTTTTGAAAGAAAAGAAGAAAAATTCTTGTAGATTTTCACTACAAGATTAGTTGAATTTTATGATGAATGTAAAATTTATGGTACTTTTACCTTATTTTAACAATCTTTTTAACAATCAAAAGAATTAATTAAAAAGTGTCCCGCTACTTGTTAGAAGGCTTTTGCCCCATCTATCATGTGCGGAGTGAGTAAAAAAAAAAAAAAAAAAAAAAAAAAGTTGACACTTCTAAGGTTAATTCCATTCTTGTAGTAACACGACCTCTGTATTAATTTTTGTGTTCAAACATCAACCGAAGAACGAAAAATCATATTGCAGATTCGTCAACATGTCACATGAGTGGAAAATACGCGTAAGGTGAATATCATTTTACTGGGAAACAATCTCCGGTGGAGGAGAGACACAGTGAAGGAAGTTCAATATAAAACAATAGTGGGCAGTCGCCCCTTGTCGGTCTGAGAACTCAGATAATGCGCTTATAAACAACGTAATTGGGGATGTCAGAACTGACAAGTTGCGCCCAGGATTTTGTATACTTTGAGCTTGACAGAATGTAAGGTACGGGATCTAACCTGGGTTGCATTTAAATAAAATCAACCACATACAAACGAAACAGACTGTGATGTTAAAAGGGATGAGAGGGGTGAGAAGGGAGTAACTTTTAGGACAGGTTAACCTACTTGCACTTACTTGTGGATCTGGATGTTGCCTTCTTGACGATTCTTCCAGTGGGCTGACGCCCGTCCATCTCTCTATCTGGTTGGCTGGTCATCCAAGTAGTCGAAAGTTAAAGGTTAACGAAACCCAGACAGGAAAACCAACTTTACGAAGACCGCAAGTTTAATCAAGGTCGAAACTTCTCTTTAGAAAACAATTCATCGTCGTTTACAGCTGTGTAACGTCAGCTGATACTAAAGTGCTATTTAGGACAGAGCAAGGCTAAATTTGTCGTAACTTGAAAATGAAGTCCGCGGTCTACATCTTAACTCGTCACTAATTCCATGTCCACTGCCCCTTCCAAAAGTCTTCCGATCGTTATGTTTAGCGTCCCTTCCGGGTTCATATCCTCGGTCATTCACTATGTTTTCCATCTTAATGAAAAAATGCGTGCTCGTAGATTAACCAAGGTAAGGTGATGGTAGGAATGCGGACGTTGAAACAATCTGTTGTTTTTATTAATTGAGAAATTACAAGTGTAAGAAAGAAATGACAGACAGCAAGAAGACTTCCTAGTAGGAAAGGCAAATGAACTTAGAAAAACAAAATCAAAAAGTCATTTAACTTTAAACGAATGATTATCCTTTTCACTGTAATGTTTTTTTTTTAAAATAAAATGTCCCATAATTCAAAATAAAATATTTTATGTGTCTAAATACACATATCTTCACAATATCTTAAAGACATGAGTAATATTCTGATTGGTTGAATTTCCAAAGATATTTAGGATAGAAAAACACCAGCTTGCTTTTATTTCTGCAGCCATACACTTTACTTTCCCGCTCCCCTAATTTATTGAATTAGTTATGGTCCTTAAGCGCTTGTTTGTTTTGTGTTTAAAGGAGTGAGTTTCGTTTCACACTGCGAAACTACGGTAAACTTACAAATCATGCGAATTCGATAATGAACCGGAAGTAACGCCTATAACTTCCGGTTCGAATAGAGAGTCGTGGTTAGAAATTAAATCTGTTTCTTCAGACACTGAATCCATATCAAAATGACTTTCACGTTTCTTATATAATTACTACTAGGCCTATATAAGAATTGGTACTGGAACCGAAAGGTGTGGCCCCGCGTAGCGTAGTTCCTAACACTTTCGTCTTTGGTGCGAGCAGTCCCGGGTTCCATTTCCGGTGGTGATACGGTCGAAAAAGTGTAAAAGATTTTCCAGGGAAGCCATCCTGAGTGAGGTTTTCATGGGTTTTCCTCATTCATGCCTGCTAAATGCCGGGATGGTACCTAACATACTGGTCTCACGCCGCTTCCTTCCTTCCTCAATCCTTTCTTCTTTCTCTTTCCTCGGATAGTGTGATCGCCGAGGGATTCTATCCTTCATACGGGACAGGTTAACATAGCCATAGATGCCGAAAGTATAGAAATCAAATTTCTGATCGTAATCTAGCAGCAAAGACAGTAGACCCAACAGTGGAAAACTTTAGCCTTTTCCCAACTGCCAACGTTGGCCTTTAGTGTTTTAATTGGGGTTTGCCGAGCTTTTGCTAAAGGAGTCATCGTAACCAATGGAAACAACATTGCAATCGGGAACATGAGATGATTGAAACTGTGGGATAAATGACCACAGATCCTTGCTTGACCAACATAGCCTACAGTTTAAACTACATTGGGTCATAGCAATTTTCAAGTTTATTTTTGGAATTACGAATCTCCAACTATACCGATCATACCCTTCGTAGATTCTGCTACTAGGATTTAGGCTTGGGTTACTTTATTATTTCCTAGATCACCCTGTATAATAGGGAGTGTGTAATTAAAATTGTTTACCATAAAAAGACAAAAAAAAAAAAAAAAAAAAAAAAAAAAAACTTGTTAAGGAATTTGACTTTGGCATGCGTACCAAACAGTTAACCTTGCTGTCTCCAGTGCGCTTTGTACAGGGTTGGACTGCCAGTAGGAAGGATAGTTTATCAATTTTGACAAAGTGTCGTGAAATAATTGGGGAGCTACGTGGATTAAACTAGTCTATTATAATAAAAATCAATCAAAAATAGCAAATTCATATACTTGGAAATCGGTGAACTAATTACGTATGCAGTTATTTGTATGTTATACTTTTATAATCTTGAAATAGTAGTTTGTGGGTAACTGCGCCAAGGAGTTTTAACTTACTTTTAACATACGTATATAAGATAGAGATTTGCGGATATCAGAATGTTAAGCTAGGGAAATCAGTTCTTGAATTTCTGTGAGTATACACTCAGAAAAAGTATGAATAATATATTTATAGCATGAGAAAATAAAATGAAACCGTTCAGTTTTACGTCTCACGGTTATGCCTGTTAGGTAAAGGAGACAGTGATAATGAGAAATGAATTCAATGATGGAATGAAGGAACTGGGCGGAAACGGGAGAACCCCGAGAGAATCCACGCGCACGGTGTTTGTCCACCACAAATTCCACTTGGCGCGAGTTGAGATTGAACCATAGAGCTCACACACCAAAGATGAATGCTCTACTATTGAGCCACCGCTTTCCCCTAATATTTATTTATTTAACAATCATCGGGTACAGGTCAGAGACCATTTAAAACTGAATGTCTAACAACAACAACAACAACAACAATGGAAAGTATTTCGGAAGGTATCAGCCAGGGCCTATCTAGTAGATACCATCCTGGCATTTGTCTGGTGGAACTGAGGAAAACCCCAGTCAGGATGGTCGGCAGCGGGAATCGAACCCACGACCTTCCGAATGCAGAGCTTACGTTCTACCACTTGAGCTTGAACGAGTAACAGAGTAACAGTATCATTGTACACCACATTAAGGAGTTTGGTTTATATGACACGATATTTTCTGAATATATATATAATTGAACCTGCGCTTTCTACTCAGTGCATCGTTCTGTTACGACCATGTATCTCCTTTCTACTGTATGCATGTCTTCTTACTCACACAAGTAAAGGATAGGAGACTCAGAAAGGAAGTGAATTGCTACGTAGGTGTTGGAGTGAGTTTGTAGCAAATTTGTAGAAATAACACGATATCAAGTGGAAATATATATTTTTAATAAATCCATGTTCGTCTGAGTACGCCTCATTGCGTCTCTTGAGGCCTATGAAGTTGGCAGTGTGCAATACGTTTTGCCATTCAGACTTAAGCAAAGCGCCTGCTATGTCTGTCAGCTCGCCATACGTAACTTCTTTACTGTTTGGCCTGCCATTCACCGTCGTTTCAGACTGCAATAATGTTAAACTTATGGGCCCAAAATTGCTCCTAAAATGTTGAGTAGAACAATAACGACACGGTTTTTGAAAATTTGAATTAGAATTCGACAATCCTCACAAAATTTGGTATCGGCCAGTGAAAACGGCATGTTTGTAGCACTTGTGGTTTTCGACATCTCATTGTTGAAAGGATTGCGGACAAACATATAAACCTAGCATTTTAATATACAGTGTGTTTCAAAACAACATCGACGACGTTTGGGAGGTGATTCCTGACACCAAGATAAGACGAAAAGGCCAACCTGGATGCACAAATGCTTCCTTTCGGAGTTATAGGTTGCCGAAAACACGGAAAAATGAACCATAAAAGTCCAGACCTCCAAAAACTATGGCACCTATCATAGTTGGGCCAAGACTTCATTTAGCAACTAATCTGTGCGTTGTCCAAAAATACATGTTTCCGAATCCTAAGGTACTCACGAAGCAACTTTTATGGATGGAGTTTGGCTACGGGCATACAATTTGAAGCACTCACCAACTACCTCTATAAAAATTGTTGCGGAAGTACCGCAGGATTCTGAGACTTGGATATTTGGATAGGGCACATACTAGTTCCTAAGTGTCTTGACCTGACTACGGTAGGTTCCATAGTTTTGGAGCTTTGGACTTTTAAATTTCATTTTATCATGTTTTTGGCATCCTATAATTCCGAAAAAAAGCATTTGTTCACCCAGGATTGTCTATACTTTTTTGTCTTATCTTGGTGCCAGGAATCACCTCCCAAACGTTGTCGGTGTTGTTTTGAAACACCCTGTATATGCGTGGATATGGCGATTCCTACCTTTTTAGCATTTTACCACAGATCTCTTCGTTTATTCGGGTTACATGCACAGGACCGACACGGCGTAGGATCGACACGGCATAGGATCGACACGGCGTAGGATCGACACGGCATAGGATCGACACGGCGTAGGATCGACACGGCATAGGATCGACACGGCAGAGAACCGAAACGGCACAGGATCGACACGGCATAGGATCGACAGCAGAACTTTCATACGATCGAAATAATAAAAAATACATTATTTTATAATTACGCAATATTAAGTAACAATTATTTTCTCAAGGATATATAGGAGAGAACCGTCATACGATCGAAACGGCATAGGAACGAAACGGCGTAGGATCGACACGGCATAGGACCGAAACGGCACAGGGCCGACACGGCATAGGACCGAAACGGCACAGGATCGACACGGCACAGGACCGAAACGGCATAGGATCGACACGGCACAGGATCGACACGGCACAGGATTGACATTCTGTAGGGTGGTCAACACTTTCTGAAAATATCAATATCGCATATCCCTCACCTTGAATTTGTGGATATAAAAAATTGTAAGGATAAATAATTCTAAATGGTCTATTTTTAAAATATATATAATAATACTTTAGTAAGATTAAAATCGTCAATAGCCATGCTTCGAAGAGTCCCGCGAGGAGCAAGACATGCAATGGCAGATGCGCTATATGAAGTTCTTCAACAGATAGTGATATCTAATAATCTTGAATCATGGATGAATCTTTTATTTTTCCCCTACATAACACTTTGTATCCGCCTTCTTGGCATCATTCTATGGTTCCCGATGTCTAATAGAATCACTTCTCCAACAGGATATAAGCTTCCACATGGATTCTGAAGTTAAAGATTGCTCTTCCACTTGGTCACTTCTAGTTGGATCTGAATTACCCGAATTTAGTACCAGAGCAAAGCAATCCACGTGGGAAGAACCTATTTTTAAATCACACTTCTCCTTTTTACTACGGTCTTCAGACAGCCTAGAAGACAAGGCTAGAATAATTGCTGCATCATCCATAGAAGGAGGAGCTTGGCTTAAAGCTTTACCTTCGTTCTCTCTAGGTCTTCATCTCAGTAATGAGAGTTTTCGAATAGCAGTTGCGTTACGGTTGGGAGCAAATATATGTGAACCTCATAAATGTCAGGCATGTAGGAATCCAGTAGATAAAAAAGGACTGCATGGACTGTCTTGCATAAAAAGTACAGGTAGATGTCCCCGACACTCAACTGTCAATGACATTATAATGAGAGCACTCATATCAGCAGGTATACCGGCAATAAGGGAGCCAAATGGATGTAGTAGAACGGATGGTAAAAGACCAGATGGGATGACCTTAATACCTTGGAAGAGAGGCAAATCATTGATTTGGGATTTTACATGCACAGATACTTTCGCTCCTTCCAACCTTCCTTTCTCCTCACTCCAAGCGGGCAATGTAGCCAGTCGAAAGGAAACAGAAAAAAGAAGAAAATACAGCAACCTAACAGAGAAGTACCAATTTGTACCCATTGCCATTGAATCCAGTGGATCCTGGGGCAAAGAAGGTCTCAGTTTTATAAAGGAAGTAGGTAAACGCATCACTCAATTGTCTGGTGATGATAGAGCAAGCACCTTCCTAATTCAGAGAATAAGTATGGCAGTACAAAGAGGTAATGCAACCTCTATATTAGGAACCATACCACCAGGTAAAGAGCTAGAGGAGATTTTTCTTCTTTAAAATACGTTTCTTTAAGTCATCTGATTGTTTTATGCTAGAAGAAGAAGAAATTTGATTTGTATATAAAGTTATCTCTAGTATGTGATTTGCATTAGGATTGTTCTGTTTATGTACATGTTATTTAAACTTATTAGTTTTTTAGTTACATTTCACTCAGTTACTTTCAATATTCTTACCAAATTCCTTCTCGTGGTGTATACATGACATTATAATAATAAATGGTATGTGTTAATATATATATACAGGGTGGGCCATTTTAATTAATCCAGGGAAATATCTGAAAAATGATAAAACATAGAAGAAATGTTTGAAGTAAACGTTATATATTGCTAAGGGGGAAAACCATTTCCGCCAAAAGTACCCCTCCTCACCCCCCGGAAATGGGGGTAACGGGGGGTAACTTTGAAATGTCAAATGGGAACATGGGTCGAGTAATACCTCGTTCGAAAGGTCTTGGAAAACTAAGTAACGCTGTAGCAAAATTTGTTTCATATGGAGCACCAGTTTCAAAATGGCCGCCATGATATAGTTCGGAAACTCCAATAGCCGTAGTATGAAAACCATGGGAGGTAAATGAATGGAACAAAATTGAAATACGTAAATATCATAGGGCATATCGAATGGTGTGTTCCCTGAAGGGGTCTTGGGAGCTAACTTCAAGATTTCAAATAGTAACATGAGTCGAGTGGTACCTCGTTCGATAAATCTTGCAAAATGAAACATCTTGCAAGAGAAAACGATTGAGGTGAAATGGCAGTGTTCTCAAAAGACCGCCGAAACATAGTATCAGTGTCAGAGAATTTTGCTGTAGCTATTCTAAAAATTCTATTGAGTTTTCGATATTCCGAAGCACAATTTCCTCTAGGGGGGCAAGAGCCCCCCTTACCCCCCTTAAGGGCGCTCTTGACTGTGGCCATCCGCATTAACTGAGTGCACTAATTCTCTATCCCTGAAGTCTGCCTTCCAAACAGCATTGGGTAGGTCAAGCGTACGCCCGAACCGTTGTCCGGTCGGACATTGAAATTTTGAAGTTAGCTCACAAGATCCCTTCAGGGAAGCCGCTGGGATCGCAGGGGTCACATCATTCGATATGCCCTATGATATTTACGTATTTCAATTTTGTTCCATTCATTTACCTCCCATGGTTTTCATACTACGGCTACTGGAGTTTCCGAACTATATCATGGCGGCCATTTTGAAACTGGTGCTCCATATGAAACAAATTTTGCTACAGCGTTACTTAGTTTTCCAAGACCTTTCGAACGAGGTATTACTCGACCCATGTTCCCATTTGACATTTCAAAGTTACCCCCCGTTACCCCCATTTCCGGGGGGTGAGGAGGGGTACTTTTGGCGGAAATGGTTTTCCCCCTTAGCAATATATAACGTTTACTTCAAACATTTCTTCTATGTTTTATCATTTTTCAGATATTTCCGTGGATTAATTAAAATGGCCCACCCTGTATATATATATATATATATATATATATATATATATATATATATATATATATATATATATATGTGTGTGTGTGTGTGTGTGTGTGTGCCAAGTATCTGTCAATAAAGCATAAATGTACTCAGAGAAGTAAATAAATATATATATATATATATATATATATATATATATATATATATATATATATACAAATTGTATAAAAATATTGTGCGTAATATATCCATGCCGTAATAAATACACCTTTAATTTTGTGATATTAAAAAAAATGCGCTAAATAACTCCAATAGTTGATTCGAGGTTTTCAATACCGAATAAATAATATTATTTGTCTGATATTTTTATAATGCTGTAATTTTTTATGTATACTAAGTTGAAGTATGTACATGTAACTGCAATTTTAAAACTGTAGGCTTAGAATTTGCGTTTGGATTTTTTTTTTTTTTTTTTTTTTAAGCGAAGCAATGCACCTATGTTAAGTTGCCTCCTTTCAAATTTCGAATTGAAATCGGAAGCCAATCGTTTGTTTTTCGTTTGTTATTGACTTTTTTGAAGAAAAATAGTAAAAATCGTATCTTTCTTAAAACATAAAGAGATGTTTACAAAATAAAGTTGGTATATGGCCAAATTTACCCTTGTTCCTCCACTTAAAATTTTGATTGAAAATCAAAATCAATTGTTTGATATGCGTATGCTACTAATTATTTTGAAAAAGAATAGTCTGTTTCGAAAAACATAAAGAGTCTTTTCAAGAGAAATGGGTGATGGAATTTCATATTGGCTCCACTTTAAAGTCTCGAATCAAAACCGAAGCCAAGCGTTTCTTATTGGTTGTTTTTAAGAGCAAATCGCTTGTTTCGAAAAAATAGAGAAAGAGATTTAGAAAATAAATTTAGAATGTGATCAAATTCAATCTGATTCCTTTACTTACAAATTTCGATTCAAGACCAAAATCAATCGTTTGATATGGATTTGTTGTTGCTTGTTTGGAAGAAAAGTAATTTGATTCGAAAAACATAAGAATATAATTAAGAAATAATGTTGATGAAGGTGATTTGTTTCGGGGCGGTTTGCTTATTTTGAAGAAAAAATCACTTGTTTCAAAACAACCAGTAAAATATATCTATTTCCAGGATACATTTGGTGGTCAACTTCATACTGTTTTTTCTGCTTTTAAATATCGATTCAATACTCTAGCTTATAACATGTTTTCCTTTCTTATTGATTGGTTTGAAGAGGAAATAGTTTGTTTTGAAAATTATTAAGAGTCATTTACAAAATAAGGTTGGGTGGGCCAACTTTTTGGTGGTATTTCAAATTTCGATTTAAAATCAAACTCAATCATTTATTTTTCGTTCGTTATTGATTGTTTTGAAGAAAAACTAAGAACCATTAAAGAAATTTTTATAGTAAAGGTGGTCACCTTCACAGGGTTCCTGCACTTCAAATTTCGTTCAAAGCATAAAACGGTTAAAATAATAAGAGAAACACAATCAGTACTCTACGCAAATGTTTAGGGGGTTCAGGGGCTTTAGGAACACAAGTTTATATAATATCAAGTGTTTATATATATAAACGTGCTAATATGATAAACGTGCTTAATTTTGCATAATACCTTGCTCAAGGGGGGTTTCAAAGCCCTTAATCCCTTTACTTCAGTACGCCACTAAACATCAATTATAAGTCATTCGTTATCCAAATTGTACTTCTTGTACTGATTCAATCCTTAATTTTAAAGTTCAAAATTATATGAGCACTTATTATGCTATTGGAAAAGAGCACATATTTTATGACAGTGCAAGGTAGTTTCTTGTTTTAACAATTGAAAGAAAGGAAAACACCAATAAAAGTAATAATAATACCTGACACGAATTCCGATAGTAAATCATATTTTATTATCTTATTTGAAACTTTGAGAAAATTGAAGCTCTACACCGAATACAAATTGGATAATAAGCAATGCTTTATAATTGCTTGATAAATTTCAAATTGAGAACAAAGAGAGTGAACTGTTTAAAAGAAAGATTGGATAAAAACAAGAATTTTAGGAATGATCTAAAAAATGGATCAAAGTATTATGATCTTGGCTAATATTAATTTTTAGATCAGTTACCATAAAATATTCGAAAGGTCTCTAAATCGAGTTTTCTCCAGATATGTAGTTCTCCAGGTATAAGGAGTACAAGAAAAATTTCGATTAATTAAATATTTTGGATTTTTTTTTTATAACGGGCCACAAAATTTTTGGACGGTCCCTAAATCGACTTTTCATATTTTTTACGCAATAAGCATATCACACTGAGTTAAGTGATATCTTGGGTTGGGTTACACTATATGTAGTTCTCCATATATAAGACATACAATAAAATTATTGATTGAATGAAATATATTGGACTTTTTGGATCAGGGGCTACAAACGTTTGGACGGTCCCTAAATCAAGGTTTCGTATTACTTTCGGAATAAGCACATCATGCTGAGTTAAGTGATAGTTTTGGTTTGGCTGCACTATATGTAGTTCTTCAGATATAAGACGTACAAGATTTTTTTTTTTTTTTTTTATTGAATGAAATATATTAGATTTTTTGGATCAAGGGCAACAGAATTTTTGAATGGCCCCTAAATCGAGCTTTCGTTTTATTCAGGCACTAAGCACATCATACTGAGTTCAGTCATAGTTTAGGTTTGGGTACACTATATGTTGTTTTCCAGATATAAAGCCTACAAGAAATTTATTGTCTGAAATATATTGGATCTTTTGATCCAATAATAGTCCTTCATCCTCCATTTATACATTAAGCAAGTAACAGTATAACGTGTACATTAAGTGATACACTTTGTATTTTATGGTGTGATGTTTAATAATAAATTATTAACAGAATACCCGTTCTTCGCACGGGGAGAATAGTTTCATTTTGAGCATAAAGGGCAATGGAATCTGAGTATGGATTTAAACTGCATCGGGAGTGTTACTGTTCGTCTGAGTGACTCCAAATACTATTTCATCGACACTAATATCGGTATTATTTTTTATCATTATATATAGGGTGTTTAATAAGTAATGGTCATAAATTAAACTGTAGATAGTACACGCCAAAACTAACAAAAAAGTCTTAGTAAACATGTGTCCGCAAACGCTTCGTAACGGAGATAGGGGCTGTCGAAAGTGTGGGAAAATCAAGTTTAGAGACGAATATCTCAACAAGTATGAATCGGACAGAGGGCGGTCCAATGAATGACTATCGAAGTCAGACCTGCGCTATACAGAAATGCATGGTTGATAACTCTGCAATGCGCGCGCAAGGGATTCCCCAAAGAAACGGAGGGATTCCCGGAAAATTGTACAAGGAAAGGGGGATCGAGATTAACATCGAGCGCGAGTCTATCCACCAGTAATTCATAAGTCGTGGTACCAGGTAGAAAGCTTGAAAAGATACAAAATGGCGGACAATGTTTACGTGCCGTGTGTGGTTGCATAACCAGCAGGAAATGAGAGAGGCAATCGAAGTGTGGTTGCTGTCTCGTAGGGAAAGTCTCGCGATATAACCTAGCGGCCTCTACCGCATTCCCGTATGCTTTCCCGTACATAAAGTGCATGTCAGCATACTCAATATTACTGTACGTTGTATCAATGGCAAGGTAAGCAATAATTTAGCAACACACTAATAGCACTAATTAACACTGCACAATAGTATCCCCGTGGCTTTGCAACACTACTTAAACGATTGCACTGTTCCCCGCAATACGGTGAAGTAAGTACATCCACAACACTGTAAAGGCACGCACATTTGACACCTCTTCAACACAAAGAACTACTACATTCACTGTAGGCGAGAAAGACAAGTGAACACTCTGAGTCATTCTCCCAAGCTACTACTCCGGTACGACGAAAGCATGTAGACCTGTAGCAGAACGCTTCAGGCAACATAATAAACAAACGTGGAAAGGCAAGCGTGTTTCCAATTCACGTCTGTAGTCGAAACAATGTAGTGTTCTTCCATACCATATTTACTGGATTACCAGCTGATTGACAAGAACTGCGTGCACAGTTTTTTTTCTTTACGTATGCATACAGGGGCTGAACCAAATAATGAGCAACCTACAGGCGCTCGATTGATTGAGTTATTGTTTTTTTAAACGAGCTTAGGAGCTTCGAAGGACGGGACCTACGATTTGGAAAATCTGGGATCAGAACCACTGCATTCAGTGGGCACATCAGCGGATTTGAACCCGCAACATCATGCAACCAAGGTGAGCTCAACGTCTGTTGCAACCCCGATTCAGTATTTCCAGCTGGCTTCCATGTTCTACCAGTGTTCCTTTTGGCCATTCCATTCATTTTCACGCATCGTTTGTTTTACCTTGGTATTGGTACAGTAAAGGACTACTCTGTACATGTGGATTCGTCTTAGAAATGTGCTCTGAAGTAGTTCACAACATGCACCACCTCCTTTCTTCGATTGCCTCTCCCATTTCCTGTTGGTTATGCAACCACACACGGCACGTAAACATTGTCCGCCATTTTGTATCTTTTCAAGCTTTCTACCTGGTACCACGACTTATGAATTACTGGTGGATAGACTCCCGCTCGATGTTAATCTCGATCCCCCTTTCCTTGTACAATTTTCCGGGAATCCCTCCGTTTCTTTGGGGAATCCCTTGCGCGCGGCATTGCAGAGTTATCAACCATGCATTTCTGTATAGCGCAGGTCTGACTTCGATAGTCATTCATTGAACCGCCCTCTGTCCGATTCATACTTGTTGAGATATTCGTCTCTAAACTTGATTTTCCCACACTTTCGACAGCCCCTATCTCCGTTACGAAGCGTTTGCGGACACATGTTTACTAAGACTTTTTTGTTAGTTTTGGCGTGTACTATCTACAGTTTAATTTATGACCATTACTTATTAAACACCCTGTATATAGTGTGTAACTTCATTAATGTAATGAACGTCTGGAGGTGATTCCTGGACTCGGAAGAAGAATTTAAATGAAACGAAGTCTTTAGCTTATCATAATTATAACTTCTATGCCAATGGTAACGGATGATCAATCAACGGCTTCCTGTTCAACTTAAGAGTGTGTAAAAATGAGAAAAAAATAACTTTGATCCAGAGTAGGTTTATAACGACTGTGCATAAGACAGTCAGGGGCAAAAGATCATGTACGATGAACTAGAGTATAAGGGATTCTTCACATAACAACAGTGATTCCCACAAATTATGTGAATATAATTTGAGCCAATGTAAGCTAGATTAAAAGATTTCCTCCCCGTAATGCGTAAATTCGTGGAAGATAATAACTACGAGTACAGAAGGAATGAAACTCGACGATACTCAAGGTTTTGCGCGTGTTGCACAAGGAAAGAAAGAAATACAATTTCAAATTATCGATTTATTCTGTTTCGGAGAAGGTAGGATAACTGAAATACTCAGAGGTACCTTGTACAGTATTTGTGCAATGCAGTATGTGTACACGAGACAGCTATGAAGAATAACAGTTCACAGTCTGATATTGTCGACCGTTGACCGCATTGCAAAGATGACATCGGCGAAGCAAATTTTTCCGCGTGTGATCAAGCACATCTGAAATTTCGTAGATGATTGCCGCAGCTATATTACATCGAGCTACAAGTTCTTCGACTGTCGTGGCCGGAGTTTCATACGTATCCCCGAAATAAAAAATCAAGCAGCGTGAGGTAGAATGAACGAGGTTGTCATAACACAGGTTTTTCTCTCCCAATCTGGGAATGTTTCATTTAGGTAAGTCTGCATATTCCTGTCAAAATGTGCAGGTGTACTATCATACTGAAATCACATCTGCTGTCTTATGTTCAAGGGTACATGTTCTATCAATTTTGGGAGAAAATTACCTAAAAATAAAAGATACGTACTCCCACACAGGCAGACCGATAATAAATAAGATCCTACCACAAAATTATCCACCACACCACACCAAATTTCTGCTGCTGATCGTTTACTAGAGTTGCATGTGGGTTTTTACGCCATACACATGATAGTTTCAAGACGGTTTTGATCATTCGACGTACGCTGTCTTCAAGTTCAGCTGTCCATATGGGGCTATTTCCTCCGATTTCACGTACGAGAAACCGAAGGGACCCCTCTCTCGAAGTCGAATATGGAGGCGTGGAAAAATACAAGGAAAGTTACTCTCTTTTGAGGGCGACGGTCACGATATAAACGCCTCACTTCTGGGCTATTGCCCTTTGCTACTCCATAAATGAGTTGCATATCTGTCAGCTCGTGGACAGGGTAATCTTCCATCGCGCAGGCGTGTACAGGTTAACACAATCAATTTTACTTAAACATTAACGTCTACACTTTTACACGACCTTAAATACCTGGACACAACCCTCTACCGTTGAACACAACATTTCCCATCCTGTTATACAGCAATTACACGTGTAACAGTAGAGCATCTGACTATGTATATCACTCACAAGTTGCGTAGATGCTTATTACAACTCAGCCATGCTAACTGAAGCCATTCCACAATAAAACTTCAAGACAGCCTTCTGTAAGCCACTCGCAATTGGCACACAAGGGACGATAGTTCCGTAGGTATTCCTCCGTGTAGGTATTCCATACAGCTCTAAGGTATGTACATTAGAATGTCGAAAAAAGACTATCCTTTTTTTAAAATGTACTTTCAACGAGCTTCCTTTGAGAAAATTTCTCCGGCAATGATAAAATCAAAATGTAAGTGGTCTACACTAGGATAGTAAATTGGTATATTCACAATAGCAATGAAGTTTTTCATAGCTCAGGGAAAAGTTGAGGTTTGCCAACTCGAAGGAAGGGGAAAACGCCATCAAAAGTATTCCTGGGAGAAGATTCATCTAACGGATAAATCAAGTATACTATTCCAGCGCACTTCTTGGTATCGTTATGCAACGTGTACAACATCCCTTGTTTCTCCACTTTTGTTGCTTCTGTGCACAGAAGTACCATATTCCACGGAATTACATATTACGAGGAAGAAACCGTTTAATGCAGCTTACTTTTGCCCCATATCTATTCACACAATATTTGGAATCCCTGGGTCATGTGGAGAATTCCTTGTACACTCGTTCATCACATATGATCTTTGCATTTTTCGATGTTATATTTATTTACATGCCGCCTGACTGTCCTATGCACAGTCGTTTTAAACCTAATCTGGATCAAAGTTATTTTTCCTTTTTCACACACTCTTGGACAGGAAGCCGTTCATTTATCATCCGTTACCATTAGCCTAGAAGATATAAGTGTGATACGTTAAAGACTTCGTTCCATTTAAAATCTTCTTCCGAGACGTCATTATGTACTGAGACAAAATAGATGAATCACACATGTGTATCTCTCTTTCTTTCGAATTCTGAGTGTTCTAACTTGAACGATGCACTATTATTTTTTAATGTTAAATCTTGTACTTGATTGATCATTTCTTCATTCAACGTTTGATAAAATACTGAAAGGAATACTCCAGTTTCTTTGGAAGTCATCCTTGCATCGTCACTGTACACTAATCGAATCTACGACTAAAAACAATGGACATTCTTTTGCCCGACTTCAATCCGACGTTTTGTTCATGAGTTATGGCGGTTTATACATTTTTCCGACAAATTTTCGGGTGTTACACCCAGGTTGTTGTATAGTTTTTGTTTTATTTCGGTGTCAGGAATCACCTAACGACGTTTGTTATATTAATTAAGTTACACCCTATATATATACGGGCGCCATTTTATGTATTAAAAAAACCAAATTTGTTTAGTAACGTAAATAGCTAAACTATGAAAACGTATTTACTAGAGAAACACTTTTTAGTTCTTGTAATAATTTTCTCTCAAACAAACTGAAGGTAAATATATACCAATAAATCAATACAGCTATATTTTAGAAAATGAAATGAAATCTTTGAGTTTTACGTCCTACGGTTATGCCGGTTAGGCTGAAGGAGACGGTGGTTATGAAAAATGAATGAAATGGTGGAATGAAGAAAGTGGGAGGAAACGGGAGAACCCCGAGAATATCCACGCACACGGCGTTTATCGACCACAAAGTTCACTTGGCGGGAGCAGGGTTTGAACCCGAGACCCCATGCACCAGGGGTGAACGCTCTACCACTGACCCACCGCGGCTCCAGCTATATTTTAGAAATACAATAGGCACTGATTTTTCGAAGACTGCTCTAATACATAGGAACAATCAAATTTGTAAATAGAGAGTTTTCTTTTTAAATAAAACAAACTGAATTGCTTAAACTGCGCTATATCGATTGGTTTCAGCATCTGATTTTTTAAAAGTAAATAATTAGCAGCACGAAAAATTCCTATATTATCTTCGAAAATAGACCTACATGTTAATTGCTTTACTGGCTTTATACATTTTTTTTTTTTTTTGAAAAAGTGATTGTAGGGGAAGATGGGGCTAGTTGCAACAATTTTCAGGTCTGTTTTTTTACTCGAAAATTATTATAGATATAAAAACTATATTGAGTGTACTAAAAGGTACATGCCTTAACTACATACCAAAAAAAGAGAAGTGCAAAATCGAACGGCAGTTTTGATAGCATCCACTTTTTGAACTAAGTCCGACTGTTGACACTTGCCCCACCCATGGGGTAAATTGCAACATCATCTGGGGTAAGTTGCAACAATCGGACTTGATTCAGAAATTTAATGCTATCAAATCTACAGCTTGAACATTGCTTCACTCATTTTCACTGTGGCAGTCAATGTCTATAATCTATACAGATGTAGTACGGATTTCTCTCGGAACACGACCAATGAGACCACTTCTCACAACATAAACACTGTACCCAGTCTTCTTCTGTATCCTGTTCTTCGTACGGTTCTTCAGAAACCAAACAGACGACTTGAGAATAAATTCTTCTCAGCTGATGATTTTACGTTTTCGATTGCTTTTAGATGCTTCTTTTTCATTTCGAAAGTACTTTTTTCTAGAGTGTCTGTGAGAATAGCACATCTCTTCCTTTTCCGAGCTGTCAGTTTTCTAGTTCCAGATTTTGGATAGAACCATACATGTTCAGGAGAGAAGTCAGGTTTGTCTGGAAGACCACCTGGCCCTGGTATTTGGTCATCTGAAGGATTCTGACTATTTTCTTAGATTCATTTGCAGGTGATCCATGAAGCTCACTTTGACCTGCAGTCTGAAGTTCTAACTGAGAAGATGAAAGGAAACAACTACTACTAGGCACTGCAAGCAATAAGCCATCACTGTTGTCCTATAATAATAATAATAATAATAATAATAATAATAATAATAATAATAATAATAATAATAATAATAATAATAATAATAATAATAATAATGGAATAATAATAATACTCTTAGTTTTATTACCAACAACAATTGTTCATATAACAATGCTTAACCGCAAAAATTTCTATTTCAATGGCATGCGGCATGTTGCAACAGATGTTGCAAGTTACCCCATCGAAATATTTATATATAAAAGCTTTCCTCCCCACTAAATAGCAGGTAACATGGGAACAGAAATATAATGTCATTGTACTTCAACTGTTATACTATTTGGGTACTACATCTTACTTATTGTTATTACATATATGTAAGGAGTAGTTAGTGCTCTCAAATGGGTCAGGTCGGGTCGGGTCAACTCGCGTCGGGTTGTCGTGTCGGGTCAGTCGGGTCAGCTCAAGTCGGGTTGTCGTGTCGGGTCAGCTCGGGTCGGGTTGTCGGATCGAGGTCAATCGGGTCAGCTCGGGTCGGTTTGTCGGGTCGGGTCAATCGTGTCAGCTCGGGTCGGGTCACTCGGGTCGGGTTGTCGGGTCAGGCCAATCGGGTCGGGTTATCGGGTCGGGTGAATAGGGTCAGCTCGGGTCGGGTTGTCGGGTCGGGTTATTCGGGTCGAGTTGTAGAGTCGGGTCAATCGGGTCAGCTCGGGTCGGGTTGTCGGGTCAGGTCAATCGGATCGGATCACTGGTCGGGTCACTCGGGTCGGGTCGGGTCAGTCAATTCTAGTCACAGGTCGGGTCGGGTCGGTCTTGAACCCGACCCGACCCGTTGAGAGCACTAGGTATAGTAAAGAAAGAAATGGTACCAGGTTATGCGTACGCTGATGATGTAAATTTAATAGGGGGTGATGGGAGAACAATAGAAAGAAACGCAAAGGTCTTATTAAACGCTTGCAGGACAAGGGTTTAGAAGTAAATGCAGAGAAAACTAAATACATGGAAGTGGGTTGGGAACGTAATACGGCCAATTATGAATGCGTTAAAATATTAAATAATACTTCTGATAAAGTGGATACTTTCAAATATCTAGGATAACGAAAATCATTTTCACGAAGAAATTAAATGTCAACTAAAACAGGGAATTAGTGTTATTATTCAGTTCAAAATCTCTTGTCGTCGCGAATTCAGTCGAGGAGTTTGAGGCTTAAAATATATAAAACAGTAATCATACCTGTTGTTCTGTATGGTTTCGAAACATGGTCGCTTACTCTGAGGGAAGAACATAGACTGAAAGTATTTGAGAACAAGATGCTCAGACGAATATTCGGACCCAAGAGGAATGGCGGAAACTTCATAACGAGGAACTACATAAATTATACGGCTTACCAAACATTGTTAGGATCATTAACTCTAGGAGGCTTAGGTGGGCAGGACATATAGCCAGGCAGGGGTGAATTCAGGGGGTGGCCCGGGGGAATCTCCCCCCGAAGAAAATTCATTCCCCCCCCCGGAGAAATTAAAAAAATTTCAGTCACAAAATGTAGAAATTTGCTTTTCTTTTCGTGCACGTGCAGACAAAATCCGATCTCTCAATATACATATAAATGACACAGACCCATTCTATATAAGTATTAAGCATATAACATGTAAGATAGAATACCAAATAGCAGCGGCGGCTGGTACTAATGTTGCATGGTTGTGCAACCGGACATTTTTTTAATACTTAAAATATTTTTAAGTATTAAAGTAGTGTATCAGTGAAAAATAAACCTTTGATCTTGAGCGCAAAACAGTATTGATGCATTTCTGAAAAAAGTCAATTAAAAAACGGAAAGAAAGAGATGATTTACATTTCCAGTGGCAGCCAACGTTGTCACTGGAAGCAGTAACATTGAGCATATGGCAGCGAGCTCCTATTTCTTAACATGGAGAAGTGGATTTATTCTTGCATCGCTCCTATCTTCCCGTATTGCTCTCTTGCGATTGCATTTTCTCCCGCAACTGGTCAGCTTCTGTAATAGTTACGAATTCCTCCGCTTAGCAGCGCTTGACTCAATTGATAGGGTGAGAGAGATACAGACGCTTGGAAGAAAGAAGTTATTCACAAAACAAACTCGCAAAGTCTGGTGGTAGCAGGGACGTATCCAGGCTGAAAGTTTGGGGTGGCGGTTGTTCGAAGTCAATAAATTTTATTTAACATTTATAATACAAAGGTGAAAATTCTTGGGATAAGTTTTATTTTTTAAAAAAATCCTATTCTGTGGGGGTCGATCGAGTCTCGAAGAAGAAAATGTCTTACTACTGGTCTAATTCCTAGCTCTGTGTCTTTCGTGCACATGATTCCGTGTTCGAATTCCGGCGGAGAGCATAAATTAATATCAAATCATTCACTTCCAATACTCATCTGTCTTCTTTAGCCTAATTTGCTGGAATGTTAAACTTTTTTTTTTTCATTTTCGAAGGAAAGCATCTTAGATTTCATGCTTCTTTACAGACAAAAGTACGTAGTTTCTGAAAAATGGACTTTTGGTACCGTATATTTATACAAAGAAATGCTAACAAAATGCATATTGTCGGAGGAGAGAGGTGTTTCTGGACTCTAAAGAAAATAAAACGGAAAATATTTGTAGTAGCGATGCTTTCTATTCAGAAAAACTTGGCGAGTAGCATTTCAGATTTCAAAGTAATATAAAAATTTGAAGCCCAAAAGATCGAAGAAAGACCTTCCATTCTAAAATAATGCATAGTTTATATAATTAAATAATTTTGTTTAACTTCGTGCGTGCAATTTTCTTGCTTCTTCTCTTCTTTTCGGATTAACGCCATCATTCATGGCTTACAGCACATACTATATATTCGATTTATCTCGTGTTCAATAACATGAGTGTAGAGGTTTTGTATATAAATAGTGTATAAACGTACATTGATAGTGCTTGTTTGAAAAAAAGGAAATAGCTTATATTTTAAATCAATATTAGAGAAATAATTTAATCAGTAATATATAAATAGAGCTTAAAAGACTTTCCTCTTCATATTTCCTGAATATTTTTTGGATAAGATTCAAGAATGCTGGGGGAGGGGAACACTTGCGCGTACCTACATACCTTTGATATTGCAACATTGCAACCGGTACTTGTACAGACTACGCGTCGCTACTGCCAAATAGTCGATAAAACTTGTATTTCTTAACGCTATAACCGAGTTTGGCAGAACATGAAATTGTTAACTGTTGAAGAAAGGTTTGTATTTTAGTAGGTACTATACTCTCGCCCTATATTGTATATTAGTAGGTAGCACTAGCACAGATTGAGATAGGAAAGGAAAGATAGGGAAGATCTTTCGATCATTCCATATGATCTCTGATGTCAGCAGACCAGTTCTTGAAAATGTACAGTTCTTGCATTATTTGAAATAGAGCGCCTAAATTCCATTTCTCGCATCTGAAGTAACAGACGTAAATGTGTTTTACGATTGTTAAAGTAAACACACGTTTCTTTAATTAAAAATAAGTTAGTTAAAGGGTGAGATTAAGAGGGATCAGGGAGGAACAGTTACCCCTCTTGGGTTAGATATTTATATAGAATTTATCAATATAATAGTAATATATGTCAATATAATAGCAATATAATAGTAGAAGTGAAAGATTGCTATTGAAGGTGATGAAGATCCTGCTCAGTGCCGTGCCATGGGGGAGGGGCAAGCGGGGCGACGGCCCCGGGCGCCGAAGTAAGAGACGCAATATTCGGAAGGGAAAAGAAAAGAAAAAAGAGGAATGAGATATATATGCACATGTGGGCATGTGCACATATACTGTATAAAATGAAAGGAAAAAATTAATAAAAAGTGCTCAAAATCAAGGAAAAGCAGGGTTTACTTTTGAGAATTTTCTCACCTTTCGCGGCTGGTCTGTCGACCTCAGTCATATATACAGGGGTGCCCTCGTATACTCTCGCGCCAAGCGCTGATTTTCCACGACACGACACTAATCCTACTGTAGATTTCGTAAACTAAACTATTGCAATGCAGAAACCAAGGCTAATATGTTTGATTTAGAATCAGAAGTATGAGAAAGAATGATACCTTTTATTAAGATATTCCTATGTATGTTTGTTTTAGGACAAAAAATATTTGAGTTAATTTAAATCTTTTTAAAAACTTCTACATTAGCAACAAACAGTAACTACTGAATATAGGAAATAATAACAAAAATAGCTACTGTAAATAGCAGTTAAAGTTTAGTCTAAAATATTTTTGCCAGTCTTTATTTAATGTTTTAGATAAAATTAAACGATTTTTTTTAAAAAATATAATCTCACATTGAATATTTATCAGCAATTAGTCTCAATATTAGGTAAGATGTGAATGCGAATGGAATTGTTCAACACCTGTATGCTGCTTTCTTGCAAAAATACAGAAAAACAGCGCTTCCCCCCGAGGAGTTGAAATTCCCCCCCGGGTGAAAATGTCTGAATTCAATACTGTAGCCAGGATGGAAGAAAGTAGGAACGCTTACAAAGTGTTTCTTGGTAAGATCAATCGGAAAACGACCATTAGGAAGACCTAGGCACAGATAGGAAGATAATATTAAGATGGATCTCGCAAAAATAAGATACAAAGTAGAAACTGGATGCAGTTGGCTAAGGATAGAAGTCAGTGGAGAGCTTTTGTGAACGCGGCATTGAACCTCCGGGTTCCATACGCTATAGATTTAGTTAGCTTAAGAAGCATGATTAGATGCCTAGGCTGATACTACAAATAGATTAAATGCGCATTTACTGAAAAGATGGGTTCTACCGACACTGGATAGTCTATATACTCTTCGTGTGTAGGGAGTAGGAGAGAGGAGGAGATAAGATTTCATATCAGGTTACGTCACGCAAAGTCGCACGCCTTCATTTTCATTAAAAATGGAAGAGCCAAGAGAAACAAATTTCATTTCACTTTCCTTTGTGGAAGTCGGACACAAATCATGACGCTTATCTCATCTGCAAAAAAATCACTTTTCAAATCGGATTATTGGGAGTACCTCCAGTTCCAATGTTGGGGGGGACATGTCTCTCCATTTCCCCGGAATTTGTGCCCGTATCTACAGCTGAGACAACTTTCTAGCACGAGGAGAGGGGCATATCGTTCTCTGGCATTTATTGCAATTTGTACCCAAGTAGTGGAAGTGGAATTAATACATATTGACGAGATTACTAAACGCACTACAGCACGAAGTTCAGTTTGAAATACTACAGAATACGATTCTTTTTAAAAAATGGAAAAGCCAAGAGAAACCAATTTCATCTTACATTCCTTTGTGGCAGTCGGACACAAATCATTACACTTATCTCAAGAAGCATTTTTTAAGTCAGATTATTGGGGGGACAGTCCCCCAGGTCCAAGATTGAGGGGGCATGTCCCCCTCGTCCCCCCTGGGATTTGGGGCAGTGTGTAAAATTAAATATGATATATATGTATATTTATATGAATTGTAATTTTCAAGTATACGAGGTGCATTCGGAAACTCGAATAATTAACATTTAAAGGAACGGTCCAGAATTATTTTTCTTTTTATTGAGTAAATAAATAAAAAGGAAAATTCCGTTGAGCGCCATAATATACAACAGTACGTTGTATATTTGTATATTTTTACTACTTGTAAATCCTTATTTTATTAGGGCGTAAGATATTTTAAAATATGTACTAGGCTGATTATATAATTCGAAGAATAAGAAGAAAAAGAAATATTTTAATTATAATATCGATATAAAAAGATATTCATATGTTTTTATATGTTTTAAATAATAGAATTTTGGAATGTCGTTGTCAGGACAACAAAAACAATAAATAAATGGATTTTTATTCAACGGAGTTGGCATTTTAATGGCTCAATAATTTAACTGAACCGTTCTATATCGCCGTCTGACTATTTCCTTCCCAAAATTAAAATTAGCCAGGAAAGAACATTCAATGAAAATGTTACACACGTGCAATCTACCGTGACGAGGGTCATTGAGGCGCTTCCGAAAGGACATTACAAACTCTACTAGCATTCGTTGAACGTGCCCTGCGGTGTATTGATGCGGAAGTGATGTATTTTGAATAAATAAAGTACAATTGGTAAAATACCTAATTCATTTGGTTTAATTTAAAAAGTTCCGTTATTTTTCTAACATACTGTGTACATTTGCACACTTTCTTAATCAAATTGTAATTACTTGTATACCAGAGAAATACTTGTCATAAACCAAAGATTTGATCTTCCTCATCATCTGTACTATTTTTTTTTTTTTTTTTTTATGATAAAAACAATCTAATTTCATTATTTTACGTGAAAATATAGCTCTTACCGGGACCAAGTACAGTACCTTAGGAAACCCTATATATCTTCTGAAAGCTTTTGCCATTACAAGTACGAAACAGTTTTCAAATCACGGGCAAACCCGCAATCTGACCTTATAAGGGAAGTGTTTGTTGGTGTTTTTGACCCTATGTATGTCGTATTCGACAGAAGTAAAACTTAATGTTACGATGCATCACGCGTAAGTGCTTCAGCCCGTCATGATCCTTTACGGCTAATTGCTAGAAAGTGACCCAGGCAAGGGTATTATAATATCGCTTTGTACCCACGCGTACCCATTCGATCAGTGTTGCCAATGAATTGTAAATACAATGTGGCAGATGGTTTCTGTGCCACTGAATGCATATCCATGAAATGTGGCATAAATATCATTCACCACTAGTGAAAATATACTGTGAACGTATTCATCTCCCAAGAACTCCAGTTTGTCAGTGTTGGCAACCAATTTTAAAAATAAGAAGCTGTAAAACAGGTTCCGTGCGATGAAACGTTTATACACCAAGCTTAGCAAAAACTACGCTATAACTATAGCAGGGCCAACAAAAGATGGTCTCTGAAGTTTCTTACCACATGCGGAGGGATAATGCAACTTCTACGTTGGTGCTAGTGTTACCAAACACGGTTAGTCTGTCTTACACCATTAGTTAAATGGTCATTATAGATGCACTGAAAAAAGCCTTGATACGTGAGTAGTGGCGAGGCCGTTGTGAACTGCCGGAAACCTTCTCTTGCTGCCCCTGCTATAAAAGACGATGAGTGTGACCGTCTCCCAACCATTCTAGGCTGTCAGTGTTGCCAAACAAGTGTAAGCATCACAATGTTGCAAATGACGTGCGTGTCATCGAAAGAATATATAACGAATGTGACAGAAGCAGCATTGGACAATGGAAAACATAATGTGTGTGTAACCGCGTCCTTAGCATACAAATCTGGCAGTGTTGCCAACTAATGAAAACATTCAAGATTTTCGCATGATGAATCATCCCTAGTTAGCACTTAAAAATTAGCGGTTTTTTTAATTTTTTTTTTTAATTTTTGCCTTTGAATAACACACTTCAGATACTACCTAAACATAGTGTCTTTTATTATCGGAGCCTTCCTAACAAGAATTTCTGGGTGCGCGCCTATTACACTACACAGTTGGTAGCTGCACAATTTTTTTTAACAACGTTTCCTTTTAGAACAATATCATAAAAATAAAAATAAAACAACCAGATAAATATAAAATTTAACAAGCTGAGGTGAACCGAAATCAGAAGCTCTCGACGTAGAGTTGCAATTCGTCCCGGAAAATCCGGGACCGTTACAGAATCGAGATCTGCGTCCCGGAAATATTTCTCGGGACGCTTAAGTGACCCGAATTTCAGTGAAGAAGAAATGAAGGGAATATTATAGTTTTTTTTTTTTCACAGGATTAGGTATATCATTATTCTCTTCAACTTCTGAGTATGCCAATTCAAACGCTGAAAAAAAAGGAATACATAAAACACTAATTTAATTAACTTCACGATTTAACTACTTTGACATTGAACAAAGCATTCGTTTCATTGGGCCAGAGACAAAAGCTTTTACTGCTCAATCTTATTGTTATCTTTAATACTCTGTTTCAATCTTCATCTTGCTTCACAAATATTTTAATCAATAATCCCTGATCGATATTTCTGGTAATTTTGCGCTGACCATTCAAGAAGAAAAATATATTGTTTTAATTAATATAAAGTAGTAGTAGAAGTAGTATATTTCATATATGCTACATTTCTGAGACTTGAGTCTTGATAGTATGTGAAGTTTAAATCAAAGGTTATGTTACGGACGGCAAATGATGGCTTAACACCAAAAACATATTCTGGCCGGGACCGGAGGTTAGTCTGTTTTATGTTTATTAAACGTGTTTAATAATTACAGCAAATGAAATATGTTTATAATAGAATGTGAAAGAATACAGTTTTAAAAGAATTAAACTACGTCAACATGTTAAAATAATTAAAAGAACCTAATTAATCAGCCACTTTGTACTCTCGTTTGCTTAACTGGATGAACCGAGGCCTAAAGGAAAAAGAGTTTTCTGCCCAAATCTCATAAGCAGTGGGATATTTTAATATTATAGAAACTGACCCTCCTTTCGCTTAGAAGTGTAATTTTCAAGACGCTGAAACATATAGTATTTTATTACTTTTAGTTAAAAGTTCAAATGCCGAGTTTCACGCATCTAGCTTAAACAAGTCTTTCCTTAATTTATTTACATATTTTCTGAGTAAGTAATGGGGAAATCGAACATAAAAAAATGTGCTCCCTTTGCTCTTTCCCTTTTATGAGTTCAATTTTCAATTTTCAGTTTTTTTTTTTTTTTTAATAGGAAAGCTTATATGCCAAGTTTTATTTTACTAGCTTTAGAAACTTGCGAGATACGCTACCCTTTAAAAAAATCTTACCCCATCCTTTTTACGATACTTATTTCCAAAAATTCTTTCTTATGTACTGCTTTCATAAGAAAATTATATTTTATAACTAAAATTTATCGACTCTACTTGTAGTAGTATGCCCAAAAATCACTCATCTTTACTCTTTTATATAAGAGTACAGAAGATAAATACAGTCAAACAAATGGACTTCCATGAACAGTTTCCGATTTCTTATAACTAACTTATTCGTACATTTCCCACAAGCTGTGGTTTTAAATTTACGCTCTGTCAAGGTCCAGGTTTCAAAAAGGAAGTAACTGGAAATACAATAATATTATGTATTTATGTACATGTGTAATATGTATAAATTTATTGTCTTATTGAAGCTTTCGTAATCTGAAAATAAACTTTTGATTTGCTTTTAATATTTGGTCTAGGAATTAATTCGTGCGGTTGGTACGCACACATTGAGCTGTAGTACAAACACAAAATACATAAATACCTTAAGAAAAATATTGTCCATCGCTAGCCACCACTTTCGCCCATCTGTCAGGCAATGTACGGATTCCGTGGCGAAAGAAGTCCTCATCCTTGGAAGCGATCCAGTCAGAGACCCATGTTTCGATATCTTCTGAAGAAGTAAACAGCTGTCCAATCAAATCGTTGTTCATGCAATCGAACAAGTAGTAGTCCGAAGGAGCAACGTCTGGTGAATACGGCGGGTGGGGTAAAACTTCCCATCCGACATTTTCTAAATAGGTTTTGACCGGTTTTGCGACATGTGGGCGAGCGTTATCATGTTGAACAATAAGTTTATCATGTCTGTTCTCCCATTCTGGTCGTGTTCTGGCCAGAGCTTGCTTCAAACGCATTAATTGTCGTCGATAACGTTCTCCATTCATAGTTTCACCCGGTTGCAGCAGCTCATAGTACACCACACCTTTCATATCCCACCATATGCACAGCATAACCTTTGCACAGTGAATATCTCGTTTTGGTTGCGATGGACCTGGTTCACCTGGTTTCACCCAGGCCTTTTTTCGTTTAGGGTTCTCGTAATGGATCCACTTCTCATCACCCGTAATAATTCGATGCAGAAACCCCTTTCTGCTCTGTCGTTGAAGCAGCAATTCGCAAATGGTTTTTCGTCTTTCAACGTCTCTGTCTTTCAATTCATGTGGAACCCAATGTGACATCTTTTGAATCATTCCCATGGCTTTCAAGCGTTTGGAGACTGTTGTTTGATCAACGCCTAATGCTGCTGCAAGTTGTTCCTGCGTTTGACACGAATCCTGCTCGAGCAATGCTGTCAATTCTTCGTCTTGAAATTTTTTGGCTGTCCAGCTCGCTCTTGGTCTGCCAAGCCGAAATCACCACTTCTAAACCGTGCAAACCACTTCTGACACGTTCGCTCAGCTAGAGCATGGTCACCATACACTTCCACCAAAATACGATGACTTTCAGTCGCACTTTTCTGCATGTTAAAGTAATGCAGCAGGACACCCCGCAAAAACACTTTATCAGGCACAAATTGCGCCATGTTCACTTAACTACAAACTGGTGTTGTTGACGCTTTAATCCACTGCCCTATACTACGAACGATACGCGATGACAGGGGTTTGCAACACATGTGTGGATACACGGAACTGTGGGACGCTCCGTTCGTTGCGCCATCTCTTGTCCACCCGCACGAATTAATTCCTAGACCAAATATATAAAAATCAAGCTCCCCTAGAAAAAATTGCAGGCTACACCCCTAAATGACTATGTAGTAATTTCTGCAAAAATGGCACAGGACCTAAAATTTAGGTCTAGTGCCTATATTTTTAGGACTTGTGCCGTTTAGAACTTATGAATGTCACCCAATGTATTGCATAGTAAATGTTCTTTGTTCAACTTTAAATCTACTGCGTTCTTTATGTATACCGTTGGTATTTAATGTTCACTCGTGAAATGTCTAGTGAGCTTTTGTCTTAATTAAGTAAACTTTGGTGGATTTTTGTCTTACTCTTAATAAAATTCGCTCCACACAGTATATATTGAAATTCTGAATGTTTTCTTGCTTTCAGAAGTCTGGTAAAATATGCTTTTTAAACATTTTTTCAATTTTTTATTTATTTATTTTTGTTTTAGGAATTTGTCTTGGGATTCTCGTATCTCCATTCGAAAGAAACGAATTTCTTAACTAATTATGTAATTAATTCTTAGAATGAAATAAGTTGTATTATGTAATTCACGTATAAGTGCAGAACAGATAGTGATAATAATAATCTTAGTAGTACAAATATAGCTGTTATTGTTGGAATTAGCTACGTTCGTGACATTATTGCCAACTAGTTGCTGCATCGTCGCAATTTCGTGGGGTGGTGGCGAATTTCTGAACTAAAGCAAGTGAATGAAAAAGGCACAAGACCTAAACGGCACAAGTCCTAAAAGGCAGAAGTCCTAAACCCCAGAAGTCCTAAAAATCATATCGCGGCACAAGTCCTAAACGGCAGAAATCCTAAAAATCATACCGTGCCACAAGTCCTAAACTGCAGAAGTACTAAAATTCAGGTCTAGTGCCTATATTTTTAGGAGTTCTGCCGTTTAGGACTTCTGGATGACACCCGACACATCATGCTGCCTCAGTGATGGTTTGGTGGGGAGTGAGCTACTCAAGCACAACCCAGCTGTATTTTTGCGAACAAGGTGTTAAAACATCTGCCAAGGTATACCAGAACACAGTGCTAACACCTAT
Source organism: Thermobia domestica (assembly GCF_964235325.1). NCBI lineage: Eukaryota > Metazoa > Arthropoda > Insecta > Zygentoma > Lepismatidae > Thermobia > Thermobia domestica. The sequence goes on from NW_027655920.1 coordinate 272,218, forward strand.
AGTGTAACCACTATCTGCTACCATGTTCCCTGGAGAAAGGTGGACCTTCCAACAGGATTCCGCTCCAGGCCACACAGCGAAACCAACTTAGGACTGGCTGGCGCGGAACGTCCCTCACTTCATTTCTACCACTGATTGGCCTTCTAGCAGCCCGGATCTTAACCCGTACAAACTTTGGGCAGTACTTCAGGCAAAGGTCTGCCATAAACGGCATCCATCTGTCGACAGTCAGAAACAATCTTGGCCCGAGCAGTGAACAATTTTCCCATGGACAGTTTTGGGTAAGTTACATGTAAAAATGTAAAGCGTTACAAGTAACTATACTTTTTCCTAAAATGTAACGCGTTACTTGCCCCCAAAAAGTAACTGTTACTTTACTTCGAAAGTAACGCGTTACTTTTAGGTCTGAAATTTAGAATATGTGAACAAATGTTATCACTTCAATTTTCCGTACTACTATTACTATCGCTTTTATTATTATTATTATTATTATTATTATTATTATTATTATTATTATTATTATTATTATTATTATTATTATTATTATTATTATTATTATTATTATTATTATTATTGCCCTTTCTGAATTGCTTTATGTAAATGCAAGGACACATTTTTACTTGACAGCTCTAAGTTGTGAATATTTTCATATAAGGTAACATTGGCTAAAATGCCATACTGCGTTACTCGTAGGGATGGGCTAGGGTAACCAGACGTACTGATTTTCGCAGTACAGTACTGTTTTTCAAAGAGCTTCCTGCGTGTTGCGAAGATGTCTAGGAAATCGAGAAATATCCTTCTTCTTTAAAATGTCCTGCGAAATGTCCTGAGTTAATTTATTTGCAATATCTTAATGTTTCATTCTTTATTCACAATATTTTGAATCAAACACACTCTTTTCTTGAATGATGAACCGCTGTGTTTTTTAACACTCCTCAGAAGACTAGGGATGGAGAACAATCAACAAACCATTTTTTACAATACATCGCTTTTACTGAGAAGGCCTTGTTGAGATATCGGTAAAGTAGGAAAGGTTTCTTATTGAACTTATGACAGTGATGCTAACCAAGTTAAATAGAAGTTCCTTTGTGCCGGTCTAAATTTTCTTTCATTTCTTAAAATAATACCACGCTTCGAAATTTATTATTATTATTATTATTATTATTATTATTATTATTATTATTATTATTATTATTATTATTATTATTATTATTATTTAGCCCAACACGAACTTTGACTGTACGTTCATAAAATAAACCAATTTGTTATTCATCAAAGCATTTGGAGTTGTGTTTAATTCCTTTAATAATTTTGTTCAGTGCTTCTTCTTAACAAAAATGTTCATTAACTTAAGGTTAACATTAATTGAAATAATGATATGCGTATTGCCGACGCAGTAAGATATCATATACAGTACTATTATACTTGTGTCCTACTTTTCGATTGTTAGAATGTGGTCATCCTACGATGGGCACGAGTGAGTACGAGCGAGTATTCTTTGAAACTCGATTCGACTAAAAACAGACATCTTTGAACGCGATTCGAAAAATTTCCTCCAACTCGACTCGAATTCGGGTCGAGTCGAACCAAATCTGGTTTGTAGTTTCGAGTATTCTCTTCAAGTATCTTGCATAGACAATATAGGTTATCAATGATACTAGTACTACTACTAGTACAACTTTTATTATTATTAATAATAATAAATAATAATTATAATTATAATTATAACAACACTGTGTTTAAACATGAAAGAAACGCGGTCTGTGTTTGAATACTAAAAAACTAGTTGATTGCTAACCTCGGTAGTCGTGAATTCTAGGAGTCAAGGATATTGTTCACGAGCTTGTGAATTTGGGTTGAGGGTTTAGGTTGAGTATTCGGGCTCGAGCCAAACATTGTTAAAAGTTATAGGGCACTGGCCAAATATCTTCAAAACTGTTCGGCCCGGGTTTACAATTGTAAACAACTTGAGCAGCTGGGCTCACAGCTCACTCACTATGGACCCGAACCGAGAAGTGAGCCGAGCCAACAGCTCACCGAACCGTGTCAGCAAGAGCCTTCGGCCCAGATGAGCCGAACCGAGCAGATGGTTCATCCAACCAAGCCAGCTCGAGCCGATGGTTCACCCCAAGCGAGCCGGCTCGAGCCATTGGCTCAGTTATTACTTCCCAACTGAGCTTCTTATTAAAAAAGTCTCTTGTGGTCTCGATATCGAGACGAGAAGACATGCGAGCATGTTTCCTCTAGTGAGCAACATTAAAAGTATTCCATATTACTACTTAGCTTACATTTCTCATGGCTTTCGCTTTCTAGTGGAATCAGGCCATGATTTCAAAACGAGTTAAAACGTAATAATAATAATAATAATAATAATAATAATAATAATAATAATAATAATAATAATAATAATAATAATAATAATAATAATAATAATAATAATAATAAATATAAGTATTCCATACATATAGAAATGCTTTTGACCAAGCACACAAGAAATTATATTTTGTCCATTTAGCACTATCATTCTTTTGTCACTCACAATTATTAATATTCATATAGTAAATATCTTATAATTCTTATATTTTAAAATCAATTGACAGGTCTCTGATTGCTTTTATGAGAAATAAATATTTGGTTTTATAGATACTACGCAGTGGGGATGATCGTGCGTCGTTTCGGTCTTATGCGTTTCGGTCCTGCGCCGTGTCGATCCTGTGCCGTGTCGATCCTGTGCCGTTTCGTTCCTATGCCGTGTCGATCCTGTGCCGTTTCGGTCCTATGCCGTGTCGATCCTGTGCCGTTTCGGTCCTATGCCGTGTCGGCTCTATGCCGTTTCGATCGTACGTATTCTATGCATATAACTTGCGCAGGCATAGAATCGACAGGAGTTTATAATTTGTAAGAGCAAAGATTAAACAGATAATAAAAATATTATTTTTTTAGGCACATGATTAAAAGTTAAATTATTTCAGAGCAGCGGCGTGAGAGCAAAACGGCACAGGATCGACACGGCATAGGACCGAAACGGCACAGAATCGACACGGCACAGGACCGAGACAGGTTTCTGAGCTGAATTGTCGGTCGTATGCCGTGTCGATCCTGTGCCGTGTCGATCCTGTGCCGCATCCCCGTTTATTCGAGGCTCTCCTTCCGCTAGATTACCACCTGGATCCAGATGGTACAGTTCAAGAAGGCTCTAGCAAATGGAAAAATTTAACAGATACAGATCTTCCAGAAATTAGCAATAAAGATCCTCAGGTATCTTGGTATATACCAATTGCAGCGCAGTTCTTCTCTTAAAGTGCCTTGTCACGCTACAAGAACTTGTAGCTGTCATAAACAAAAATCTTGAAACCCTACCATATTTCACCATGTAAACATAGTCTTGAAAGGGACATACAACATTTTTTTTTCCATCTTGGAAGGAGTTGAATAATGTGGAACTTTCTTGGGCGTCTTGTTTGCTACCTGCTATCACCCTCCCGCTGACATAAAAGAAAAACCAGTTTCGCCGCTTCCGAAACAACGGATTCTTTTGGATAGAGAGGGAAATTGCGCCAAAATACACGTTTTTAATGAGGAGGTTCACTGTTTCTCCACTAGAGTGCAGTCCTACATGGGTGGAGACAAGGGCGCCGACTTGTTTGAAAATTTGGGGGGCCCATTCAGATGCAGAAGGTATATATATGTGAGGATTTTAAGACAAATTGCATTCAAATTATGCCAAATATAGTATATTCATAAATACAATACGGGGACCTACATGAGCTTTGGGGGGCCCGGGCCCCCTTGCCTTTCCAGATGGGCGCCCTTGGGTGGAGATACAGTGAAACCTGTCAACTTGGCCACCTCTCTAAGTTGGCCATCTGCTTATCTTGGCCTAGTTCGTCTGGAACCTGCATTTTCCCATAAAACATTGGATACTTACTACTCTATAATTTGGCCACCTGTCTATCTTGGAAGCTGGCCACACTGAAGCAATGTTTATCCTATGATGATAATGATAAATTTACCTGCGTATCTTGGCCACGCAAAATACCGTTTTTTTCCCTTAACTCTTTCGTATTCCCATATGCGAGGCAGATGTTCTGTATTTGTGACTGGAGACAAGAAGCATGGATTCCACCGATTTGCTCTTGGAGGTCAATGGCCAGAAGACTATCCTGATAAAGGGTAGTGAAGGAAGATGTGAATAAGAAAAAGTACGTACAGTAATTCAGGAAACGGTTGTAGGTATTTGTTTACCCTGTCTGTTTTGGTAAAACCATTAGCTATATCAGCTCCTCTCATCGGTGGTGAGCTTTAGTAATTCCGGAAAATTCTCAAGGTTAAAAAATTAGCCACCTCAATTGTCAACTATTGACACCTGTCGGTTTGTCAAAAGATAGAGGAGTTTTTGATATATGAATTCCCTCAAGATTTTCTCGAAACATCTTTTGCTCCGAGGGAAACACTTCTAGCTCATTAACAAGAGGTAGTGAATGTACAATGTTAGAATGTGCATATCTGCCAAAGAGAATAAAACAAAACGTCTAGAATGAACCACCATTCAGTAACAACTGAAAAGAGGTCATATAAATTGCATATGAATTTCTCAATTTATAACTTAGCTTTTCTTGTTTTCAATCTGAATAACTCAGTATGCTATAATATCAATTTTAATAAACTGCGTACATACGCTTCTATTTCATGGTTGTTTGTGTTGTGTTTTCAATCCGCATAATCCAATGTACCAGACTAGTTTTCAGGAAGGGAAAGGTATGCACATATATTAAACATACTATAGTAATATTTTCTAGTACTGTATATTTTTATGATTACTCTATATACATTATTTATAAGTAGCTGTCGTGCCATTGCTTATTAACATTTTATAATCAAATAATACTAGAAATCCTATTCTAAAAATACACCAATCACACTTGTTTTTTGTAAGTTGGCCACCTGTCTAAGTTGGCCACTTTTCGATGGAACCAATGGTGGCCAACATAGACAGGTTTCACTGTACCTTTCTTACTTTCTAGAAGTTGTAACATCTAAACAGTAAATAGAAAAATCGGATTGCAAGTTTTTTTTTTTTTTTTTTTTTTTTTTAATGATAGCTACAAGTTCTTGTATCGTGACAATGTGCCTTCACAGTCAGTTATTACTCCAGAGGATAAAGTCAGGCTTCTTCCTGCCTCATCCCTCCATGCTGAGGCATAGTTGAATGTAATACCCTCCTCGCCATTAGGTCTTCATATGACTAAGTAACTTCCGAATCGCTGTCACCTTAAGATTAGGTTCAGGTGTTTGTGAGGCACATTGCTGTCCAGCTTGCGGGGGTCAAGTTAACCAACGTGGACTGCATGGCCTTTCATACATGAAGAGCAAGGGCAGACACGCTAGACACCCCTCTGTAAATGATATCATTTTACAAACCCTTGCCACGGAATTCCTTCTATACGGGAACCCGCAGGCTGTTTTCGTTCAGACGGTAAACGACCCCATCAGTGTTTCTTCCAGACCTGTTTTTGGGAGCTCTGAGAGTGTCCCCCGAGGAGGCGAAAATAATTCGTCTATAATATTATAATAAATAGAATAGTATCAGCAGTGCCCCCCCGGAATACTAAGTGTGCTCCCCCGGAACATTATTTCTGAAAGAAACACTGGACAATATGGCATGACATTAGTTCCTTCGATGAGAGGCAAATCACTACATGTTCAGATACATCTGCCCATTCAAGTCTCCCTTTAGCTGTTACTAGTCGTAGAGAGGTAGAAAAGCAAAGGAAATACAACAACTTCCTTGATAAATTCATTTTAGCTCCAATTGCAATCGAGACTAGTGGTGCTTGGGGGTCTGTAGCCTTGATTTTATTAGAGAATAGGCAGACGCATTTATATCGTTACTGGAGATGTTCGTTCAACATCTTTCCTAATTCAACGCAAAGCTGTTGCTATCCAACGTGGCAACGTGTCGTCAGTTCTTGGCACCTTACCTCATGATGAACACCAGTTCTGATGAGGTGTTTCGTCTTTGACATAAAGGACAACACTGAATCTTTATACAACCGAACGACATACTGTACAATTAACACAAACAAACTATTTGCTGAGCAAAACAATATATTCACATAAAAAACTACATGCGTTTTACAGTTTCGCCAACTAACATTTTGGCTTCATCAGACACTATCTTGATAGTGTCTGATGAAGCCAAAATGTTAGTTGGCGAAACTGTAACACGCATGTAGTTTTTTATGTGAATATATTGTTTTGCTCAGCAAATAGTTTGTTTGTGTTTCAGTATATACAAAGCAAAGCTTCTACTTATGGAAAATATTACAGTTTGTACAATTAAGATCAATTACATCATTGAGACCGAAGAACAACAGGGTAACTCTTGCGAAGGGAGAAGCCTGCTTGGCTAATTTAATAATAATAATACTAATTTATAAAGTAATTATCGCATACCCTACTGGGGGTGCGATATTTTTCAGTCATACTGTGATATATTAAAAGTATATATATACACAAAGTGTTCATTTATTATTTAGCCAAAATCAACTAATGAAATTCTCACACCTAAACAATAAAAATAGTCTATATGAACATAGAGCGGAAAACGCTTTGTTTCAAAGTTATGAGATACCGAAATCGAGAAAACTGTAACTTTGAGACTACCTAGCTCGAAAACTATGAGAGATATCAAAGGTGGTTAAAGAAATATTAGAGGAACTAGTACACTCTCTATCTAAATACCCATGTTATAGAGTTGAGTTGTACCGGCGCACATGATTTTAGAGAGAGAGAGAGGTGGAAAAGCGGAACGTATACCGCAGCACCCTGTGTAAAATTTGTTGCGCCAATAAGTTCCAACTCTGAAACATGGTTATTTAGATAGACAATGTACTAGTTCCTCTAATATTTCTTTAACCACCTTTGATATCTCTCATAGTTTTCGAGCTAGGTAGTCTCAAAGTTACAGTTTTCTCGATTTCGGTATCTCATAACTTTGAAACAAAGCGTTTTCCGCTCTATGTTCATATAGACTATTTTTATTGTTTAGGTGTGAGAATTTCACCAATGGATTTTGGCTACATAATAAAAGAACACCCTGTACACACACACACACACACACACACATATCTATATATATATATATATATATATATATATATATATATATATATATATATATATATATACGTAGATAGATAGATATGGATGAAGATAAAGTTTTTCCTTGAGGCGCTAAATCGAATAACAAAACTCTTCTCGATATACCGTTTTTGCTTTGATATACCTGTTGACAGATAGACAGACGAATGGACAAATGTGCATGGCATAGCTTGAAAGTCTAAAATGGAATATTATTCATATCTTCATTTCACATATGTTTATATGTTTATTTCTACATTCGTCCGATATACCATACTTAGGATTCCTATATCTGAACAAGCCGAATTCTATAAAGATATCTTATTATTAACAGACTCATTAATGTTGAACTTGTGTATTGATTTTCTTTTTAACTCTATAATGCTATGTTAGAATGAAAATAGAAATGAAAAAAAAATCCAAAGACGAGATTTGAATTTTGATTTAAGTTTTTTGCCCCTTTCAACAGCGTGGCTATATGAGACGTGGCTCAACAGCTTCGAGCAATTCGAACAACATGAGCTCCCGCCGGGAATCGAACCCGGGTCTCCCATGCCAAAGGCTACACTAAATGCTTAGACACGAGGGGGTTCCCAAAGTCGAGCCATATACCAATCAGCAAATCTTATAAACTGTAAGAAAATGATTGCGGAATGTTTATTAGAGTGGTCTTTATTTTCCAGTATTAGTTTTTTTTTGAGTCTCCATAACAGACTAAAGTTACTCATGACAAAAATTAGTTCAATTGAACAATATTAAATGATGCCTCACGTGATCTCAAGTTTTGTGCGCATTTACATTATACAGTATGAGGATGTATAAGCTAACAAAAAAAAATGTTCTGTCCTTTTTTCACCCAAGACCTTCGAACATAGATATGTCCCCTAAGACGTACCTGGAATATCAAAAGTAGTCCCATGAGCATCGAAGACCTTCTGCCAACGTTCTGGAAGGCCATAGATTCCATCGCGGTAGAACTTGGTGGACCATGAGGCGAAGAAAGTATCAAGTGCATTTTGCACCTCTATTTAGGATTTGTACTGGCGTCCACTAAGATGATTGTCCAAGGAATGGAACAAGTGATAATCGGACGCTGCAATGTCCGGGGAGTATGGCGGATGCAATAGTGTTTTCCATCCAAGGTGTAGAATGGTGTCCCGGGTCATCCTAGCGTTGTCCTGTAACAGGAGGACCCCTTTGCGATTCAGAAGTTTTGGCACCAGAGTTTTGAGCTTTTCTTAAACACAGCTCAACTGCTGATAGTACACATTTTTATTAATGCTCTGAACAACTGGTAGCAGTTCCTAATGAACAATGCCGCGAGCAGTCCACCAAACACACAGGAGGTCCTTCTATTGGTGCTGTGCTGGTTTGGGCTATTTTGGAACCGGTTCATGGGTTGCTAACCAATGATGACAGCGCCGTGGAGCTTTATACAGAACCCACTTCTCAAACCCTGTCCAGAAACGTTTCCTTCCTCAGAAGAGGCAGCAAAGAAACACATGTCTGCTCGAGTTGCCTTCTGGTCCGGTGTCAAATCATGTGGGACCCATCGAATCAACTTGTAGTGCTTTCCAAGTTGATTGAGGTGCTGCTGAATGGTTTCTGCACTCACACTGAATTGTAGTCCCAATTCTTCACATGTCTTGCCACTGTTCGGCTCAATTGCAGCCTGAAGATCTTCATTTTGTTGGTTTCCCGGCACGTGTTGCGTCTTCGAGTGTTTCGTCACCGTCCTTAAAATTTTTAAACCACCGCTGCACTGTCCGCGTAGTCGCGATACCCTCACCAAAGGCCTGGCATATCTTCCGCCTCACTGCAGCGGCGTTTGACCCCAGTTTGAACTCGTACAGAATACACGCTCTTAGGACGCTCTGTTGAGGTCCCATGTTCACTCTGTCCTTACGCAAGTTCACGGTGTAACTTATCTGCCACAACCAGGTAGTATGTTGTATATACCTACACCTACAACTTATCTCACTTGTTGGATATACCCACTTCGCCTTATCTTCATTTGCATTCAACTCAAGGTGTGAGGGCTAATTGAATACAAACCTTCACAGAATGCGACAGAACTGTCTTGATTACCGTTATATATACAATACTTATACGTTTGGAGAGGAAATAAAATCTTTGAGTTTAACGTCCCACGATTATGTTCTTTAGGGTAAGGGAGACGGATAGTTAAGGCAAGTGAATGTTGATGGAACAATATGTAGAACGAGAATGTGGGAGGAAACGGGAGTATACCGAGAAACCCCGAACTTATTTGTCGTAGGATTGAACCAGCGATCTCACGTACCATGGGCAAGTCCTATACCAATGAGCCGCCGTGGACTTATAAGCTTGGAAATACAATTGTAAGTTAATAAACAGATTTTAGGAAAAAGGAAATAACTATTCAATGGTTATAGAAGTCGGAAATAACGTAAGATGTGTGCTTGTGGTGAAAAGTTATCTCAAAATCGATGTCACATAACCCCCTTCCTATTAAATGTTTTGGACCTGAATCCAAGATGACGGCCTTCAATATGGTCGCTATGATTGTACTATACAATAATGGATGTAATCCAAGATATGGTATTATTCCGTTTAGCAGTTCCAAACGTAACCTTTTCCTGATATCGTATACTGTAAAAGCATTATATAATTTCAGGTTGCTTGGGACGTCTTGTCAGTACGTAGATCGACACCCATTATCCAGTACGCTTCTTAGGACGTCGTGGCCCTACTGAATTGCAAGTATGGATTCCTGACCAAACGCACTAGAACTTCTTCCAATAGTGTAAGGGTGGGAGTTATCATAATAAACCGAAAACTCTTAATGAATTGGAGGAGTATGTACATAAAGTCACCAAGTTCTTGCAAACGTGTCCCTCGAGTATCTGCTGAAGTCTGTCACAAATGATATGGCTTGTGTGGAATTTTAACAATGCATAGCAGTTCTACGATTGTAAGGAACAAAATGTTTTTCATTTTATGGAAATTGGTTAAGTATTGAAAGCGTTATAAACAATTTTAAATAGGGACTAATTCCCAGCCTCCTATAGAACTGTGCCTTTTAAACCGTCTCCTTTCTCTTGACAGGTAATTACAGAATTCAAGATGTGGATAAAATATCCAAACATTTATATGAGAAGTATGGGAGAATAGTGACACTCAGGAACCTATTAGGGCGCCCTGATCTTCTGTTCATCTATGACCCAGATGAAATTGAGAAGGTTTTCCGAAACGAAGAGCTGATGCCTCATCGACCTTCTATGCCTTCTCTCAACTACTACAAACATAAGCTGCGGAAGGATTTCTTCGGGAAAAAGGCAGGAGTCATCGCAGTGTAAGTAAATTACATTTACTAAATATAATATTTATGGTTCTAGTCCTTATAATATAGGAGTGTTATTAACGACTGGCTGATTAGGACGTCACAGCTAGATTTTTCGGTTTCGGTTTTTATAGCGTTCGAATAGCAGTTCGTATTAATAGTTAGGACTAGGATTAGAAATTACATTTCTAGGATTTCAGCATCTACGGCCATGTTAGCTCGTGACGTATGAGGGATGACGTCCTTCGGCGGTCACACTATCCGAGCAAAGGGAAGGAGAAAGCGACCTGGGACCTGTATGTTAGATACATCTTGGCATTTCCCTAGTGTTAATGAGGAAGACCCAGGATAAACTTAACTCAGAATGGTAATAAACCTTTTACACTTTATCAACCGTGTGTCCTCACCGGGTATCAAATCCGGGACTGCTAGCACCAAAGACGAGAGCGTTAGCGACTACATTACGCGGGGCCACTATATTTAACAGTTGACCTGATCTCATCTGAAAATGAGCGTTCGACTTCAATCAAACAAGCAGTGTATAATTTCTGTGTCGATAATATTCACACTAATACTCTTCAGATATGCGCTTGCTGATGGATTACTCCGGTTTGCAAATAATTACATTATATAATTTTATATCAGTTCAGTTATGACATTTTTATATTGTTTTTTATACTTATATTTTAGTTGAGCTTTATTTTTGAGATTTTTTAATCGGTTTATGATATGAATAAGTAGTACAAAACACATAGTCTGTAGTTCATGTTGTTTAAATGTGTTTCATAAGGACACACACAAACAGATTACAAAGAGTCTACCGCAGAGATGCATATGACGCATTCAGTGCACGATCGAATCAACTTTACTTTTGGTGATTTTTGATGCTTCGTATTTATCATTATTGTCTGACACTCCTTTTAGAGCATGGTTAATTCAGACATAGTGTGCCTTGCCCTTACTGTGGCCTACAAAGTTTCTTTTCAGACTTTGACATTAAAAATTCATCGGGTTGTCTTTTCTTTTTTTAATTCACACATGATATGCCGTTCCCATGCCGTGCCCTGAAAGTCCTCCTTGAAGAGAATGATCCTTCGGCATTCTTCGGAGCACACGAAACGACATGAAGTTTTCCTCTTTGCAATCCATCTTGGGAAATAGTGTAGAAAGCAGCACGGCACGGCATGGTATGTGTAAATGGTACAGGCCATGGCACGGAGCGGCAGGGCACCGCACGTCATGTGTGAGTCAGCCTTAAATGATTTATGTCCAGATATTTTATATAACCCTCGTAATATTAAAAAATGGTATTCATTTCTCCATTCCCTTAAACATTCCGTCAATTTTTCACTCCTTTGGTAATTGCATTTGATTCCCTAGGGCTACCAACTCCCAATGTTACTGGACTTTTATAGACTAGATAGGTATAAAAATGCAATATACAAGGTGTTTAAAAACAACACCGACAACATTTGGGAGGTGATTCCTGACAAAATATAGACCAACCTGGATGCACAAATGCTTCTTTCGAAGTTATAGGCTGAAGAGAACATGAAAAAATGAACTTTAAAAGTCCATAGCTCCAAAACTATGGGATCTACCGTAGTCGGGTCAAGACTTCACTTAGGAACTAGTATGTGCGCTATCCAAAAATACATGTTTCAGCATCCTAAGGTACTCACGCAACAATTTTTATAGACAGAGTTTGGGTACGGGCATATAATTTGAAGTACTCACCAACTACGTCTATAAAAATTGTTGCGGAAGTACCGCAGGACTGTGAAAGTCTGATACTTAGATACGGCACATACTAGTTGATAAGTTAAGTCTAAAAAAGTAGTGAATTGTAGAAAGTCTTTGGAAGAAAATGGTCTAAAACAATTATTATAAGAAAACAAATATTTCGAGTTAAATGAAGAAGTAAATGGAAAAGTCAGGCTAGTAGAAGAAGAATAAAGTGAAAAATATAAATATTTAGGCTTATATATATTGGAAGAATGATGATTTGGACTTGAAAATAGCACACAAAATGCTGAAGGGATGTCAAAATTGGAATAGAATATGTGACGTTCTATGTGACCTCAGAATTACTATAAAAAATAAAATGATTATGTAAAGGATGAAGAATATTGTTATAGGAGATTGATCTGTATTTCGCTAGTGCTGATACCACATATTGCTGTTTGTCATTACGGATTGCTATTTTTAAAAAATCACATCGTGTGTTAAAATTCATATTATGCAACACACATTTTGTTAGGTAAGAGAACCAGCGCTAATTAATATGTTACTTTTGGACGGAAGATTCGTTCAGGTGTATGTGTCATTGCCAGCAATCCAAGCAAATATATCCTTTATTGATGCAAGGCTCCCTAGGCTCCACTAGGATCGGCGCTCTCCGTTAAGACACTGTAAAGACAATCACTGCATTACTAGGAATAATTTTGTTTTTCTTTCTTTCTTTCTTTTTGTAGGAGTTTCAACACATGAATGTAGTAAAATGCTTGTGGAAATAAGCAATTTTTTCAGTAGAAGGTATGTTCTATGACAATAATATAACTGACCGCATATTGACCAAAGGTAAGGCAGCTAGCCGAGGCAGAGGGAGGCAGAAGAAGATGCAGAGAAAGAGAGAGAGAGAGAAAGCTGAATCATTGACTATGTGTTTCAATCTAACATTGGAGAGGCATTTGTCTAGCATGTGTTCGAGAGAATATGCGGTACAATGTTTCGTTGCATTGCTCATAGTACTGTCTCACGGCTTGATTGTCCTTTCCTCTAGTCAGTATGTGACCTGCCTAAAGGACAAGGAAAGCACAATACGGTGATAGCACAGGATAAATACGGTGATAGTGTGAGAAAACTTAATACTTACAATAATAACAGTAGGAAATAATACCATTGGTAGTTTTGTTAAATATTTGGGATTTTAAATGTTTATATCTAAAATCTTGTTAAATGTTTGTATCTGAACTCAAAGACTATAAGTAAGGCATTTCCTTTCTAGTCATGGAGAAGATTGGTATAACTTCCGAACCAAAGTCCAACAAGCAGTGTTACAACCAAAGATAGTGAATCGCTATTCCAAGCCTATTGATGAAACAGCCAAAGAGTTCGTGGAAAGGTATGGAACATTTTAAATTATTGAATACTTTTTTAAGTTCTCATCTTTTAACCCTATGTCTTAGGAAATCAACATGTTAAATGCAAGTGAAACAAATAGTGTGTACTATTTGATTTAATTAGATTTAGGTTTACTTACGTGACAAAATTTCAGATTATCTCGTCTCCAAAAGATGTCGTTAACATGATGTCTAGTAAAGTGTTATATATTTTTTTATCGGGGAAGTTCTGTCAAGTCTCCTCTCGAGGGTATTCTTCCTTCACAGTTTTTGGAATGCATTTTACTGCTATGAAGAGAGGACTGTAAGGTTTCAGACACCCTTAGCCACTCTCCCTTTTTATTAAAGATATTATTCTTTACGAAGACTAAAAAATAATGAAAAAGTTAAAATTAAAAATTGATTGGAAATAGGACAATGTATGATGCGTTCAGTGTACAAGGGAATGCAATGTCCATTTTGGGTCATTTTGGACATACTTAATGTTTAAGATCTCTATCTGAAGCTTCTTTTAGAGCTTAGAAGATTCATGTCCAGCTATTGTAAACAGCTCTAACAATGTTAAAGATTAGCAGATTTAACTTTTCCATTTACTTAAGTGCACCGCACAAGCGTATTGTCTGTTTTTCTTACACTTTGGGTAATTGAACTTGATTCCCTTGTGCTCTGAAAATGAAATGAAATCTTTAAGTTTAACGTCCCACGGTTATGCCGGTTAGGCTAAAGGAGACGGTGATGATGAGAGATGAGTGAAATGGTGGAATGAAGAAAGTGGGAGGAAACGGGAGAACCCCGAGAAAACCCACGAGCACGGTGTTTGTCCACCACAAATTTCACACGGCGCGAGCCGGGATCGAACCAGGGCCCCAGCACTGGAGGTGAACGCTCTACCACTGAGCCACCGCGCCCTCTCCCTTGTGCTCTGATCGTCCCATAAGTCTATATAAGAAAATAAAATATATGCATATACATGCTACTGTATCTATATAAGTAATTTAGTAAATTTTTACAAGTCCAGTGCACTTTTTCATTCGTTGCTTTAATAATAATAATAATAATAATAATAATAATAATAATAATAATGTCACGAACTACATAAAACTCATTTACTAAACTTTGTTCATAATTGTACTTTTAGTTCATCTCTCTTCAAAATGATTTGCAAAGATGGTGAAAGGAAACTTTGGTTATTTCTAAACTGATTAATGGTTAACTTAAGAATTCTTTATCTCTAAAAAATTGCTTTGTACTTTTGTCTCTGATTTTTTTTTCACCTACCGAAGTCAACTACTTTACGCAGTGTCATTATGTAAGTTCATGCATTGACAAACATGATGATAGAAGCATATTCCTAGAGGTATCTACCACGGGCGCCCATGTTGTGCTTTCCAAGGGGGGGGGGGGCTAGTATACGCGATATTTCAAATATAGTTTCAAATTTTGCTGTAACTAATGTAAAAATTCTACTGGGTTTTCGATATTCCCAAGTACAATTTTCTATAGTGAGGGCAACCGCCCCAACTTGCCCCCCTGATGGGCGCCCTTGGTATTTACTAATTTTACCGCGAGTACAGTAAGCGCATGACCTCAGCATTAGTGGAAGAAGCAAGGATGTTATAAAATAGACGATCTGTCCATACGTATCTACGTCATAGGAACTCAGTGAAGCCACAAAACAACCGAGCATCATCTGAGCCGGAACGTCTGATTGGCTACTCTCGTTTTCGCCATGATTGTTGGCTCGAAACATTGCGATCTTAGCGGCGCGGAGTGGGCAGAGTAGGTGTGGCGAAGCTGTGACGTATGGCTTCACGATTTTGTTGTATGGGCAATTCCTCTATTTTCTAACATCCTAGGGAAGAACAACAAAACGACTTGGATTCTCTAAGTCGTGGCATTGCGACGTTAGACTATAGTAAGAGGACGACTCCGTGTCCAACCTTGAATCCGATTTCAACATTAGAGACATATTTACTAATATTTTGAAATGTGTCGTCTACAGGACTTGTACTATTCGAACATCAACAAGTCTACAACATAAAAATAAGGTGTGTACTTACTTCATATTTGCCAATGCTTAGTCATGATACGATACTTGGAACATTTCCGTACACACGAATAAACTTAGCTTACACGCATTAAAATCATTCTCTGAAACTCGATTTTTTCCATTTCATTATAACCAGGCTGTTCATAAATATTTAATGATCGTAAAGGAATTATCAATATCTAGATTTCTGAAAGAAAGCTGATTATTGCTATGAGTATGATACTTCTCGCATACGTCCTTTAATATGTTAATCCTATATAACTCATAGCATAACCGCAATTATAATATATATCACTAAGCGAGTAACGCTTACACTGTCTGAGCCTGTGATACCAAGTTCAGTTCCCAGTGCAGTTACAAATTCTGGGGGGAAAGTCGAGTAATAGTTAGGAATTCGTATCTCATTTTAATCAGAAGCTTCTGTTTCATAGCCGCTCTCAAAAGGTAACAAACATTTGTATTCAATAACCCGTTGTTGTAGAAGAAGCACATAATGATTAGCTTTAACTTCTTTCTAAAATTCTCTTTTAAACCCATTTCTGTTGAGATCCTGATTCATATTGTCGTCTCACCTTGTTGTTCTACCTCAAATTGTTGTTCAGAAAGGGACTTCACTTTGTAGAGCAATTCTATTTTAAGTGTGCCACGGAAAATATGCGAAACATACTTCGGCCCCACCCCCGCCGCCCTCTTACGGGGGAAACCTTTGCGTTAGAGAAAGAAGTGAATAACCTCAACTGTGTTGCCAATTTGTCATTCAGCCGTGTGGTCTTGGCGAATGAAAATCGTAGGTTATAACGAAGCCAGTGAAATAAATCAATGTGGCAATTCTGACAACATCCAACTATCGAAGGATAACATCCACAGCAACTTGACTTCCTCTTCTGAAAGGGGTAGGGGAAACACACAACGACAGCAGCGCCAACAGGGGCACACTTGGAATAGAAAAACTCTAACATCGAAGCTGCACTATCGCAAATCTCTGTGCTTCTAGCGCGTGTTTCTAATTCATTCGAATAATATATTAAGTAGTACATTTACTTTCTCTTAAATTGGGTAAATAAAAGAAGATCAAAAGTAGAGTCAAAAGTAAAAATAAAAAAATCTCGTATCCTCTTCAGTCCTGAAAGCAGCATGACTGGATTAATTATTTTTTTCTTATATAACTTTAACCTTTGGAGCCTATGATACAAAAATTTGGTGTTACTTTTAGTGTAAGTGTGTAGGTGGCGCTGAAGGAATATGTCCACATATGTGGACATTAGGTCGTTATTACCTTGGATATTAATGTCCACATCTGTGGACAAATGAAGAATTTATCTTCCTTTGAAGAAACAATGAATTCTTAAACCTTATGCTTTTATTATTTCAAAACGTACATTTAGTGCTTTCTTTACTAAAAGAAACTAAACGAAAATATTGCTAAGAAATAAAAAAAAATATACATGAATAGCGACAATACAAAATAATTTTCTTCACCAATAACAAAAAATCAGGAAACACACTTATTGTAAACCTTCAGACATTTCAAGATGCATATCTTTTCCTTAACTTGAACGAGAATGAAATTCTAAGGAACAGTTCTGTTCTTTTTTTCAGAATGCATAACTATATTTTACAAGAAAGACACATAATTCTAGTTTTTCCTCTTCACTTCTCATTTTTGCAACTAGTTGCATTTGGTATGTCCATAACTTTAGGTAAGTGAAGATTGCAACTTTTCTTGCTTCAGGTAGGCAAGTGCACGTTTCCAGGACGTCCTACTGGTATTTATCTTGGATTTTCTTCTTCTTGCTCTAAGAAATGTATTGGTGTATGAGAATTGTCAACATAATGAATCAAAGATTGGGTTACGCGAAGTTTGAAGTAGTGGAGATCAAGAATATTTTGTTCTCTGACACAAAGTGCCTTGCAGTCATCTTTGTACTGCAACCAACTATTTACAACAGCAGCGTCAAAGAAATATTCCAAAACACGAACAATCTATTCTTCGACGATAAGAACGGTAATGCGAGAAAGACAGATGACCAAATTCACATCTCCCATGTTTTCATTGTACTTTTCAGTGGCGTTGAGTTGGGTGATCTGTACATACTGTCTATCTTTGCTGAAATATTGGGAAAAGTGATCTAAGGATCCCCAATCCTTCCTATCCTCTTGATTTCTCTCTGGATAATTAAATTTAGGAAAATAGTTTTTTTGAGTCTTATTATCATTCCAACCTCCTTGGATAGGTCGTTTGCTTCCAACATTCTTACCTTTTTTGAGTCTTACCACGTTCTTTCATCTGGCGGGGTTTACTGTAAGAGACAGTTTGTGGAGAATGTTTCAATGTCTGTAGTTAACAAATATTTGTGGCACCATCCTCTGCTGTAGAAGCATCTTTGTGTAGACCTAATTATGGGGTTAATTCCGATAAATTATCACTACCTTCATCACTGGAAGTATTGATGTCAGATAAATGGTTTATAGTTCTTGTCCTTGTCTGAGTTACCCCTAATAAGATCAAAATTACTGTCTGAATCCTGTCATCCTACACTTTCTGAAATTCTTCAGTGGGTTGTCCGCTTTCAAGAACATTCAGGAAGATCCTGCAACAAATAATGGTAGGAATAATAAGTATTGCAGAGTAGTATTTTTCTACACTAATAAATATTAATTGTACTAAATGGTAATAACAGTTTCACCAGAATTTTTAATGCTAATTCATTTGAATTCGGGAAAAAACATTGCTTGAAATAATTGGTCGAGGTTCCATGCAAGACTAACATTTCCCAAACAGAAAACACAACTCAGACCTAATGTCCACATACGTGGACAAACTGCCTCCTTGCAGAATAATAATACAGTCCCAATGTCCACACTTGTGGACATATTTATTTTATTTGCTACAGCTTGTCAATAGTTGAATTGAATGTATTTATTTTGGGAAAAATATCTTCTGACATGATAATTTTAATGTACAAATACAATAGAAACCATTAAAAAAGAAATTCAAGCAAAATATCAAACAATAATTACCTGGAGGTTGGAAACATGATCGTGTTATTCTCTTCATTGTATTGTCCATTGTTGTAGTTCATTCCATAGACGTGCAAAGTTGCTTGATTTTGTCCCTTGCGTGGTGTGATCCATAGGCATTACAATAGGACAAGCAGTAGTACCAACTGCAAATTGATGTGTCTAGAAAAC
This sequence comes from Thermobia domestica, assembly GCF_964235325.1. Classification (NCBI taxonomy): domain Eukaryota; kingdom Metazoa; phylum Arthropoda; class Insecta; order Zygentoma; family Lepismatidae; genus Thermobia; species Thermobia domestica. The sequence continues at coordinate 291,047 of NW_027655920.1, forward strand.
ACTAAAATAATTTGTCCACAGGTGTGGACATTAGGACGGTATTCAATAACCCGTTGTTGTAGAAGAAGCACATAATGATTAGCTTTAACTTCTTTCTAAAATTCTCTTTTAAACCCATTTCTGTTGAGATCCTGATTCATATTGTCGTCTCACCTTGTTGTTCTACCTCAAATTGTTGTTCAGAAAGGGACTTCACTTTGTAGAGCAATTCTATTTTAAGTGTGCCACGGAAAATATGCGAAACATACTTCGGCCCCACCCCCGCCGCCCTCTTACGGGGGAAACCTTTGCGTTAGAGAAAGAAGTGAATAACCTCAACTGTGTTGCCAATTTGTCATTCAGCCGTGTGGTCTTGGCGAATGAAAATCGTAGGTTATAACGAAGCCAGTGAAATAAATCAATGTGGCAATTCTGACAACATCCAACTATCGAAGGATAACATCCACAGCAACTTGACTTCCTCTTCTGAAAGGGGTAGGGGAAACACACAACGACAGCAGCGCCAACAGGGGCACACTTGGAATAGAAAAACTCTAACATCGAAGCTGCACTATCGCAAATCTCTGTGCTTCTAGCGCGTGTTTCTAATTCATTCGAATAATATATTAAGTAGTGTCATCACGGCGAAGAACAAGAAGGTATAAAAATATTTTTTTCTCTGTACTATTACATAATAGCACATTTAAAAATTGAACGAAGTATACTACAAGAATTTTTATTGCATTGTTAAATTATAGCGTGCAAATGTATTTTCCTTTCGCAATTTATTTTCCTTTTCCTAACGAGTGACTCACTAACATTCTCGGTGGAACCTTTCGTATATAGGCTATAATAAATTGTTCGTCCTTAGTTTTTTCATAATCTCCCTCTCTTTAAACATACAGGATGACTCTAAATTGTACAGATTAGGAAAATTTCTCTCAACTTACGAACACTGGTTGGCAGCAGTGAGGTCACTGCCAGTGATGAGTTCTTATTTGTTTGTAACGGTTGAATAGCCGCTGTTCAATAACCACCAATAAGATAACGCTATGGGTTCTCTGCTTTGAATATTTTGGGGTTACAGTCTCATTGAAATTTCTGTTCATGATTCTGTATATTATACTTAATCAATTATGTCATGTATAAATGTTGGTATGAGGAATCAGTAATTTCCACATGTTCGATAGCTGTGCCCGTCCTTCTTTAACATAAGTGTTGATTCTGTGGGGGCCGAGAGGACCTTGCCCTCTCCCTCCTGAAGTTTGCTTGGATAGACGTATTCGTATCAAAATCTTCATTGATGCCTTGTTAGGTAATATCTGTCAAACAGGAATCCCCTTGCCCCACTCTCCAAAAAATACTACTCTTTAAGCTCGCCAAATGGCGCAACCCTAACTTCAAGGACCTAATTCTGTCACCGTTTTCATCAACACAATCCAAAATTTGCGTTTTAATTTGCAACAATCGCGGGCGCATCAGTTATAACTAACTGCTTGTTTCAATTGTTTTTTCTTTGATTTGAGTAGCGATTCGCGAATTATGCGAAGACTGAAACAGAGAAAGCCTCATGTTTCGATTTAACTTTCAATTAAGCTTTAATTATGTCTTTTGATGGCTGTATTGATGCAAAAAGTAGCATTTTCCTTATTAGTAAGAATAAGAGATTGAACGTAGTTTGTATACGAGATTTTTTTATTTTTACTTTTGACTCTACTTTTGATCTTCTTTTATTTACCCAATTTAAGAGAAAGTAAATGTACTACTTAATATAAGGTGTGTACTTACTTCATATTTGCCAATGCTTAGTCATGATACGATACTTGGAACATTTCCGTACACACGAATAAACTTAGCTTACACGCATTAAAATCATTCTCTGAAACTCGATTTTTTCCATTTCATTATAACCAGGCTGTTCATAAATATTTAATGATCGTAAAGGAATTATCAATATCTAGATTTCTGAAAGAAAGCTGATTATTGCTATGAGTATGATACTTCTCGCATACGTCCTTTAATATGTTAATCCTATATAACTCATAGCATAACCGCAATTATAATATATATCACTAAGCGAGTAACGCTTACACTGTCTGAGCCTGTGATACCAAGTTCAGTTCCCAGTGCAGTTACTAATTCTGGGGGGAAAGTCGAGTAATAGTTAGGAATTCGTATCTCATTTTAATCAGAAGCTTCTGTTTCATAGCCGCTCTCAAAAGGTAACAAACATTTGTATTCAATAACCCGTTGTTGTAGAAGAAGCACATAATGATTAGCTTTAACTTCTTTCTAAAATTCTCTTTTAAACCCATTTCTGTTGAGATCCTGATTCATATTGTCGTCTCACCTTGTTGTTCTACCTCAAATTGTTGTTCAGAAAGGGACTTCACTTTGTAGAGCAATTCTATTTTAAGTGTGCCACGGAAAATATGCGAAACATACTTCGGCCCCACCCCCGCCGCCCTCTTACGGGGGAAACCTTTGCGTTAGAGAAAGAAGTGAATAACCTCAACTGTGTTGCCAATTTGTCATTCAGCCGTGTGGTCTTGGCGAATGAAAATCGTAGGTTATAACGAAGCCAGTGAAATAAATCAATGTGGCAATTCTGACAACATCCAACTATCGAAGGATAACATCCACAGCAACTTGACTTCCTCTTCTGAAAGGGGTAGGGGAAACACACAACGACAGCAGCGCCAACAGGGGCACACTTGGAATAGAAAAACTCTAACATCGAAGCTGCACTATCGCAAATCTCTGTGCTTCTAGCGCGTGTTTCTAATTCATTCGAATAATATATTAAGTAGTACATTTACTTTCTCTTAAATTGGGTAAATAAAAGAAGATCAAAAGTAGAGTCAAAAGTAAAAATAAAAAAATCTCGTATACAAACTACGTTCAATCTCTTATTCTTACTAATAAGGAAAATGCTACTTTTTGCATCAATACAGCCATCAAAAGACATAATTAAAGCTTAATTGAAAGTTAAATCGAAACATGAGGCTTTCTCTGTTTCAGTCTTCGCATAATTCGCGAATCGCTACTCAAATCAAAGAAAAAACAATTGAAACAAGCAGTTAGTTATAACTGATGCGCCCGCGATTGTTGCAAATTAAAACGCAAATTTTGGATTGTGTTGATGAAAACGGTGACAGAATTAGGTCCTTGAAGTTAGGGTTGCGCCATTTGGCGAGCTTAAAGAGTAGTATTTTTTGGAGAGTGGGGCAAGGGGATTCCTGTTTGACAGATATTACCTAACAAGGCATCAATGAAGATTTTGATACGAATACGTCTATCCAAGCAAACTTCAGGAGGGAGAGGGCAAGGTCCTCTCGGCCCCCACAGAATCAACACTTATGTTAAAGAAGGACGGGCACAGCTATCGAACATGTGGAAATTACTGATTCCTCATACCAACATTTATACATGACATAATTGATTAAGTATAATATACAGAATCATGAACAGAAATTTCAATGAGACTGTAACCCCAAAATATTCAAAGCAGAGAACCCATAGCGTTATCTTATTGGTGGTTATTGAACAGCGGCTATTCAACCGTTACAAACAAATAAGAACTCATCACTGGCAGTGACCTCACTGCTGCCAACCAGTGTTCGTAAGTTGAGAGAAATTTTCCTAATCTGTACAATTTAGAGTCATCCTGTATGTTTAAAGAGAGGGAGATTATGAAAAAACTAAGGACGAACAATTTATTATAGCCTATATACGAAAGGTTCCACCGAGAATGTTAGTGAGTCACTCGTTAGGAAAAGGAAAATAAATTGCGAAAGGAAAATACATTTGCACGCTATAATTTAACAATGCAATAAAAATTCTTGTAGTATACTTCGTTCAATTTTTAAATGTGCTATTATGTAATAGTACAGAGAAAAAAATATTTTTATACCTTCTTGTTCTTCGCCGTGATGACAGTGAACATGCATGGGAAATACTTTCTTAACCATAAACTGCAGTGAGTAGGATACACACAGTATTATTTACTACTTCAAGTCCATGTAATCAAATACGATTAGAACTAACGATGTCGTATAAATGTAATGTTCATTTGCGGTTATTTTATTAGTTTCTTTGTTCAAACTTTTTACTCAAACGAAAGTGGGACGTTTCAACGGAATTAAAGTAAGATATTCTTCGTTATGCTGTAGCCAGTAGCGTAACTAAGGAAGATGCTTCTCCGCGAAGGAATCAAAAATATTCCTTTTTCTCACATTCATGTCAGATTCATGTTTCATCTACTCAGTCAATACTTGTTCATACTACTTCAAAATTGAACATTATTATTATTATTATTATTATTATTATTATTATTATTATTATTATTATTATTATTATTATTATTATTATTATTATGCCCAGTGTGATTTTGTTCCTATTGTTACTACCCTACACAGCAAAAAATGAGGTGTTGAAACAACACAAAATGACTACCACTTTAGCGTGTTACTTGTGTGTTAATTCAGCACGAAGCACATCACCTTCAGGGCATATCAGAAATACCTTCTTACAGACTGTGTGCATTTGCATAGTTTTTTTTATTGTTTTGTATGAGCAAAGCTTTGGGAAATATATTTCGCATTTGTGGCAAATAACTAATAACATTCTATGTTCCCTGTAATCAGTCACAATAATATTGTTGTAAATCTGTGAATCATCTGACAACAGTTACACAGATAGCGATGTTTCCATCTATTTTCTTTATCTGTTATCAGTGTTGCCACAGTCCAATCTCTGGAGTGGGCTGAAAAATAGTACCAAATTGAAACAAAAAGGGCTGAATTCATTATTTTATACCACTGTAATACATGGCTCTATAATAACACGAGACTAAAAGAGGTGAAATTCTAGAACACTCCCACCCGCTCTCCCAAGAGTGCAAGTCGAGAAAGTACTCTTTAAAAAAATACTTTTAAAAAACATCTAAATAAGACGAACTCGAACAACCTTGGAAGTAGAAGAAACTTTTGTTACGCATAGGAAGTATAACAGAGGCCACAAATTAAAAGGGAAAACAGTTATCATCTTCGGTATGTATTGTAATGAAACCAAACGCGCCTCTATTTCAAAGTGACCAATAAATCAAAACGGTATTATAGCCATATATGAAAAAATAAAAAAATTGGAACAAAGCAATCATCTCCGAGTTCGAGTGTATATTGTAAATAATAAAATATTAAAATATAAATTATTGCACTTTATTCTCGCCTGTTTCACGACCGAAGGAGGATAATAGACTGTAAGAAGAATATATGGTAAGTAAACTGACATTCGTAAAAAGATGTACAACCGGTCCAGGGTCCTAGAAGCTTCCCTGAAAGACATCAAAAGAAAGAGATGTAGAGAAAATCTTACTGACAATATGTGACAAGTATTTGTTAAATGGTGCTGAATTCGGTAGAAATGTACCAAATTTTCCACAAAAGGGGCTGAAAATGCCAGCGTGGTACCAACGGGCCGACGAATGACAAAAAGGGCTGAATTTGGTACAATTGTACAAAGTGTGGCAATAGTGTCTGTTATTCTTGTATCTTAACACTTGTAAACAGAAGATGGCAAGACTGTTGCCCAAGTAAGTGTTGTCAGACGATCCACAAGTTTACAACAATATTATTGTGACCGATTGCAGAAAACATAGAACATTATCCGTTATTTGGGTGTTCGCAAAGCTTTCCTCATATTAAATGACAAATACCAATACAAATTTTCTCAGGTAGTAACTAGTTATTGCTGATATGCTCGGTAAGGCGACGTGCTTGGTGCTGAATTAACACACAAGTAACATACTAAAGTGGTAGTAATTTTGTGTTGTTTCAACACCTCATTTTTCACAGTGTATAAAGTAAAATTTAATTAAATCTCAGCTGAAAATTATTGAATACTAACTGAGATGATTCTTGGCCACTGGCCATAAGACACGTCATTGGTCAATTAGAATCAGTTCGCAGTAGTTATGATTCGTCCATATTACTAAACGTGTGTTAGCTCCTTTTTGCTACTTTATTTGCGCTATTAATAATTCTATATTTATTCAAAAACACCAATATTGATGTGAAAGACAAGTACTGTTGCATTAGCTGGACAAAAGAAGGATTATTTCAACGAGTACCTTGATTTTCGTCTGTTTCATCTGTTCTATAATATGCATAAGTTATGAGAAAGATATGTTTGTGCACAAGTACCAATGTCACGTGTACACCACGTGAAAGAGTTTGGTTAGTATGACAAGATATCTTCTCAATTAATGTTGAAACAGGACGTTGCTGTATATTTCTATCATGTACGGTTTTAGAAGAAAGATTAGCGTTAATATTGAGTATTTTCTTGGAACACCTAACTGATTGCAGAAAACAGCTTTTTGATATCCATTACCGGTACCGTTGTTACTCTATTAGAGATTCACGTTGGGTACCGGAAATGGTTGGCATCTACCACTTCCGATTTGAATATCACATCTATGAAATAATTTTTTCCCCCTAACTTTCGATCCTCTACAATCTGGCCCAAATTGAAGGTGATACATTAAACAGTTCTTGAGTTTTTTTTTTTTTTTATTTCCCGGAAGTATAGAGACACATTTTTGTTTCCTTGGACAGATAAGGTAAATATATAAAGTAACTTTGGTAAGTCAAACTCTTCTAAAATGCTTTGTACGATAAATTTTATAGATAGTTTTTTTTTCTTTTTTTTTTTACTACGGTTCACATTAATTGCGCTCTAATAAATTCTTCATTTGATGAACATTATTTTTCCATAAAATTTTACTTCATGAATACGCAAGATGTACACTATAATCATTATGAAAAATAGATACACGTGTGTAGTGGTTAAAACTCATAACTTATATATGAAGTACGTTTTCTGTCTTTCTTACGTAATCCTACTAAACCTATATATACACACGTAAATGAGAATGAATGTAACCATGTTTGTTCACTAACTTGTCCTAGACCTCTGCCTAGATGTTCAAGATTTTTGTCGCAAGTGTGCACCCTGCATTAGCTTAGGTTTGTAACACACTTTTGTGAAAGGGGAGAGGCCAGGCCCGTAGCCAGCCCAAAAATTTTGGGGGCCCGGTAGAAGTTAGGTGGGCCCGACACAATCATATTATACTTCATCACCATATTATAGTTCATTTCCAAGCCTACCGTAAAATTTTATGGGGGCCAGCCAAAATTAGGGGAGGCCCAGCCCCCCTTGCCCCCCCCCCGTGGATACGGGCCTGAGGAGAGGGACTGAGAAAGGAAGACATTCGCCGATATTAAAGGCGAATTCATAATTGAAGGAGTAGCTGAGATGAATAGTAACAGTCCCAATGGCGTTTAAGTCCAAATTTTATCACCCACAGACAGAGATAGGAAGAAAACAATCGATATTAGTGTTCAATCCGTAGTTTCTGGTTTCACTAATATTACTAGTGACAAATGCTGTTTAAGTTCAAATTCATCCCCCATGCGTATTTTAATGGAGCAATGGTGAAAATAACTTTCCATAGGCCTAGCCTCTCGGAGCAAATAACGTTAACATCTCGTTCATGAATTTCATAGTTGTTAACGTTTTCATTTTGAAACAGTCCTTTTTCCATAGTAGTATCTTCCTTTCATCAACTCGGTATTTTCCCGACTCCTTTTTAATACTACAATGCTCTTCATCTTATTTCATCTTTTTCTGGTTCGATGGCTCAACCAGTTTCTCTTTCCCATTTAAATACGTTCAATATCGTTTTTTATCTTAGTGGTCTTTTATCCCTCATTTTCTCTTCAATACAGTATATACCCTATACCTTACAGCTTTTCATAGTTCTTCCTGAACTAGACAGTCAAATAGGCTAATTAGGAGACCAGACATAGTTAAAATACTCATAAAATAGTTCGTGTGAAGTATTGTATTGTATTGGTCAGAAACCTGGACATTATGCAAAAGTGATGAGAAACAATTGGAAACTTTCGAAATATAGGCGTGGAGAAGAATGGAGAGAGTTAGGTGGATCAAGCGGATAACGAATGAAAGGGTGTTAGAAATGGTGTGGGAACAAAGAAGAATTTTAGATATTATTAAGAAGAGGAAAAGAAACTGGTGGGAATATGGGCTAAGAAGGAACTGTATCATGAGGGACGTGCTAGAGGATATGGTGGCAGGAAATAGAGGGAGGGGGCGAAGGAGACTGCAATTAATGGACGATATCGAAACAGAAAAATCGTAGCTTAGCGGAAGACCGTGGAGAATGGAAGCTTTTCAGTCGCATCAAATAACCTGCCAATAATGTAGAATACTTATGTTGATGTTGATAATGACATAGTTAAATATCCTGTTCAATTAAATCATACAACAAGAGTTTACGACTTGCAAAATTATTTTATGCACATATATGCAAATTTTAAAAAAATGTATAAAATAGAAATCTCCCCCAACAACTCTTGCAAACAATACACTAAGTACCGGTATTTTGGACTTCCAAATTCCTTTACATATTCACCCTCTCCGTGTGTCCGTCCGCGAGTAAAAAAATTTGAAAAAGTACTTGATAGCTCATTATCAATTTTGACTAGTATGTAGAATGTGAAAGTTAGTTTTGGAGTTGGTTAATGGACTGGAAATTCAAACTGGAAGTGATAGAAACGAACCATGGTAGAAATCAACTGAGGACTACGATAGGGCAGAAACTATAATACATAGCAAGAAGCGGAGTCATGCAATTGACTAATCGTCTCAGTGATACATTGTATATCCATCCGTAACTCTCTATCAAAAACAGGGGCTGCGATTGCTCAGTGGTAGAGAGTTCACCTCTGGTGCATAGGGTCCTTGGTTCGATCCCAGCTTGCACCAAGTAAAGTTTGTGGTGGACAAACCCCGTGTGCGTGGGTTTACGCGGGGTTTTCCCGTTCCTTCCCACTCACTTCATTCTACTATTTCATTCATTTGTCATCATAACCATCTCCTTTAGCCTAGCCGGCGTTTGACGTAAAATTTAAAGACTTCATTTTCACTTATCTCTACTTAAACTTGAGTTGAGTTGAGTTGAGTTGATATTAGTTTAGCGTCCCTTTCAGCAGCAAGGCTATATGAAACGTGAACCTACTGATTAACGTGGAATCCGAACCCGGCTCCCGCCGGGAATTGAACCCGGGTATCCCACGTCAAAGGCTCGTGCGTTAACCGCTTAGCCACGAAGGAGCTCTTCTACTTAAACTGAAATTAAACATTACAACTTTCAGATGGCCTATATTCTTACATATTATATAACATTAATGTATGTTATTTTATTTTGTTTTTCAGAATGAAATTCATAAAGAACGACAAAAATGAGATGCCCGACGACTTTCTTAATGAAATTCATAAGTGGTCCCTTGAATGTAAGTATATACCGGTATATAATAAATTAAATCACAATTCATTTATGCACTAATGGCCAAAAGTTCTGTATTGTCTTATGTGAAGCCTAATATTTTGTAGAAGTAAAATTAAAGGGAATAAATATTGGCCTTTACAGTTCCAGATATAGATAGTAACAGTCAAAAAAATCATAATAAAAGAAATTAAATTTATAATCTCTTGGTTATGCTTCTTAGAATAAAAGCAGGTAGATGACTAAAGGAAGCGAATAATTGTGAAATTAATTAGTGAAATGAAAATGTGTAAGAAAATGGAAGAAGTTAAAGGAAACCGCACGAATACGATGTTGTCCGCCACAAATTCACTGACCTGAAGTCGAATTAGGGATCTCTAGCACCATAGGCGAGCGTTCTACCACCATGGCTCCTAAATAATAATAATAATAAATGTTTCGGAAGCACGGTAGAAAAAGATATAATAAACATAGCTATCTCTGGATGTATGAAGCACTGAATAGTTTTCGCGTTTAATACCAGTCGGAAATCCACTGATTATTCGGAAATAAATAGCAACTAACTGCTAAGAATTTCCAATAGTATTAACCAAGGTCGTAATTTAGATTTTTTTCTGGAGGGGGGGGGGGGCAAGCATTAAATACGCGTATTTGGGTCCCTTAGAAAAGTTGTTTACCTAATTATTGGACCCTCTTCCCGTCTTTCTCTTACTCTTTATGGGCCTCCTGGAACCTGTGGGTCTTCCCTCACGGCAAGGTCTACGGGGCTGTTAGTTATGCCCCTGGGCCCGTTCCATAATGACAAATTATATTAAGGGGACAATATTGACAAATTTCAAAGCCATAAGAACAAATATTATTTCTAGGGCCCCTGATAGTAGACTTTTTTTTTTTTTTTTTTTTTTTTTTTTTACGGAAATGAGCCCACGACTCATTGTTGTTTTATTTACCTTTTGTGTGCTGCTTTGTTTATGTAATGTATTGAACCTGTTTGATACTTCATTTATACTTTCATGTTCGTATCGTATAGGGAGTAAGAAAATTTTGTCTTAAAATGGGCTTCCCTGGAACGGCGGGGAGCTTTCCTGGGGTGACAGTTGCCCCCCTGCCTCCCACAAGTTACATCCTTGGTATTAACATTATGTAAGTGGATAATTTCCTATAATAAGCCTGGTCATGGTTTCAGTGTATTCCTTCTACAATGCGTGAAAAAATAAAAAGTCAGCAACTGTACCCAAAGGTAGATCGAGCTAAACCCAAGCCCGAGCTAGACTAGGATGGGTGATGGAGGTAAAATTACAAGTATTGATGTTAAGATTTACGTCTTACTTGTTAAAATATACATGAAAAGTTTACTTTCAGAACATTAGTGCTTTTAAGTGTAGTCATTTTATGCATGTAAAAGTAACCTACAAAGTAAAATATATCTAAAAAAGATGCGTGTCGAGACCCGGAGTCCTTAAATAGCAAGATAACTTTTGGCCATTTGGCGCGTGCTTGGCTTTTGGTTTTATACGCTTGCACTTGAAAAGCATGCTTTCATACAATCTGGCTTTTGTGGTACTTGCAAGCGATGCTTTAAACCCTTCGCAAAGCGTCATAGCATCACTGACCGTTCATTAACTATTGACCTGCGTTAAGCTTGAATGGAACACTGAATGCAAGATTGCCCCATGTAACTTCGTTACTGGAATCCAGCTTGCAGGTTTTCCAATCAAGCTTGGATGCAAGCTTAGCCGACTTGCAATTGAAACTTACAGCTAGCGGTTTGCAAGTTGTCTATGTTACTAGGGGTGAATTCAACACTTCCGCGAGCGTTTAACAAACAAACAAACAAAAAATCGAAAATAAAGCATTTGCCAATCCAGAGATCTTATTATTCCGAACAAAATGATAAGAGTGGGAGTAATTCTTCATGCGTAGTTTTTGAGAAAATCGCAATACAATACAAAGTTGTTCGTAAACTTAAAAAATAATATTGCATAAGAACCATAGGTCTACCATCTGTTAGGATAAGTATAAAAGCTGTACTATAACCATTACATGGCAGTATATTCTAACGTACCTTTCCAATGTATTTTGTGTAGCTCGATAATATTTATATAATTTAAAATTGAAGTAACGTTTTTTTTTTTTCAAAGGCAACTTGAGTATCACATATTTAAACGGCATTCCGTGATTTTTAATTATTTTTTTTAATTGTACAGAATATTTAATTTTATTCTTTAGAAACACAACAAAACATTCTCAATAGAGAAAGAAATAATATATCAAGAGAACTGCACGAATTATTCTCAGATTATTGACTCAATTCGGTTTCTTGGGTAAAGTTTTGAAACACGACTCTTGATTTTGAATAAATTTTTGCGAATATTGTTTCTCGCTACCATAAAATCCATTGGAAAGATAGTGGGAAATGTTGTCCCCTCTATTGCTAATTGGAGCTTTCCTTTAATAAACTCACCTTTAGATGTAACTTTTACTAAACTGTACCCTTCATTATAACACTAGGAAGATTGCAATGCATGGTATAGTTAATGACAGTAGCGTACCCAGGAATTTATTTCGTGGGGGGTCCAAACTAAATATAAAGGTATTTTATATTAAAATTCCTAAAATTGCCCCTAAATTAGGCTAAATTTTAAAAAAGTCGAAATTTCGGGGGGGGGGGGGTCCGGACCCCCGTCACCCCCTTCCCTGCGTACGTCCCTGGTTAATGAGTAATATAGCTTACCATTACCATTAAGAGCCTCACGTGCTAAAGATAATACAAAATTTACTAATTTTCTTTTGCTTATTTTTTATCAGTGAAAAGAGTTCACAAACATACGTATGCAATATAATGTTATTCTACAACAGAAAACATGAACATGAAGAATTTTCTCCGTCGCCAGAATAACATTTCACCCAAAATCTAAGTTAAAGCAGGCACGTAGCCAATGGGGGGGGGGAGGGTCCGAGGGGTTAGGACCCCCTTCGAAACCAGAAATGAAAAAAAAATAAGGAAGGATGAAACAAAATGAAACGAAAAAGAAAGAAGAATGAGCGTTAATAAAAAGCTAGAGCAAGCTTTTGGTTACTCTTTCTTATGAGGAGATTTGTATTACTTGCAATATATCCGGCGAAAGAGCAAGATATCCTGGAAAAGTCGAGGAATCTGAAATTTCTAGAAAAGTTACGAAATTCTCAGAATTTCTGCTACAATTCAGGGAAATATCAAGCTTTCGAAAGCATACTGCCGTTCTCTAACCATGTAGACATTTTTTATCATAATTTTTGGCCATCGTTTCTCTGCAGTATTAAACATGTTATTTTAAGAGATAGTCTGCTACTGCTCCTTTAACCTGTCATTTGGAACAGACAGTAATTGACGGAATAATAATAATAATAATAGAAAGTTATGTGGAAAGAAAGTTCTGTTAGTTATTAAAGTACTTACTAACATATCCTCATTTTAGTGTGATAACAAACCAATATATGTTGCCAGCAAAATAGTTTAGAATGATCAAGCTCCTGGGCCTTCAGTATTTCATGTCACTCCGTCCAAGGGCGCCGATCCTGGGGGGCCGGGGGGCCCGAGACCCCCAAAGCTCATGTGGGTCCCAGGTATTTTTATGAGTATATAATTTTATATGTATTTTTATTGTTATATGTATTTTTTATGAATGGGCCCCCCAAAGTTACAGTGAAATCGGCGCCCTTGACTCCCTCCCCCCATTACGAAGTCCTGGTTAAACGAACCAATATATATTCCAGTAAAATAGTTTAGAATGATCGAACCCTCGGTGTGATAACCACATTATTTCATGTCTCGGACACCCCCTTTCCCCTTTACGAAATCCTGGTTACATGCCTAGTTAAGACAGCGAGTAGAGGAACGAAATCAATTGCATTTGATTACGTATAACCTTGTTTTGGTATCCTATGAACTACATTTTAAATAATAGTTGAATTTAGTTTGTAATAAACAAAATAGTTTTAACATACAGTTATTAAAATTAAAGAATAATGTTATTTAAAAAGTAGTTCACAGGATATCAAAACAATATGACGTCATCAATACGTATTCAATTAGTAATCATACTGATTTTGTAGTACTTGCATAGCCTATAAGAATATACATTTTTTATTTACGAAATAAATATCGAAGTGACACCAACCATTTTATTCTTTACCTCAGCAACCTTTCAAAATATATGTCTATATACATATATATAAATATGTCAAAGTCTATCCGCCTGACGGGACTCCTGAGTCGCCTTTTCTCTTGAGCATTGTTCATCAACAACAGAAGCAAAATTTATTTTGTATATGTAGTCTAATATATTTTAAATTTACTATATTTTATTATTATTATTATTATTATTATTATTATTATTATTATTATTATTATTATTATTATTATTAAGTATTCTGCCTTTCGGCAGATCCTGGAACTAATAAAGATTTTTTTTTAATTTTTTTTTTTTAATTTTAAATTTATGCCTGGAAGTGTTTCTTCCACGCTTCTCAGTCTTCGGCTTCCTCTTTTAACCAGGGGCGTCATTTCAGACTTCGCTTGGGGGGGGGGGGCAAGAGCACTTCCGACATAAGATTTTCACGTTTTGTAGTAGTATATTAGTAGACAATCGATTAAAGTATATGTATTCCTCAAACTCTTGGGGGGCCAATTGCCCCCTCCTGCCCCCTTAAATGACGCCCCTGCTTTTAACTTTCAATATTTTCTCCTATTTTTCAAATCATCGATCAGCTGTGTTTTTCTTCTTCCTATTCCTCGCTTCCCTTTCATCTTTCCTCCTATGGCGGTGTGAGGGGGACAATTTCTTCGCAAGATGTGTCCAATCCAATTGGCCTTCCTACGAAGGATGCTGGATAGAAGTGTCCTCTTCTCTCCTATCTGTTTTAAAACATCTTCGTGGACAAACACCGTGTGCGTGGGTTTTCTCGGGGTTCTCCCGTTTCCTCCCACTTTCTTCATTCCACCATTTCATTCATCACTCATCATCACCGTCTCCTTTAGCCTAACCGGCATAATCGTGGGACGTAAAACAAAGATTTCATTTCATTTCATTTAAAACATCTTCGTTTGTTTCTCTTTCTGTCCATTTTATCTTCTCCATCTTCCTCCAACACACATTTCGAATCTCTCTAAATACTTCTTTTCTAACTTCCGTAATGTCCAAGTCTCGGAACCATACAGTTCAATGTTCCATATATAGCACTTGACCAACTTTTTCTTAAGTTCAAAATTGAGCCTGCCAGGGGCGGATTCAGGGGGGGACGATCGGGGCGATCGCCCCCCCAGAAGAGGAAACTTTCTTATTTTATATATATAAATAAATCCCATCCCATAGTTTGGAGCCCTTAAAAGTAGCAGTATGACAACCCACCGCCCCCCAGAAGTCGGTCATGGATCCGCCCCTGGAGCCTGCTAGTTAATAGTGATCTTCTCTTGTTGAATGCTTCTTTAGCAATGGCAATTCTTGACCTGATATCTTTGGTGCAGTAAGCGTGTCTCTTCAAAATACTTCCCAGATACGGTACTTGAAATTATCGACCTCTTCAAGTTATCTTTGTTCTACTCTGATCCGTAGGGGCGAGTTTCCACTTGATATTCTCATGACTTTAGACTTTTCAATGTTGATTTCTATTCAATATAGTTTTCCAGTGTCAACTATTTTGTCAATCATCTCCTGCGGTCCTCCTTCGGTTTTAGCTATTATAACCGTATCATCTGCATACCTGATCTTGTTAATGATTTGCCCTCCAATCTTGAAATCTTAAATTTCCATTAATGCTTCCTTCATTAAACGTTCACTGTAAATGTTAAATAATTGGGGCGACGTGCTACACCCTTGTCTGACTCCTCTTCCAATCTCCACACTATTGGTTTCTCCATCATTCAACAGCAGCTTCACTCGTTGTCCTGTGTACAGGTTTTGAATGAGTCGTCGATCTCTCCAGTTGACTCCGATTTATTTAAGTATTTTCAGAAGTTTCGTAGAATCTACTCGGTCGAAAGCTTTTCGCTAGTCGATGATACATAAACACAACTCTTCCTTTACATCAAGAATTTTATATATATATATATATATATATATAATTTTCATGAATCCAATATCATCTTTGGTGCCTTTTCCCTTTCGGCGTACAAATTGATCTTTATCTATCCTCTCATCTATCTTACTTTCCAGCGGCCTATTCAGTATGCATGCAATGATTTTTCCAGTATGGGAAATCAGGCTAATGGTTCTGTGACCTCTGCACTTCTTTGCTTGCTTTCTTTGGGCAATACAATCATTGTAAAATCAAGAAAATCCTTTGGCCATTCTCCACACAGGTAGATCTTGTTAATAAGTGAAGTCAGTACTTTCCTTGCGTTGTCTCCTAATCCCTTGAGCAAATTTACTGGTATGTCGTCGTCTCCAGTGGCTTTTCTCCTTCGTATGTCTTTGATTGCTTGTACAACTTCACTTTTCAATATAGTGGGTCCTTTTTCATCATCATCCACCTCTTCCTCTGCTTCGATCGCAATATCTGCGGGTCGGTTCTTTTGATCATAGAGATTATTTTGTATTCCTCTCATACTCTAAGGATTCTTTGGTGGTCGGTGATTGCATTACCTTGTTGATCTTCGATTCCAAACGTTCGTATACCTTTGTTAGCTTTCGCTCCGAATTCTTGTGCTTTCTGGTACATCAGACCATAACTGCCGCGCCTTTGAAGTTCCATTATTTCTTCACGTATCCGCTCCATGTACTTTTCTTTGACTTTGACCGTCTTTCTTCTCAATTCATTATTCAGCTTTCTGTATTCTTTGATGTCCGTGTTTTTCGTCTTTCTGCGTTCTTCCATCTTCTTAAGCATCGCTTCAGTTATCCATGGTTTTCTCGATGCTCTTTCCGTCCTGCCAACGTTATTGTGGAGTGTGTCAAGTAGACTCTGTTTAACTTTTCAACAACTTTTTCCATATTGTCGATTTTATCGCCTATTACACAGAATTTTTCTTCAATTTCTCCAAATGGTCCCACTACCTTATTCGCAGCCCCTTCTCCTACTACGCTGTTGAAGTCTCCCATTACTATAGCGATGACCTTACCTCTTCCTTCCTGATGCAATATGTCACTAATTTCATCATACATTACTTCTACCTCATTGTCATCATGGTCGGTAGTTGACAGATACACTTGTATTATCACAATATCCACTGGTTTTACATGTAGTTTTACAAACATCAAGTGGTCACTGCAGTATTCCACTTTGGTTACACTTCTTGCTACTTTGTTCTTCATTGCTATCGCCATTCTCAGCCTTGTCGCCACCCGAATAGGATATTCTCTAATTTCCCGATACTATATCATCTTTCGCTAGCCATCTCACTTCATTGAAACCCACTATGTCCACTTTACATTTGCCCATTTCCACTTTTAAATTTTCAAGTTTTCTCTCACGTCGTAGAGTTCGTACGTTCCAGGCTCCCATGCTGAAATGGAAGTTTTTTCCTCTGATGATTCTTCCCGGAGTAGTCCCCACCCGGAGATCCGAACGGGGAACTATTTTACCTCCGGAATTTTTTCTCTCAGGAAGAACCATCATATTTATTTATTCTCCTCCTTCGTCCCTCCTGGGAAAAAGCTAATGTGGTAGTATTCCCATTTCCTTTCCACATCTCCATGCCGTTGACTATCTAGTGGTTCATCCGCCTTTTGGGATAGTTTCCCCTCCTAAGGGCAAAAATGTGTCCTGACCTCCACCCGCTCATCCGCCCTCCGAGAAGGCCGTTGGCACTTGGTAGAAGCTGACTCCTTATCCCGGGAGTCAGTCGGTCCCCACCTACATTAGCCGCCAAGACGTTGCTCGCTTTCTTCTGCGAGGTGTAGGTTGGGATTTTCCCTTCCTTTAGGATGAGACCCGAAGGCTTTTCTCAAACCTCTCCAGTACTTTTAGAAAGCACTATACTTTTATATTATATCAAATTATAATAAGAAAAATACAATTCAATCTGAAAAGGGTTTTAAAAAAAAGCAAATACAGGTTATAGCCTATTTAACAGAAGTAATGTTCCAAGTGTTAATTATTTCATTTCATTTATTTGCCTGTTTCGTTATAATTTTCGTTGGTATAAAATTATAATTGTCTTTTAAAAGTACAATGTGTTAGTATTGGTCTGTTTTAATCTAAAATTGAATTAGTTTTATAAAACACATTTAATCTGAAAATACGATTTTAGTTTTGAAGTCCTCGTGGTTGTAAAAATGTAAGTGACCCACTGAGCAGCTGAAATAAAACAGTTCAGTGTTGCCACAGTCCTAGCTTTGGAATGGGCTGAAAAATAGTACCAAATTGAAACAAAAAGGGCTGAATTCATTATTTTATACCATCAGGGGCAAACGTTTCGGGGAACACGGGGGAACGCCGTCACCCCACTTTCAGAAAATATCTGTGGCGTCCCCTGTTTCTAAAAAATTACAGTGGGCAAAGAGAGGCACGGGGGACGGCGTGACGTCATACACCCCCTACTTTTTCAGATCCACTTGTACCCCTGAGTGTAATACATGGCTCTATAACATGAAAGTAACAGAGGAAAAGTTCTATAACCCCCCCCCCTTTTCCAAGAGTTTAAATCAAGAAAGTGTTGTTTTTTTTAATTAATTTTTAAAAACATCCAAATAGGACGACTAAAATTTCTACCACACTGCTTCTTTCTCGTCTCCTTTATGCGCGGCGCGAATGCGCTTATCTAGCGTCATTTGTTTTCCGGTATTCTCTACACAAATTTCGTAGCATTATGTGGTGTAACGTCACAGAAATGAATGTTCAACAGCATTTTTTAAGAGTCCAACACCAGTATGAGTAACGTGAGATGTAGGAAAAGTCTCACTGACACTTTTGAAAATGTGACAAGTATTTGTTAAATGGTGCTGAATTGGGCAGAATTGTACCAACTTTTTCACAAAAGGGGCTGAAAATGCCTGCGTGGTACTAACGGGCCGATGAATGACAAAAAGGGCTGAATTTGGTACAATTGTACCAAGTGTGGCAACACTGAAACAGTTCTTTTTATGAGCGAAACGTATTATTTGTCTACTCGGGTATTACTTGTCAGGAAAGTAAATGTACATCTATTTTTCGAGTCTGGCATTCCTGCGCTCCATCCGTGGAGAGTATGAGAATTAAATCAATCAAATGTTTACTGAGGGGCAAAAAGAAAAGTCTAATCTGAATAAGACATTGCAGAGGGACACAAGCTGTGAATACGGATAGTGCATAGTGTAAATAAAAGACGACACCGAAAGAGAAAGCCAGAAAGAAGCTCTTAAACGGAGAAAAAAGACTAAAAATTGTCGAAGTGGGAACGTAAAACACAAATACAAAAATACACCGACAACTAAACATTTACCACGCGGTGATCTTGGTGTAGTGGTTAAGGTACTGGCTTACAAAGGGAAAGGACGCCAGTTCGAATCCTCGGCAAGGACATTTTAAAAATTTTTTGTTAATAATACATACAGCTCACGAGAGATGGTAAAAGAGGTCGTATTTAGTCTTTTGTAGCAATTATTATTGGTAATGTTTAGTACTGATAATATTTTTGTCTTTGCGTATTGCTTTTATTCTTGTCTTCATTTCGAAAGAGAATAATATCCGAACAAATGCCTCCAAAATTCCTCTTATTTTGAATGTAAACGCCATTTGCAATTAGTAAAGAATAAAAATTGAACGTTCCGAAGTAGCTGCAAAAAGTAAAAAAAAAAAAAAAATAAGGAAGTGGAGAGGTTCGAACCTATACTCATGATTATTAAAAATACTATCTCTACATGCCTTACACCTCTCGACCATATTTCTACGTTAACAAATAACAGGCTTGTGTTTAGGTTAGGCTGGTCAATACGTTTTGCAAAGAGGCCCGGTTTACCTCTGACGCAGCACAGATGCGAGAAGGGAGAAGGGAGCAAAACACTTTTTCTCTCCTCCTCTGTGTGTCTATTTATCTATCTATCTGTATATATATAACGCTATTTGACCACCCTAAATTTCAGCGGATTGAGACGAAACTTGGAACAAACATTAACTGTTGAAATATCTTGATGAGTTCGTTAACCAGAATAATCAGATGAAAATGTTCAAAATGGCGGCCCTTCAAACTCTTAAAAAGTTCCAAGGCAACCAAATTTCGCCCATGAATAGGTATTCAAAAAGTTTGAGTCACTTTTCCTCTTTTACTGAAATATTTGTGTGCAGGGACTTATCCTCTTTTATTGAAATATTTGACCCGATTAATCGCCTAAAGAAGGTTCACGTCCTTTCGATACGGTCAGGCTTTTTTTTTTGCAGGAGGGAGGGGGGATATTTTCCTATCGGAACAAGATGATTGTTAGTGACCATATGAAATTAAACATTGAAAGTGAAATAACTTATGAAATGTTATTTGAAAGAATAATATAATAAATGTGCTTTCCCCTAACACAGAGAACTGTAAATAATATATTTCGAGTTCGGGAGCGTGAATCGCGAGGAGTGTTATTTGATTTGCTTTTTAGTAACACATTGCATTCCAAATAAAGGTAGGCAACATTAGTGGTAAGTAAAACAACAACAATAATAATAATAATAATAATAATAATAATAATAATAATAATAATAATAATAATAATAATAATAATAATAATAATAATAATAATAATAGGTGTTGTTTGTGGCAAGGCAATATCTTCCTCAATTCTTCTTCAAACGTAATGATTGTATCGCCATCTCTCCCTTACAAACAAACTATTAGCAATTTGTATCAAGAGAACGGGAAATTGTATAGTGATGGGAGCAACGTTGGACAGTATGCACTCATAGTAATCAGAGAAATAAGCGATTTCGATACAAAATGAACGAAGATTCATGTCATGGGGAGTCATGGGGCCACGGCAGAGCCCTCTTTAGGCAAAATGTTGATAACTTATATCGAGAGAACAGGAGATGATAGTGGGATGGGACCAACGTTGGACACCGTGAACCCATAAGGCGCATCGAAAAAAATAGAAGGTTGGGCGCTAGACAGCCTTACTTATTTCCACATAATAATATAAAATTATATTGTCGAAATACACACACACGAGTTAGCTAGTAATATTTCATATTATTATTATTATTATCAACAACGTCTTTTCATAACGTGTGCATGTTTGACATGAAACCAGAGAGAAGATCCATCATTCGTAGAAAGAATAAGAATAGCCAGTTACTTTAACTGTGCAGGACGGCGAAAAATACGAAAAGAAGGAATACCTGTAGCGAAAAGTAAAAATACTTTATCTCAAATGGATAAACAATCAAGCCGAGATAGATTCGAACTCGCATGGACGGCGCGAAAAGCCAGTGCTTTGACCACTTTTTTTTTTTTAACTGACTCACCGAACGTGTTTCAGTAACTTACTTATTGCTAATTTTAATTGCTTCACTCGTTTAACTTGCTTTTTTTAATAACTTACAACGAAGGGACACGAACACAGAAACATCGAGGACAGTTAAAAATTATA
The DNA here is from genome assembly GCF_964235325.1 of Thermobia domestica. Classification (NCBI taxonomy): domain Eukaryota; kingdom Metazoa; phylum Arthropoda; class Insecta; order Zygentoma; family Lepismatidae; genus Thermobia; species Thermobia domestica. Next base: position 311,924 of record NW_027655920.1, read on the forward strand.
AATGCTCTCCACCGGGAATCGAACCCAGGACACCATACACCAAAGACGCAAGTGCTAGCCACTAGACCAGCGTGTAGGACACCAGTCATCCCCTGTGTCGTTAGGGATTTCGACCACTGTATTGCCAGCTATCACTTCTGTGGGCTGTATACTATGATCACATGTTCCTCCTTTGCTGGAAGAGTTAAACCTACATTCTATATAATACATGAGGTATTTAGACCTACATGCTCTTCATATAATGTAATAAAAGGGTCATAAGAAAAAGAATAAGTTAAAGAATATTGCTTGGACAAAACGGAAACTATTGGCATCAGAAATATTTATCTATGAGGCATGCGCAGTAGTATATTTCAGAATAGTTACTGTTTAGTTCAGTAAACGAAGAAAGGGGTATAAAAAAGCAAATATGTCGCGATCAACGAGATCGACCACAGTTTACAGAGGCGGAAGCAGATGTGTAGTAATACAACAACTTGGTTAAATTGATAATTCGTTCTGTATCATGTAGTAGATCGTATCACAACTTTACGGGAGAGCAGAGAAAGACTTACTAACGTTATCATACAATAAGCTTTAGTAACAAGATTATATAGACACAAATGGAGGAAACTGCGGGTACTACATCTTGGATTTAACGATTTCTGGTTAGATACTGAAATTCCTGTCGGATTTTAATACATGACGTATTGCAGGATACAAAATGCTTTTTATTACTTGTTTCTTTGTAGACAGCTACTTGCTTATTGTTCTGAAAGGTTGTGTATAAACTAGGGATAACCAATTCCGGAATTTTTACTTTCCAGACTCCCGAAAGTAAAACCGGCCAAATTCCGGAATTGGGAAAATACCGATTTTGGAATAATTCCGGAATTCGGAATACTCCGGAATTTAGAAATTTGTGATTTCGTTAACATTCCGGAATTCGAAAAATCCGGATTTTTTCGAAATCCCGAGTTTTTCTCAATTCCGGAATTTTCTAAATTCCGGATTCCTTCCGAGTTCCGGAATTCTTCTGAATTCCGTAGTTTAACCGAATTCCATAAGTATCCGAAATCCGGAAAGGGAAAATTCCGCTTCCGAAAAATGAATTGATTTTGGTTTTGAATATGAATCATGGCGGAAATAAGTCTTTGACCAGGTAATGGCGACTGCTTTGAAAGAAATGGAGAGTACGAGTATTCAATCTGTCATATCTGTAGTTTCGTGTGGAGAAAAAACAATTTTGTGAACCAACGGTTTAAGAACAACTCAAGTTATTAATGTAAACTTTGCCGACATCAGGAAAGAAATACGAAATACATTTTGAATCGAAGAAATATAACACACAAGTTTGCAAGCGGAGACAAAGAAACCTAACGTAACCAGAATAAAGGCGAGTCGTTTACCGCGTAGCGATCGCGGTTCAGTGGTCAAAGTGCTTGTGCGAATCCACGTCGCAATATTTTTTTTCCTTTAGGATTTTTGATGGTGATTGATCGGCGATGACATACGTTTTATTATATTCAGATATTTGAATACTCGGATGTTTCAATACTTGAACTATCAAATCTTCAGGAATAATAATAGTAATAGTTATAAACTAATAATAATTATTATTATCTCGTAGAAGATTAAAACCTAGGAGCTAATTATGGCCCAGGTCATACCGTTACAAGCAGAAACGTGACATTTGGAAAGAATATTTCGGTTTGGTTTAATGTTGCCCACGAGAAGAGGAATTTCTCATCTTGTTTCTAAAACAAACAAAACATGAGAATTAACATTTTACATTCGAGACGGGACAAGGTTAACTCAAAATTTTCGTGTCGCTTTGGAGATGAGAATCGAGACGAGACGAAAAGTATCGTAAACATTTCTCGTCTTGTTACGATTCAAGAAATAGTGTATGTCCATTATTTAAGTAACAATTGTTATGTATACTGAATCTCATAGGCTATTTCGTTACATTGTATTTCAGAGCTAATTGAATTATGGTCTGTGAGGTATTTTTGTAGCAAAGCTTTTATATTTACCTCTGCATACCGTAAAAATTAGTATATTATATGCCTTACTGTTGGGTGATATTCAGTTATTTTTATTACAGTTATTTTCCTTAAAACATACAGTAGAATACTTTCTACATGAAACTTCAATGAAAGGTTCTAGTTTAAAATGTTGGTAGTTGCAGGGTGTACCTTGAAGGTACAGAACAATTTCCCCGAAATCTCTAATTTAAGTAAGTTTCGCCAAATTTTAGGACAAGTTTAAAACTTTTAATGCTATTATTATTATTATTATTAATATTATTATTATTATTATTATTATTATTATTATTATTATTATTATTATTATTATTATATCAACACCGTGTATAATCTTTAAAAGATATGCGGTTTGTATCTGAATAGTAAAAGCTAATTGACTGTCGATCTCAGTCGTCGAGAAGTCTTCAGGAGGCATGGACATAGGTCACGTTCTGGGTTTGAGTTCCGAAGGGGCAAGAATTCGGGCTCGAGCCAAAAATTGTTAAAAGTTATAGGCTTCAGCCAAACATGTTCAAAACAGCTGGGACCGGGTTTAGGCCTCTCAACGGCTCAAGCGGCTCGGCTTATAGCTCATTCACTACCGAACCGAACCGCGAAGTGAGCCGAGCCAACAGATCACCCAACCGAGCCGATTTGAGCCATCGGCTTAGTTGAGCTGAGTCGAACCGTGCCGATGAACTAGTTTCAACTTAGCTGGCTCGAACCGGTTCCCATGAGCCGAGTAGGTGACCCATCCCGACCGAGAAAGTTCGAGCCATCGGCTCAATTGAGCCGAGTCGATGGCTCGTTCCAACTGAGCCGACTCAGGTCATCGGCTTAATTGGCCCGAGCGGACGGCTCATCCCAACCGAGCCGACTCGAGCTGTCCGCTCAGTTGATACGAGCCTAGCCGGTTGATATCACTACCCGGGTTGGTCTTCTGCTTGGGCTCAAGAATTCGACCGTGGAGGTCTCAGCCTTGATTTTAAGAACTACAGTATATACTTATATTGGTGATTACGACATTTGAGGCTGTCTCGTAATAATAAAAATAAGTCTTGTCCTCTCGTTATCTAGACGAGAAGAGATACACTAAAATTGCCCCACGAGATGAGATGCATCACTGTCGTGAGCAACACTAAAAGTATTCCACATTATTGCTTACATTTCTCATGGCTTTCGCATTCCAGTCTAATCAGGCCATTATTTCAAAACGAGTTAAAACGAGCTGAACGAGCGAGCGAGCCATTATCAAACTCGACTCAACTCGAAACTCGACCTCGAAAACAGCGACTTGGCTCGGAACTCAACTCATTAGCTTATGATGTTGCATGAGAAGATAATGTAGGGGTGAAATACTGGACTTGTGAGTAATACACGTAATCAATATAGCTTCAAATCCTTTTCAAGTTATTTTATTTTCAAAGCAATCGTGAAGAATCAAAGAGTTACTTCTCATACTAAATGAGCAATCCTTAAGAAAGTGGACGCAAACACTTGTATCATGATTGAGACGATTTTCGCATGTTAATTGGGAAAGGCCAAGGAAATTACTAGGACATTCGAAACACTTCGTTCATCTGCAGTATGCACTTTTTAATGTATCGTTCTAAGGAAATACACTACACCATTTGTTATTGTTAAACTAACTTTGGCTAGCGCAATCGGTGGAATATGATGGTCTCTGTAATAGTCACATTTTTTAAGAAGTTTGCCTATTGTAGAGACTCACATGTGTGAAATTCGGAACAATTTCGTTTTATCGATCACCGTCCTCTGATTCATAACTCTGATTAGATATACTTGCTTCCTCATTTTCATTGTATCACTTCTCTAATATATGTCAGTGGAATTTTTACCAAGTTTTTACTTAACATCTCAAACGGGTAATACGCTCTCTTTTACCACCTCTCACGTGCTGTATGCATTATTAAAAAAAATATTCTATTTATAGTGGATTCAAACTTACGTCCTTTGTATTTTCAATCTAGTGTCTTAGCCACTATATTCCTGCGTTCTAACCATCTAGAATATGATAATTAAATCAATACAGAGAAAGCGAAGAAAAAGAAAGTAGAAATTGTCGAAGTAGGAACATAAAATACAAATGCGAACTTATATTCCAACAACTAAACGTTTACCAAGCAACGATCTTCGTGTAGTGGTTAAGGCGCTAGATTACAAATCCTATTGACGGCGCTTCGAATTGCTCCAAGGAGTATATATTTTTTTAGGTTTAAAAAAAATGCATAGAGCACATGAGAGGTGGTGAAAGAGAACGTATTATCCGTTAAATACGTTAAGTGAAAAAGAGTTTAAAATCTCGGTGAAATTTATTAGAGAAGTGAAACAATGAAAACGAGGAAGCAGGTATATTTAATCTGGGGTATGTATCAGAGGGTGGTAATCTCAAAAACTGCAAATTTTCCCGAATTTCGCACATGTGAGTCTCTACGATAGGCAGATTTCTTCAGAATGTGCCTATTGGAGAGACCATCTTGCCAGAAATGCCGTAAAATTTCTATACAATTTTGCCCTTTTGTCTACCATCACCTCTGAAACGGAAAGAGAGAGAGAGAAAGAGAGATGTTCCCGGAACTGAGGGTGAGGTGCTTCCATTCAAATCAACGAGTTGACAAATAGACGCTTACATAATGAGAATACGGAATACAAGCAACTATAAAACATCAAAGTGATAATTCCAAGCATTATCACCTAAAGTACCGGAACCGTGACGGCCAGTGAAACATGATCCGATGTCGGTCTTCGAGAAATAATTTGGTAATGAAATGAAAACAGAACTTTAGAAAAAAAAATATTATGATGCACTAGACACAACATGATTGCCTGTTTCTTCTCCTCATATTTAATTGTCTAATTTTAGCGATGCGAGACGAATCCTGTGTCTCGTCTTGTGGCTATCTCACTGTCATCTCGTGTTTTCGAAACGAGACAAATTGTTATCTCGTCTCCTTTCCTCTAATTTTCTTTCTTAAACCTCATAATAATAGAAGAAAATTGGAAGCCATGCGACTTCGAAATGTAACGAAGTTTACAAGTTACAATTGATAATCGGACAAGAGAGGGCTATGGAATGCTTTCGAGACATTTAAAACGCGATGAGTCCAGACAAGGACATGTCACGTTTCGTGTCGAAAAACGAGACGAGACAGACGCTTTGTCTCGTCTCGTCTCGGATTCAACAAAGCCTATATTGTCTCTCCCATGCTGAATTGAAAACCAGTCACCAGAATTGAAGAGGATCTTGTGTCAAGTGAGACACGTGGGTCAAGATGTGTAAGTCGGTTAATGGGTCGTGGGTCAACAGGATGTGATCCACTGCAATTCACAACCCACCGTGACCCACCATAAACCAGCGATCCACCATACCTTACAAACTCACTTCGACCCACCGACACTCTGCTTATTGCATTGTATATAGCATCCTCTGAACAGTGGTGAATATGTCTATATTTTACTTTCATTGTCCCTATTTTCTTTTTTTCTTTTTTTGGCATTTGTTTCTATTCACTTACCTGAGATGACTATATATTACAAGGAAAAAGCAGACATTGTTAAATGAACTTTCGCGAGGTAGTAGTGCATATTTAAAGTGTTAATATTACAAACTGGGAGAGTGCAATAACCAGAAATAGCCTAGAAAATGCGTCTTAAAGTTTCGACTCGCCGTATATATGATACGACGCCTAAATTTCCCAAGTGACCGTGTGGCAGTGTGTGAAGCATTCACGATTCACGCGTAAAGGATCGCGAGTTCGATTCCCGCTTGAGTCAACTTGTTTCTGCTTTTACCAATAAAGTAGTCATTTATAACTTCAAGTAAAATATATTAGTTCACCATATATTTATAATACATGAAACAATAGGAATTTTTAAATCAGTTGTAAACTTTTCAATGTTTCATGTGAACTAGATACAAATATAACCTATTTCGTAAAGTCGTTAAATGAAAAATTTCGAGTCGAGGCGTTTGATAAATGGCTCGCTTGTTCCGCTCGGTTAAGAAGGCTTCCAGCATTTATACACAGCATAGGTTGGAAGGTCATTTCTATATCAACTTCATGAATTAAAGGGAATTTGTATTCCTCGAAAGGCATTTGTTTTGTCCTTCAAGGTCAATAGAAGAATGAAAACGCTGACACTAGGAGTATTTTAACACGCGACTCACTACAACGGTATAACAGAATGCTGCCTCCGGCTGTTAATAAAAGGCTTAACTAGCTGGAACTCGCTAGTATAGTAGCAACGTTCTAGCTAAACAACCATGTGATGTGTAAGAAATGCTAGGGGTCGTTCTGTCCATGCGAGCCGACTACGTGGGTGCTGCCTGGCTCCAGCACTCACACAAATAATCTTGTCTGGGCGCTGCAGGCAAGGTTTTTAGGTTCATAGAAATATAATAAAATAAATATTTCTCACTTGCCACTATCAAAAAATAAACAATTAAAACATCGAGATGAAAGTTAAAATCTCTAACCTCTAAAGCATAATTGTTTGTTTCAAGTTTGTTTGTGCAAAGGCAACCAAGAAACACACTAAGTTAGTCACTTTATACTTTATGTCCACAACAAAATCCTTGCAATTTCTTTCTGCAATAACATTAAAAGTATTTTCTTTTATGATGATTTTTTATTTTAATTTGTATGAATGTAGTATTTTCTTTTAGTAACGTATTGATAATATCACTGCTTCTTGCACTCATTGTGCATCATGTAAGTTGTTGAAAATATACACTAAATATCACGATTGTATATGTTGGGAATATGCATTACAGTAATTAAACTTGATCACGGGTTTAAACCTGTTTCTTTACAATTAAGTCAGCCGTGTTACCGATTGAGCTGGTACTTATCCCCAACTTATCCTTATATTACCGGTATATTTTAATTTATCACAGCACAGGCCTTTATGACAGCGTTCATAAAATATTTTAACTGAAAAGAAATCAATCAAAAAAATATCGACTCCCCTGAAAACATATAACACGCCCCGCCATTGATATGCACCCACATACATTTTGGAAAATCGGCGCCGTTGGTTCTATCTGTTGTGTTTGAAATCAGTGTTTCTTTCAGAAACTATGTTCCCTGGGGGCACATTTCGTATTCCGGGTGACACTGTTGATATTATTCTATTTATTATTATATTATACACATATTATTTTGGTCTCTTCCGGGGGTACTCTCACAGCTCCGGGCGGACAGTGCCCCCTAAAAACACTTCTGGAAGAAACACTGTTTGAAATACACCCAATCTAACATAAATAAAATAAAAAGTTTGTTTATGTGTCTGTCTATCTGTTTGTATGTAACTAGGGATGCGAACAAGACAAGATTTGTGGCTGTCTGGTCTCGAAAATGTGCTGTAAAAGTGATGTTTCGACTCGAAAAATGTATATTTCACTATTGGAAGAGCCGTGTCTTGACTCGAATTTTGTCAGGATTATCCTGTCTCGACTCGTCCCGTGCGCATCCCTATATGTATCTGTGTGCTGCCTGGAGACAAGACGAGAGGACCGAGAGTTACCAAATTTTTATCTCGGGTACCTTGGTCCAGGCCCCGGATCAAGATGAAGCGTTCTTTTTTTTAAATCGAACCAAGGGGTTTCAGGAGACATTTACAGGGACATGTAAAAGTAGTAGAAAATGACCAATATTAGTGTCCAATTCATAGTTTTGGCGGTCTCTGAGATCAATGGTGAAACTCCGATTGCATTAACTTCCAAATTCACCCCATTTGATTGCGGGTCGGGGTACCGGAGGGGATACCCTCACATGTAAAAATATTCCAAAATGACCGATATTAATGTCAAATCCATAGTTTTCGCACTCGCTGAAATCAACGGTGATTATACTACAGGCGTTGACTTCCAAAGACAGCCACCATGCGAATAATGGGTTTTTCAGATAGTTATTAATAAATGCAAGAAATAAATTATTAATAACAAATGGGAATAGATAGGAATACATTTTGAAAGAAACAAACGAAAGTGTAAACATACATAACCATATATGACTTTGCATAATTTATCCTGAACAACAATCACTAATCTAACAAGAAGAAAGTAGACTTTGGTAAATTAATTTCGGTGTCATTTTTCGCGAGGTAGTATTGCACATTTAAAATATGAATATTTAGGGATGCGCACGATCGACATATCTCGAATCTCGACTGGAATTCGAGTCGAGACACACTTTGTAAAATTCGAGACGTGTCGAGACAAACGTATTTCTGGACTCTAATTTTCGAGTCGAGACACGAGTCGAGTCGAGACTGTTCGTAAAAATCTCGACTCGACTCGAATGTCTCGAGAATCTTTCTATAATTTTAATATTATTTTGAAGAAAGTATTCACTCAGAAACAGCCTTGAAGCAAATTTCAGCATTTATTACTTTAGAGAGGTACAGAACGGATCAACTTAATAGTTAATCTTTCGAAATCAAGATTTATTTTTCAGCTCAATTCAGTTAATTAAAACTAATAATTAATGTCGTGATATTTGATTTTAATAATAATAATAACAATAATAATAATAATAATAATAATAATAATAATAATAATAATAATAATAATAATAATAATAATAATAATAATTCTCTGGGGAACATTCACGTGAGCATCTGTGTCCAGTGGAGCTCGAGCAAGGCACAATGACGGCCGAGGCGTATCGCACACTGCTTGCAGACTACGTACACCCCTTCATGACAACTATGTTTCCCAACGGAAATGGCATTTTTCGACAAGAAAATGCACCATGTCACAAGGCCAGGAGTGTGATGAAGTGGTTCGAAATGTTCAGCAATGTTCTATATCTGTTGACGGTGTGCGAATTACAAGGGGGATGAGGGAAATCCTCATTGGTAATACTGGATGTTGCTATAACCAAAGATTTCCCTCTATGTCAAAGAACTATGTGCTGTGTAATTAAAATGCTATGAGTAGTTCTATCTGTAGTGTGTATGAAATAAATTATTAAGAAATGCAACCTATGTGGCTTTCCGATTCGAAAATGGCTTTGGTTCGAATAACATCATAAAATAATAAAAAGAAATTAAATTTTATTGTCAAACCAGTATCCTTTCAAACTCAGAGAGAAAAAGGCTGACACGTTTGTGCCTTTGTTCGGAACGAGAAAACTCATGAAACTAAGGTTAGTCACTGATGAAACTGGCACTAAGAGAACTTGTATTTCTATAAAGGATTTTTATACATACATATAACCATCAGACCTCGGAATGAAATCTTCTGAAACACTGATCTCGATGCAAGGTGAGGTGATCTCGATGCAAGGTTTAACATTTTACTTGAATCTGGAACACTATCACAAAATATTTAAACTTAAATCGATTGGAAAATGGAAATGAAAGCTGTTTGTAAGAATCATTTAAAAAAAACTTTAGGTATTCCTTGTTTTTAGGATAGTCCTCATTTGAAATAATAAACGCTGGTATACTTTCGAAGGCAATAATTTATTCCGAGTTAATAAATTTTTAAACACTTTCAAAAACTGTGTTTACATTTTTGAGAAATGAGATGAGACGAGGCATTTCAAGAAACGCCTCGTCTCGTCTCGGAAACCTGGCCGCCGAACCAGGATATGATCAAGGTAGGGACTAAAGCATAGTTGCCAACTTTATCCAGTGTAAATAAAGTAGGATTGAAACTCATTTTATCCAGTGTATACCAGAGCGTCAAGGGAAGGGCGATAATTATTTCATAAGTTCACACACGGCAAGATCAAGCACTGAATCTATTGAAATCTTACTACGTAATAATTATCGAGTGTCTGCACTTTTTCTTTTAAAATTCATAGTATATTCTATCATAATATAAATTGTCACTCATGTACTGTATGCTAATGTAACTCATGCTAAAAGTGTTTTGTTTTAAAACAAAATGAAACGGTTGAGGTGGACTCTAACGGTTGAGTAAAAGACATGCAATTTATTAAATCGCCTCGCAACCTACTTGGCCACACACTTAGGTTACACTCTTCAACTTTTTCCCATGTTATCTAAAGTATCGACTAATCTTAAATTCGCATTGCCAATTCGGGTTTTCTAACAATTAATCTGTTGCAACTTAATTTGGATGCAAAATCCTGACTTAATTAGCATTTAAGAACTTTACAGTGTGCATTAAAATGATGACAGAAATATAGTGAAATCTCAGTTTCAAATTTCATGTCTACCTTGAATCTAAATACCTGTGCCGTCATTTTCTTCAATGTTGGAAGGAGCCGAAACTTGCCATAGATCTCAATTTTTCGCTTATATAATCTTTAATTCCCACTATTTGTTCATAAAAGTTTAAAGAAAAAATCCAATGAAATCAAATGAACGAAGTTTTACATCCCATGTTTATGGCGGTTAGGCTAAAGGAGACGGTGATGATGAGAGATAAGTGAAATGGTGGAATGAAAAATGTGGGAGGAAACGGGAGAACCCCGAGAAAACACACGAGCACGGTGTTTGTCCACCACAAAGTCCACACAGCGCGAGCTGGGATCGAACTAGGAATCCCAAGCACCGGAGGTGAACGCTCTACCACTGAGCCACAGCGCCTCCAAAATTTTAAAGGAATATTAGTTACTAACAAGTAACACTTTCGATGTGTAACACTTCGATTTTGATAAAATTTGGCAGGTAGATATTACACATGAAATAAACGAATATCTGTCTCCAATTTTCTGCGGAAAAACAGTTTTAGGGCGCAAAAGCCCCCACGCAACATTTTGAAAGTTGACGCCCGCAAGGCAAAGAAATTGAACAGAAGTAAACGAAATTTTACACACATATTGCAGACAAAATTAGGGAATACGTGCTTTGTATTTTCCTAAAAAAAACGGTTAGGTGGGGCACGGAACCCTCCAAAACTTTCATCACGAAATATTGAAAGTGCTAGTAACAGTATGTCAGATGTGTGTAAAGGACATGAAGAATTGCAACGAAACTTTGTGTAAGAACAATACGCAAAAAATAAAGGAATATGGTTTTTTTATATTCTGCGGAAAAACGGTTTTAGGGGGCAAAAGCCCCACCCAATTTTTAAAAAAAATTGAGGTCCGAAAGGCCAGAGGAAGTTAAACGAAGTCAATGAAATTGTGCACAGATATTGTAGATATAAAATGGGGGAATATGGGTTCTTTATTTTCTTGAAGAAAAGAAAACCGTTTAGGTGGGACACAGACCCCTCCAAAACTTTGATCGTGAAATATCAAAAGTGCTAATAACAGTATGTCAGAAGTGCTTGAAGGACATGAAAAATTGGAACAACACATTGTGTAGGGACAGTATGGAGAAAGTATACGAATGCGGGTTTTTTATTTTCTGCTGGAAAAAAGGTTTTAGGGGCAAACGCTCCCACCCAAAATTTTGAAAATTGAGGCCGAATGGCCAGAGGATGTGAACTGAAGTGAATGAAATTGTGCATAGATACTGTAGACATATATATAGGGAATACATGTTTCTTATTGTCCTGAAAAAAAAAACAGTTTAGATGATACACAGACCCCTCCAAAACTGTGATCGTAAAATATCAAAAGTGCTAATAACAGTATGTCACAAGTGCTTGAAGAACATGAAGAATTGGAACAACACATTGTGTAGGGACAATACGAAAAAAAAAACGAATACGGTTTCTTATTCTGAGAAAAAATGATTTTCAGGGGCAAAAGCCACATCCAAAATTTTTAAATTTGATGCCCTAAAGGCAAGAAGAACTGCACCGAATTGAATTACATTGTGCACAGATATTGTAGACGTAAGATGAGATAATTGGGTTTCGTATTATCCTGGAAAAAAGCGGTTGAGTGAGGCACGGAGCTTACAAACCGTTGATTACTAAATATCAAAATTGCAAATAAGCATATGTCGGACGTTCCTAAAGAAAATTTCCAATTGCAACAAAACTTCGTATATTCCAAAACAATAAATGAATCGTGTTTTAATTTTTGCGGAAAAACACTGTTGGGGCCTAGGCCCCATCCGAAAAAAAGTAAATATTTCCATAATAGCGCAGGAAGGAGTAGACTGAAGCAAATGAAATTGTGTGTAGATTTTATATACACCCTATGTGAAATAAGCCCTTTCGTGTTTCTCAAGTTTCCCTATTCGTTTTGCTTCAAATTTGGCAGATCAAGAGCAAACTGCAAATAAATCGACACGTATTTTTGTTTATGCGCAAAAACATTATAAGGGTTAAAAGTGCCTCCTGAAATACTATTAAAAACGCTATTTTGTTAGTGCTTGTAGTTGATCTGAAAAATTTAAAGAAATCGGTTGGAGACACGACACATGTGAAACACGAAGGGCCATAGTTTACATACCAAATATCTACATAAATTTCATTCGCTTTGGTCCACCCCTCTCGCCCCTCAAAGCATCGGTCCACACAACAGTTTTTTTCTTTCAGGAAAAATACGAAACACATATTCCCTCATCTTACCTCTGCAATACTTGTGCACATTTCATTCATTTCGGTCCATTTCTTCGTCTTGTCTTTCTTGCGTCAACTTTCAAATTTTTGAGTGGGAGCTTTTGCCCCCTAAAACCATTTATCCACAGAAAATAAATAAACGCGTATTCGTTTATTTTTTGCCTATTGTTCATACAAAAAGTTTCCTTCAAATTTTTCGTGTCCTTTACAAACATCTGACATACTGTTACTAGCACTTTTGGTATTTCGTGATCAAAGGTTTGGAGGGGTCCGTGCCGCACCTAACCGTTTCTTACAGGAAGATACGAAACTCGTACTCCCTCAGTTTATATCTGCAATATCTGTGGAAAATTTCAATCACTTTGGTTAACTTCTTCGTACCTTTCGGGAGTCAACTTTAAAAATTTTGAGGTGGGCTCTTTAGCCCCCTAAAAGCGTTTTTCCGCAGAAAATAAAAACAACAGTACGGTATTCGTTTATTTTTAGCGTATTGTCCATACATAAAGTTATGTTACAATTCTTCATGTCCTTTACACACATCTGACATACTGTTACTACCACATTCGATATTTCGCGATCAAAGGTTCGGTGCCCCAAACAACCCTTTTTTCCAGGAATATACTTAACCCGTATTCCCTCATTTTATGTCTACAAAATCTGTGCACAACTTCAGTCTCTTTGGTTTATTCTTTTTGCCTTTCGGGTGTCAACTTTCAAAAGTTTTGGTCGGGGACTTTGCCCCCTAAAACCGATTTTCCGCAGAAAATAATAAAAAGTATATGTTTATTTTTTGCGTATTGTCCATACAAAAAGTTATGTTGAAATTCTTCATGTCCTTAACACACATCTGAAATACTGTAACTGGCACTTTTGATTTTTCGTGATCAAATGTTTGGTAGGTTCGGTGCCCCATCCAACCGTTTTCTGAAGGAAAATACGAAACCCGTATAATCATTTCACGTCTACGATGTCTGTGCAAAATTACATTCACTTTGGTTCAATTCCTCTTAGCATTCAGCATCAACTTTCAAAATTTTCTGGTGAGTTTTTTTGCAACCTAAAAACCGTTTCTCGACAGAAAATAAAATAACTGTATGCGTTTATATTTGGCGTTTTGTCCATACACAAAGTTATGCTGCAATTCTTCATGTCCTTTACACACACATCTAACATGCTGTTACTAGTACTTTCGATATTTCGTGATCAAAGGTTTGGAGGTGTCGGTGCCCCAAACAACACTTTTTTTTTTCAGGAATATACTAAACCCGTATTCCCTCACTTTATGTCTACAATATCTGAGCACAACTTCTTCACTTTGGTTCATTTCTTCCTGCCTTTCGGGCGTCAATACAAAAAATTTTGGGTGGGGGCTTTTTGCCCCCAAAACCGTTTTTTTTTTCAGAAAATAAAACACAGTATATGTTTATTTTTTGCGTATTGTCCATACACAAAGTTTCGTTGCAAGTCTTCATATGCTTTGCAGACATCTGACATACTGTTACTAGCACTTTCGACATTTCGTGATCAAAGGTTTGGAGGGGTCTTTGTCCTACCTAACCCTTTTTTTGCAGGAGTATACGGAACCTGTTTTTTGTCATTTTACATCTACAATATCTGTGCACAATTTAATTAACTTTGGTTCACTTGTTTTTGCCTTTCGCGTGTCAAATTTCAAAATTTTGTGTTGGGGATTTTGCTCCCTATTTTTTTTCCGCAGAACATAAAAAAAACCGTGTTCGTTTATTTTTGCGTATTGTCCATACACAAAATTATGTTGCAATTCTCCATGTCCTTTACAAACATCCGACATACTGTTACTAGAACGTTTGATATTTTGTGATCAAAGTTTGGAGGGGTTCGTGCCTCACACAACCGTTTTTTCAAGTAAAATACGAAACCCTTTTTTTGTCATTTTACGTCTACAATATCTGTCCACAATATCATTTACTTCGGTTCACTTCTTTTTGCCTTTTGGGAGTTAACTTTCAAACTTTTGGGTTGGGGCTTTTGCCCCTAAAACCGATTTCCCACAGAAAATAATAAACAGTATATGTTTGATGAAGTTCTTCTCGGGCAATCAGCCAGGTGAAGACTGGTGGGTAGGCCAACGTTTCGAGAACTGTCATCGTTCTCATCATCAGGGCAATTATGTAGAGATCAGCGGATGTAAGTAATATATACTCTGGACTGGCAAAAATGCTGTTTCCTGATTGGCTGAAAATGCTGGTTCCTGATTGGCTGGTTCCATCTGAAGACTGGAGCTGTGGTTGGCTGGCTATGTTCCGTAGTCCGTGGTACTGATTGGCTGAGGGTTATCTGGATGTTTGTGTGTCGTTTTCTTTGCAGTGGTACTGATGACCGGGTTCCACAGGGGGCTGAGTTGAAATCCAGTGTCTCTATTAACGTTGTTCGGTTCATGAACTATGGTAAGAGATTCGGTTATTATCCTGGTCCAGTAATTGGTGCTCTTGGTAATGATGGATGTGTCCTTAAATAAAACTTTATGTCCTTCAGTTAAACTGTGTTCAGCTAAACCTGATTTTTCTGGATGAAATAATCTAATGTAATTTTCATGTTCTCTGCAACGTTGTTCAATGGTGCGTCCTGTTTGTCCTATATAAGCGTTTCCGCATTCACAGGATATACGATACACGCCTGATGTCTTTAAGCCCAAGTCATCTTTGATCGGGCGAAGTAAGTTTCTGATTTTTGGTGACGGCTTGTGTATGGTCTTAATGTTGTGTTTTTTCAGAATCCGGGAGATCTTTCCAGAAAGTTGTCCAGTGTATGGTAAAACTGCTATACTCAATGGTTCTTCAGTTTCTTCTTTGGATTTCCTCTGTTCAGAAAAGGTCCTTTTCAGGGCCAAACTGATATTACGCTTCTTGTAATTATTCTGGAGTAGCGTCTTCTTGAGATGATCCAGTTCCCGAGGGAGGGATTCTTCGTCTGAGATGTCTTTCGCTCTATGTGCTAGTGTGCTGATGACGGTGTTTCGCTGTGTCTTATGATGAAAACTGTTGCCATTGAGATAGAGGTTTCCTGTAGACGCTATGGCCGAGACTACCATCGGGCTTCCGGCGGATGAGAATGTCCAGGAATGGCAAGCATCCGTCCTTTTCAATCTCCATTGTGAACTTGATGTTACTATGTTGTTTATTAAGAAATTCTAGGAACAAATGCAGTGTCTTCTCCCCGTGAGGCCAGATGACAAACGTATCATCTACGAATCTATAAAAACATGACGGCTTGAAAGGTGTCAGTTCTAATGCTTTTTGTTCAAAATCTTCCATAAAAAAATTCGCAGCCGCTTGTGGAAGTGGTGATCCCATGGCGACTCCATCCGTCTGTTCATAGTAATGTCCATCATATAGAAAGTATGTTGAAGTTAGGGTGATTCTGAATAATTCCACAATTTCCGGTGTGAAGTGTTCACTAAGTAGGAGTAACGTATCTTGAACTGGAACTTTGGTGAACAATGAAACCACATCGAAGCTGACTAGAAGGTCTCCTGGAGCTGTGCGTATTGTTTTTAGTATATTCACGAAGTCAGCTGAATTTTTCACATGATGCTCACACTGTCCTACTAATGGCTGAAGTATATGTTTATTTTTTGCGTATTGTCCATACAAAAAGTTATGTTGAAATTCTTCATGTCCTTAACACACATCTGAAATACTGTTACTGGAACTTTTGATTTTTCATGATCAAAGATTTGGATGGTTCGGTGCCCCACCCAACCGTTTTCTGAAGGAAAATACGAAACCCGTATAATCATTTCACGTCTACGATGTCTGTGCAAAATTACATTCACTTTGGTTCAATTCCTCTTAGCATTCAGCATCAACTTTCAAAATTTTCTGGTGAGTTTTTTAGCAACCTAAAAACCGTTTCTCGACAGAAAATAAAATAACTGTATGCGTTTATATTTGGCGTTTTGTCCATACACAAAGTTATGCTGCAATTCTTCATGTCCTTTACACACACATCTAACATGCTGTTACTAGTACTTTCGATATTTCGTGATCAAAGGTTTGGAGGGGTGCCCCAAACAACACTTTTTTTTCAGGAATATACTAAACCCGTATTCCCTCATTTTATGTCTACAATATCTGAGCACAACTTCTTCACTTTGGTTCATTTCTTCCTGCCTTTCGGGCGTCAACACAAAAAATTTTGGGTAGGGGCTTTTGCCCCCCAAAACCGTTTTTTTAGAAAATAAAACAAAGTATATGTTTATTTTTTGCGTATTGTCCATACACAAAGTTTCGTTGCAAGTCTTCATATGCTTTGCAGACATCTGACATACTGTTACTAGCACTTTCGACATTTCGTGATCAAAGGTTTGGAGGGGTCTTTGTCCTACCTAACCCTTTTTTTGCAGGAGTATACGGAACCCGTTTTTTGTCATTTTACATCTACAATATCTGTGCACAATTTAATTAACTTTGGTTCACTTGTTTTTGCCTTTCGCGTGTCAAATTTCAAAATTTTGTGTTGGGGATTTTGCTCCCTAAATTTTTTTCCGCAGAACATAAAAAAACCGTGTTCGGTTATTTTTGCGTATTGTCCATACACAAAATTATGTTGCAATTCTCCATGTCCTTTACAAACATCCGACATACTGTTACTAGAACGTTTGATATTTTGTGATCAAAGTTTGGAGGGGTTCGTGCCTCACACAACCGTTTTTTCAAGTAAAATACGAAACCCTTTTGTTATTTTACGTCTACAATATCTGTCCATAATATCATTTACTTCGGTTCACTTCTTTTTGCCTTTTGGGAGTCAACTTTCAAAATTTTGGGTTGTGGCTTTTGCCCCCTAAAACAGTTTTTCTGCAGAAAATAAAAAACGTATTCGTTTGTTTTTTCGTATTGTCCATACGTAAATTTTCGCTGCAATTCTTCATGTTATTTACACACATCTGATATACTGTTACCAACACTTTTGATGTTTCGTTATCAAATGTTTGGAGGGGCCCATGCCCCACCTAACCGTTTTTTATTAAAATACGAAACCCGTATTCCTTCATTTTACATTTGCAATATCTGTGCAGAATTGCACTCATTTCGTTTCAGTTGTTCTTGCCTTTCTGGTGTCAACTTTTTAAATTTTGATTTTGTCTTTTATAGTAAACCTTTGCATTATATAACTCTTTTTTTATGAGATTCTTTTTTGTAGGCGAAGGAGTGAAATGGTTTCCTCTGATATCTGTTTCTTGCCATTCATCTTGTTTGAACTGCTTAAGATGACATTTTGTAACTTTTGATGTCATCCTACTCCGTCACGATAATAAAATTGTCATTCTTAATAAATTTGTTTTATTCTCTTATTTGCAGTTTGCCACACTGATATATTTGTTACAAAATTGAGGTGTGGTCCAACGCCTTTCGAATTCACAACCAACCGAAGCGCCGAGCTTTTTGGGTTGCCTGCTATTGCAGGAAAAGGAGAATTTCAGGTGGTAATGCACTTTTGGAGTTGTGTATACAATAAATGGTGACAGAACACTCAAGGCTCCAGCAGTGGCAGTAGATTTATATTTGGTAATTAAATATCTTGGTGAAAGACCAAGCTTTTCCTCTTTGCTGCGGATAGTGCCAGTATACATGTAGGGTGTGTGATGCGAATCCATAATTTATGAAAGCCCAAAATCCTCCCTTCTTCCCCGTATTTGTTGAAGTGGCCAATAGGGCTGGTAGGTCCTACCTGATTGACCCTTGTCAGCAAGCTGAACTATGACTTCAAGTCGAAGTGAATAGGAGGCAGAGCCACTTACATGGCCGACTGATGGGTACTGGCGAGAGGATCCACGTCCCATAGTGTAAGGAGAGGGACCAATAGTTCTTTGGAGATTCCTGCAGCGCAGACTCCCAGGATGTCCTTTCTGGGCATCACTCCATCCCGTCTTTCTTGGTGCGTATGCAATTCATTCCTCCGTCCCATAGCCCCAGGTCCAGGCGTCATCCAAATAATAATCCAGTTACCATAAATAAAGCCATAGCGAGGTCGTCGTTCAGGGAGAGCAGTCCACATCCAAGGCTTATTTTTAAACTATGCTCGATCGTAGGTTTCAAATGCCGGGGATCGGCCCGACGGAACCCCCAACCTGGAGGACCAATGGCTGAGTGCAGTCCCGAAGAACTGGGCAATGGGGCGCCACATTCCGACGCCAGGCTGCGATATTGGAGTCCGGACGCTTGTTTCTAGGTTATATCAGACGTGCATACATGATATAGTCGATAAAGCTTTTGGCTCTTGACATAAAATTCCTCTTACAGCAATGTTCACAGGAAAACAGAAAAACATATTCCTCTCAGCATTAATAACATGAAATTAAACGACTTCAGTTCAATAATTCCTTCTCTGCAAGGAATAAGAATCACAAACATAAAGTAGCTTTGGTCACTACGAAGCGAAAACTAAATATAACAACTTAAACGTTTTTTTCTATAACCCATAGAAATGTAAACGAAAATAAGAAAATAAAATGTTGTAAATAAAAATTATTAATATCTTGTATAATTGCCGTCTGCTGCTATTACGGCACGCAGTCGCTCCGGCATGCTTGCAACAAGCGTAGAACAGTGACCAGGTCTACGCTTGTAATACTGCCATACCTCCATCACATGGGCCTCTAGAAGTTCCTGATTCCTATCTTGCCGCCTTTCCTCCCACTCCTGCACCATGAAAGCCCACAGATGTTCGATTGGGTTGAGATCGGGAGACCGTGGAGGCCAATCCATGCAGATGAGTTCTGGATGTTCTTGTAGCCACGCCTGCGTTTGCCGTGACTTATGCACAGCGCTGTTGTCATGCATGAATATGAACTCATCTTGGTCTGGAAAATTGGCACGAAGTGAAGGTAGTAAAGTATTCTCCAGAATGCCAATATATACCTGACTGGTCATTCGCCCAGGGATAGGAATTAGCTCTCCTGGGCCACTAGCTGTCATGTAGCCCCAGAAATGTGCCGATATCCGTCCGGAATGTTCGGTCTGCACCACATATTGAGGTTCATATCTTGTTCCTCGTGGTCTATATAGCATAAGTCGTCCTTGCTGGTCGGAACGGAATACCTTCTCGTCAGTCCAGATCGTTAAGTCCCAGTACGCCTGTGGAAGGTCAAGATTCCGTTGTGCCCATTCTAATCTTCTCGCCTTGTGAGCGTCGGTGAGAAGAGTTCTGAAGGCAGGACGAAAATGCTTTAGGCCAGCTGTCTTGAGTCTGTCCCTTATGGTCTCGTAGGAACAGCCGTACTCTGCAGCCTTGTCCCGCAAGACGGATCTATGTCGCAGCGGATTGTTACGAACATCTTCTATAAGCGCTTCGTCTTGTGCAGCAGTTGTTGCTCTGGGTCTACCTACTCTATGTCGCGATTTGGTCCATTGAACACCGCCCTCCTCGCTCCGATCGAGCCATTTGCGGACAGTTCGTCGATCACACCCAAGTTCCCTGGCAATCCGCGATGCATTCTGGCCTTGTGAAGCACGCCCCACAATTTCACCTGGAAGCAAAGAAAGAAACATATTTTATTTATTCCAATACCTGTGCCGTATTATACATATCTACATACAATTTTGTGCATAAAAAGAAGAGATTGAGTTCTTGTAAGTTTGTGTAAACGGATAGATCTTTGTAAGATCATTGTATTCTTATTTAAACTGTCTCTGCATTTAATTGGGTTGCAGAGTTATTTTTGTGTTACTCGAACACCCAATTAGATCATATTTTGGTTCAGCGGTTTTCTGTGACTTTGTGAACAAAAAGTCAAAACGTATGAGGAGAAGAGGTAACATAAAGACGGTTTATTTTCGAAAAAAACAAAACGTACAAACTAATAGCAGGAGGGAGTCAGTAAAAGATACAATTACTATATTATTTAGTATTTATTATCGCTTGGTAAGATTGCATCTGTTGTTATTCAACTCCAACTCTTGAAATCAATCCTTCCTTTAAGCTCTAAATACATACTTCATTCTCTTCTTACAAACTCTCATTCACTTGTTTCCTTTTATCCTCTTAAGTCTAACTTCTCAGTCTCACTGGGTTCCTAAATGGCTCTCCGTAATAAATATTTAATACAAGTACTCGAACAATTTCAGAGAGTTCCGAGAAAACCTTTCAATAGAGGACTTTCTTTCTTTTCCTTAACATCTGCTGTTAAAATCCAGCTGCTGGACCTAACTTCTTAATTCTAAGACGTTTCAAATAGTTTTGATGTTGGGCCCAGCAAGATTTCGGCACGCTAGAAATAGCAAGGATTCCGAAATCTGATACAGATTACGATCTTCTTTTAGCTTCATTAGGTCTGAGGTGAGGTTAAGCCTAACCGCCTTCCTGGAGAAAGATTTTCTTAGCTTATGCTTCCGTAGGAACACTTCGGAAGTAAACGTGGTGTACTTTCATAGGCAAGAATAGAAAAAACTAAAGTGTAAATAAAATACTTCACGCGGTTTTAGGGCTGGATTAAAGCACCTGGAGACCTGGGGCTAGAAAACATATGTGGCCCCTGCTAACCTCACCTAATACATTTCTGTGAAGGTACAGTAGAAAAGTTAAGGGAATATATTTCATATTTTTGGTCGTATTTTATTTTATGATAATTATTTATCTTCATGATTCTTTTTAGATAGCCAGTTGAGATTTTGATCAGAGTGGAGGCCCCTGTTCACCTGTAGGCCTGGGGCTATAGTCCCCGTAAGCCCCACCCTTAATCCTGCCTGCGCGCCTTCAAAGCAATTGCTTTACCCGTCGATGGCAGCAGAATCTCCCTATCTTTTGCATGATTTTTTTCCCACCAAAAATCAACATTGCTCTAGACAGTTCGAACATGCAGATCAAGATCTTTTCAAGCTTTTAAAGGGCTTGATCGTGTCATTTAGTATTGTGTACTTTCTTCATGGTTGAAATAGCTTCATTGATTCACTGAACACCTAAACCTTCAACAATAAACCTATCAGTGGCGCCGCCTTGTGCAGTACGCGAGAGTACGTGAACCACCACATATCGTGTGCTGTTTTTGCTCCTTATGGTATTTAATATTATTTAGAATCTACTCTCCGCTTGCTTTATCCTTGTGTATATGCATTCCATCATGACACGATGTTCGCAAGAGAGAAGCGAGCGTGATAGACTGCTCTGTATGTAGTTCAGAATGGAAGCGCAGGTAACTGAGGGGAGGAACTCGGTTTCCTGACGTTCAAATCAAGATTTGAACAAGCAGCGTTGACAGCTGTTGTTGAATAATTTTGAGTAATGTTGTGCTTTAAACAGAATCAAGGATTGAACTGCAATTTAAAATAGAAGATTATAGTAGCATATAACTCATTCTTTCAATTAGTTATCTCCATTTCTCTTTATCTCAATTTCTTGTAATGAAAATAAAACCAATGGAAAAACAAACTTACGGCTTTACGAGGTCGTACCGAGCGGAAAGGGAGGTTCAGAACCTCCAGAGATTAGTAATTTAATGCAGAACAAAATTAAATTTTATTTTTTAAAAAACATTTTTAAATACGTACAATCTCTGATTTTTCTTTAGGTTACGGTTTTCCTGCCTAAATAAACTAAACATTTGTAAGAAAATAGAGTAGCTTATCAAATCGTACTCTACTTGGTAACATTGCTACAATGGTAAAATCTTACCTTCTGTATTGTGGGAACCTGAAGAAACGTTTGGAATTGATTTTTCTATTTCAACATTCATCTTTAACACGTGCAATATAGAAAAAGATTAGTATTGTTACTTGCAGTAACAAACGTTCAGATATAACGCTTCTTTAAAAAAAAAAAAAAAACGTGGAGAAAGTAGTTTTTCTTTGGGGTGGGTGGATGGCAAAACATACTACGGAGATTGCAATTTATGTGCAGAAACATTATTCTTTCAGTGTATTTCAAAGTAGCGAAAGTGAAAACGTTTGTATACTGATTGATTTATAAATGTGTTTGATAGTATTTATTATTTATTTATCCATAATTTCTATCAGCTATGTACTGCTAGAATTTTTGGAAGGTATACTCTCGACCGTTTTCGAAACTATAGCTTATATCCATTCTTAAACGTTCATTACATCTCTCGATTAAAGTAAATACATGCTGAAATATATATATAAAATGTGTGGATATATTTCGTATACTCTCGTATATCTTCTCAATAGGTTTGTAGTGTTAGGTTTTCCTAGAATACTTTCTCTATACTAGAGAATCTAAGGCCTGTTTGATACGGAAGCATTTTTCGAAAGATTTCTTATAGTAACAATTTTTTCATTACCCTATTTTGTAGAGGATTCTGTTGAAGGATTGCAAACTACTGTATATCTGTTAGTGCACTGACGGATTGTGAAAGTTTAGGAAGAAGTTAGAACATATGACCAAAGTTAACTATCATCTGGAGCTGAAAACTAAACTGTGTCGAAATTGCAAAGTTAATTTAAAACAATATATGGCTGATAGATTATGAAATGAAAATATCATAGTTTTGCTTTTTTCGCGTCTTATATTAAGGGAATTAACAGTGGACTTGAATTGTGTAATATATTTGCCACATCTGATTGAAAAAGTAAAGAAGTATGAGAACTGGAATAAACACATTAAAACTATGCTGAATTTAACTGTGAGCACCAGGGTCGCACCCACACGGAGAATCTACCGGATTCGGATCCAGGCCCGTATCCACGGGGGGGCAAGGGGGGCTGGGGCCCTCTAAACTTTGGTTGGCCAATAAAAGTTCACGGTAGGCTTGCAAATTTACTATAATATGGTGATGAAGTATAATATGATTAGGTCGCCCCCCTAACTTCTACCCCCCTAAATTTTTGAGCTGGCTACGGGCCTGTTCGGATCCCCCTCAAAACTTCTTAACTCGACATTTGCTTGTACACTTTCATAATAAAACTATAACTGTTTTGTAGAGAAATGACTGATGAAGTCTAAAGATCTGATGTTACACTTCATCTGTACTCTTTCTTTTCTTAAAACACCTAATTCTACATTGTTTTCTTAGAATATAGATGGCGGACCTTAAAAATCAGATATCGTTTCTCGCCTGTAGAATTACATTGGATCAATCGTACATAGATCTTATAGTATTGGACTCCCATTCAAACTTTGGACTCATTCAACAAAATTTTCTGGGTGTGCGCCTGGTAAGTACGTCAAATATTCTATCACGATTCGATCACATGATCATTTCTATTAAACTCGTAATAATCTTGTAGAAAAAGAAGTCACATTCGCTGACTTTTGATGGGTTACATCAGATTTTGGGGTGTTTTGAATATGCTGTATGTCTCCATTAGGAGTCCAGAGATTCTAGTAGCTCTGGTGTTTCCGTGGTTTGGTTGATTTCATGAAATGTCGTGCCCTCCTCATTTCTATAGTCACTAGGGTGTGTCTTTGGTGGACAGACCCTGGGTACAATTCCAGGTGGGAGAGAATCAAACACATTACACTAATCTTTATTTTAAACTGTACCTATGCAGGGTGTCCCGACTTTTCGTCTTATACAAGGTGTCCCAAAAGTAATGGTAAAGAATGAAATCATCTGGCACCAAAACAAGGGAAAAAGTTTATATGACATATAGTCCGAAAATGGACAGAGGCAAAGGTAGACAGTTCCGAAAGTGGAGAAAAGAAATTTCACACCTGCCTACCGGAATAATGGTAGGAGCTAGGATATGCATTCATAAATAAATAAAAGCCATATCGGCTTGACCTGTTAACCGCATGTTACATAACTGCGCTACAGATTCTTCATACGTCATGTAGGAATTCACCGAATATCTGTATTGTAAGCAACTACAGCCACTCCTATTATATCTGTGAGTACACCACACTCCATTTACCCTGAGGAGTGTAAGAATTGCCAGGGGGTGAGAGATAAATCCCCCTCTGTAGAACTGGATATTTCACA
The DNA here is from genome assembly GCF_964235325.1 of Thermobia domestica. Taxonomy (NCBI): domain Eukaryota; kingdom Metazoa; phylum Arthropoda; class Insecta; order Zygentoma; family Lepismatidae; genus Thermobia; species Thermobia domestica. Next base: position 336,306 of record NW_027655920.1, read on the forward strand.
ACCATGCTAGACACGCTTTGTTTCGATCACCATTTTGCTGTCATACATGTATCACAATTTCCTGCTGTATTTTGTCTATCTCCATTGCATCGTTGCATTACCCGTTCCGGAAAATTACTCCGTAATCCCCAGACGATGTATGGGGAATCACTTGCACACTTATGTCAAACATTTGAATATGCGTTTAATAGGACAAGCTGATATGACATATATGTATTTCTGACCCGCTTTCCTAGCTCCGATCATTATCCCGGTACCCAGGTGTGAAGTACCTTTCCCCACACTCGAAGCTGTCTAGCTCCGCCCCTGTTCACTTCCGGACTATATGTTATATAAAGTTTTTTTTACTTGTTTTGGTGCCAGGAATCTGTGTTTTTTTTTTACCATTACTTTTGGGTCATCCTGTATAGCTTAACCTCTAACAGAGAACGTAAATACAAAATAAACAATCATGAAGTGTCTTGAGACAACAATGCAAAAGTGCTTGGACAAAGCATTTGTAATTAAATGTGCCTCTGCAACCATCATAATAATGTGATACATTGCATATTTCATGTATACTGTTAACAGTGCAAGAAACAGCATACCTGGCAATTTAAATATACAAGGTAGCAGATATTTGCAGTCTAATGGAGATTGCATTTAGTATATTCTCGTGAAATTGGTGGTAAGTCTGTATAAGGAGAATGGCACACTACAAAATTATGAAAATCATAGTATATAATCCGATGTTGGCATCAGAAACTGAAAGTTGTTTTACCATATTAAAGAATATAAAACCATTTAACTTACTGTTGAAGTTCAAAATAGTCACAGTGCATTAACTATAGTATTAACAAAGAAAAAGTTGTAAAAACTAAACTTCAAAAGAGTTATTGACAAGTTGACTGCCCAGAAGCCTGTCAGAACTGATTTCATATATGAATGAAATGGAGCACACACGTATTGTGTATTCCAACGCATTCGCCTCATCATGTATTCAGTACTTTTACAGCATCACTGAAATAACTGCAGAGATACCATTACTTTTTGTTATGGGACCGCTTCATATAGATACCTGGAGTAAAGTGGTCATTTCCTAGCTAGTGACAAGAACTTTAATTTCGAAACCAACAATATTGTTTCGATCCTTTAAATTATCTTTTTTAATACTTAAAAGAGACAATTACAGAAACTACTTAAGTGTTAATGTTGTTTATTGAAAGGAATTATTAATTTGTACAGTAATTGGTTTATTGGCTATTATACTACAGATAGTATAGTGGGTTACAGTAAGTTATCCCCTCACGGGATACCGACTTTGCTACCCAAATCCACAGCTCATAAATTAGAGAGAGGAAAGAAAATGACTTACACTGCAGGTTTCAGTCCCATACTCCAGGAAGGTTAGATTTTTAATCACTTTGTTGAGAAGATTCACTGTGAAGAACGGCGATGAGAGTGAGAGTGAGTGTGAGATGCCCCCGCTGCTCCCACCCACCTTTTTATTTGGAATTTTATTTTTATTTATTTATTTTTTTGTTTTATCTAGTTACTAAAACACTTTAATAGTTATTTATTTGAAGGTTGGGTGTTAGCATGCGGGGTCAGGTTTTATTCGGCTGCACACTGGTTTCCGTCGTTTTTAGTCATTTCCATATTTTAAACTGTTTTTAATGCTTAGAAATAACAAAGAAAAAGATTTTTATTTGTCCTTCCTGGCGGGTACGTAACAATATGCTCTATCTCCTCCAATATCACACATCAAAAACGTTGATATACACACTTCATGCTGACAAATATTCTAACCAGGAATGCCAAACATTATACGAGATATAGCCATCCAATCCTTAGGTGAACACTTAACCCCGGTTTCCCTACCATTTCAACTAAAGACAAATCCGTTTGAATTTGCGGAGAACTTTTTCGCTACCTGTTGCTACGAAAGAGGTGGTTTTAGATCGGTAGAACTATAATGCAGACTACGAATGATTTACGTAAAGCAAACAAGAACAAGCAAAGAGTTTAGTTTCGCTGCGTAAAAACGAACCCATTCTAGAAATCATAAAACCTTAAAATCGCTGTGAGTTGGAAGTTCCAGACATTTTGTAACAACACCACAAATGCAAATTAGCGATATTTGATTCCTTTTTGTTTGTTTGAGGGGAAGGTTAAGATTTAGCCACGATTTAATCCTTTCCTAGATATTTGAGGGAAAAGCGAGATAGCCATTTTTATTAGAATTCCCAGGAAACCTCTCAATAAAGGACTTTGTTCCTTTTCCTTAACATCTGCTGGATTTAAACTCCGCCTTTCCACTAGAAGGTTATTGTGCTAACCGTTTAGCCGCCGAGGAGCTCACCGTTGAGAGAGTTATCAACTTCCGACATTTTGTTCCACCACCACGAATGTAAAGTAGTTACTCTTATATTTTTTCAAATACAACGAGGTTGTTAAGCCAAATTGTGTGCATACACTTCAGAAATACATAATAAACGTAATAGAAATTTAACTTAATTGAAATGGACAATAGTGTTTATACACAACCTTTTAGAACACTAAACTAATAGCTGTCTACAAACAAACAAGTAATGCAAACCCATTTTGTATCCTGCAATACGTCGTGTATTAAATTCTGGCAGCACTTGTTTCATTATCTAAGAAGAAATCGCATGTATCTGGCTAGTGGGAAGCTTTGGTATAAGAATTGCATTGTGTCTTATCGTTTTAAATCCAAGTTGTGGTATTCACAGTTACATCCATTTGTCTTTACATGATAGGGTTAGTAGAGAAATATAGACAATGAATATATCACAATCACAACTTAAGATAGTTTTCCTTTCTCTGCTCTCCCGTCAAATTGTGATGTATAACATACGATATATTCCAGGATACAGAACGAAATATTAATTTAACCAATGTTCTTGTATTACTACAAACCTTTTTCCGCCTCTGTCAATTCTCGTCGACCTCGTTGACGCGGCATGTTAGCTTTCTATACCCTTGTCTTCGTTTAGTGAATTAGACAGTAATTATTCTGAATTATGATACTGCGCATGCCTTGTAGATAAATATTTCTTCTGATACCAATTATTTCCGTTTCGTCCAACCAATATTCCGTTCCTTATTTCAAGCATGAACCTCTTATTATATTATATGGAGAGCATTTAGGTCTAAATATCTCATATATTACGTATAGCATGTAGATTCAACTACTACATGTAAGCCATTTGTCGACTTCCAGCAAAGAAGGAACACGTGATCACAATATACAACCCACGGAAATGATAGCTGTTAATACATAGTAATCCCTACCGATACAGTGGGCGAATGAACAAAGCACTGGCTTCTCGCGCCGGCGACCCGAGTTCGAATCTATTTTGGCTTTTTTATCCAGTTGAGAGAAATTTTTTTTCGTTACAGGTAGTCACTCTTTTCATATTTTCTGTCCTTTGCATTTTAAAAAAGAAAACTGTCTATTCTTATTCGTTCTACGAATGATGGATCTTCTCTTTGATTCCATGTCAAACATGCGCAGGTAGTGAAAGACGCTGTTGATAATAATAATAATAATAATAATAATAATAATAATAATAATAATAATAATAATAATAATAATAATAATAATAATAATAATAATAATAATAATAATAAAAACTATTACTAGCTGACCCGTGCGTAAATTTCGCACAATATAATTTAATATTAATATGTGAAAATATGTCAGGGGGCTGGCGTACCCCTCATATTTTTTCCATGCATCTTGTGGGTCCACAGTGCCCAACGTTGGTCCCATCCCTCTACTACCTCCTGCTCTCGATATCAATTATTGACATTTTGCCTGTGAAGGGCTCTACTGTGGCCGCATGACTCCACATGACGATGCCCCGAAGGACGCTCTTCATTATTATTTGGATTGAAATCGCTTATTTTCATTTGTTTACTTTTTAATCAAGTTGTGGTGGGCTAGCGCCTTAACATATATCTTTTCGATGGGCCTTATGAGTGTATAGCGTCCAACGTTGCTCCCATTGTTCTACCACCTCCCGTTCTCTAGATATAAATATTAATATTTTTCCTGTAACGGAGATGTGGCCTTTCAATCATTACGTTTGATAAAGAATTGAGGAAGATACGGAGTTGCCATAAACAACACCTTTTAGTGATTATTATTATTATTTTACTTACCACTAATGTTGCTTATCACTATTTCCAATGCAATGTGTTACTAAAAAAGAAATTAAATTATATTCCTCGCCATTTACGCTCTCGAACATCAAATACTTGATTTATAGTTTTCTGTGTTAGCGGAAAGCACTTTATTATATTATTCTTTCAAATAAAACGTTTCACAAGTTACTTCACTTTCAATCTGTAACTTCACATCATCACTATCAATCGTATTGTTCCGATAGGAAAATATTCCTCTCCGAAAACCTGAGCCTGGCCGTAGCGAAAGGACGTGAACCTTCTTTAAGTGACTAATCGGATCCAATACTTCAATAAAAGCAGATAAATCCCTCCACACCAATATTTCAATAAAAGAGGAAGTCACTCAAACATTGTGAATACACATTTATGGGCCAAATTTGGTTCCTTGGAGCTTTTTAAAAGTTTGAACTGCCGCCATTTTGAACACTTACATCTGATTATTATGGTTAACGCATTCATCCAAGATATTTCAACAATTAATGTTTGTGCCAAGTTTAATCTCCATCCGCTGAAAGTTACGACAGTTGTTGCGTTCACAAAAACCGTTATATATATATATATATATATATATATATATATATATATATATATATATATATATATATATATATAGACAGAGAGAGAGAAGGAGAGAGCGAAACTTTCGATCTGAGCATGGTTGAATGGTTGAATGGTTTTTGTCTCAGAGGGTCATGTTCGGCAAAAGTGCATAGAAATTTTGCGGCATTTCTGACTTGATGGTCTCTGCAATAGCCACATTTATTAAAACAGTTTCCTATTGTAGAGACTCACATGTGCAAAATCGGGAAAGTTTCGTTTTTCCGATCACTGCGCTCTGATACCAAATTTCTCAAAAGAAAATCCCCACGTTGAGCGAGTTTGCATATCCACGCTCCTAACTATGAAAACATTTACGATCACTCCAACCCCAATCATTTCACAGATTCAACCTGTTGTATATAAATTATTAAAACGTAAAATTGAATATAATTTATACGAAAAAGACTTTTATGCACTGCAAGACCTGTAACTGCCAAATATTCACCACAAACTTATAGTCGTATCGATATAAACAAAAAGAAGTGTGGAGCAGGAAACTACTTTACCCAAAAGTCAAAAGAGACGCACGGAAGACATACGAACTGGTCGAGCGGTTTGGCTCACTAGTCTATCAATTAGAAGTTTATGTGTTCAAACCCTGAAGGGAGTATTCGTTTTTTTTAATGTGTTCCTATTTTCATCAGAGGACTGAGAACATTTCTTTAAATAAATCTTTGGCAACTACTTTTCTCTCAAATTCCATTAGAAGGGAACATTACATGAATTGCATATCTAAAACCCACAGCTGAGAACAAAATATTATGTTCAATACTTCATTATTATCTTTTGATTTGTAATGAAAAACTAATTATAAGCATTGACGATTTCAGAAGATTCTCCCCCGGTAATGGTCAATATATGAATGAGAGAAAACTGATAAAACATTATTAGTCCACTTTGAGCATGATCGAAGATAACTTATGGTCACGAAGAGGGAAATTTATGTCGACAGAGTCTCAAATTCTCCCACAGGTCAGGCCCTGAAATAATCACTGTTTGAAAGGTTTCCTTAACAAATAGAATATTACATTTATTTCCCGTTCTACGTTTTGAAATGCAAAAATCATAATTTGAAAGTGAATTATAACACGATAAGCATAAAGATTTATGGAATAAAGTAAATATTCTTGTGTAAGTTATCGATTTCTAATCGGATTAAAACTCGAATATTCGTTTGCATCGCACTTTAAAGTAAATCCTCTCTATATATAAAATTCTTACTAGTAAGTATGTTTAACTCCAATTACTTAATCAATATTTTTAATAATATATTTTTATTGTAATACTTTTACTATTCAATGTTGTATACACTACATTTCCCAAAGCAAAACCTCGCAAATGTATAGTGGACTAGTGAATATTATCAAATGAATTATCATTTTGTTTACGTAAATACTCGATCGCCTCATTTGAAACTTCGTATTTTAAATAATAATAATAATAATAATAATAATAATAATAATATGAAATATTACTAGCTAACTCGTGTGTATATTTCGACAATATAATTTTATATTATTATGTGGAAATAAGTAAGGCTGTCTAGCGCCCCCCCCCCTTCTAGTTTTTTCGATGCGCCTTATGGGCCCACGGTGTCCAACGTTGGTCCCATCCCACTATCATCTCCTGTTTTTTCGATATAAGTTATCAACATTTTGCCTAAAGAGGGCTCTGCCGTGGCCCCATGACTCCCCATGACATGAATCTTCGTTCATTTTGTATCGAAATCGCTTATTTCTCTGATTACTATGAGTGCATACTGTCCAACGTTGCTCCCATCACTATACAATTTCCCGTTCTCTTGATATAAATTGCTAAAAGTTTGTTTGTAAGGGAGATAAGGCGTTACAATCATTACGTTTGAAGAAGAATTGAGGAAGATATTGCCTTGCCACAAACAACACCTATTATTATTATTATTATTATTATTATTATTATTATTATTATTATTATTATTATTATTATTATTATTATTATTATTATTGTTGTTGTTGTTGTTGTTGTTTTACTTACCACTAATGTTGCCTACCTTTATTTGGAATGCAATGTGCTACTAAAAAGCAAATCAAATAACACTCCTCGCGATTCACGCTCCCGAACTCGAAATATATTATTTACAGTTCTCTGTGTTAGGGGAAAGCACATTTATTATATTATTCTTTCAAATAACATTTCATAAGTTATTTCACTTTCAATGTTTAATTTCATATGGTCACTAACAATCATCTTGTTCCGATAGGAAAATATCCCCCCCCCCTCCTGCAAAAAAAAAGCCTGACCGTATCGAAAGGGCGTGAACCTTCTTTAGGCGATTAATCGGGTCAAATATTTCAATAAAAGAGGATAAGTCCCTGCACACAAATATTTCAGTAAAAGAGGAAAAGTGACTCAAACTTTTTGAATACCTATTCATGGGCGAAATTTGGTTGCCTTGGAACTTTTTAAGAGTTTGAAGGGCCGCCATTTTGAACATTTTCATCTGATTATTCTGGTTAACGAACTCATCAAGATATTTCAACAGTTAATGTTTGTTCCAAGTTTCGTCTCAATCCGCTGAAATTTAGGGTGGTCAAATAGCGTTATATATATACAGATAGATAGATAAATAGACACACAGAGGAGGAGAGAAAAAGTGTTTTGCTCCCTTCTCCCTTCTCGCATCTGTGCTGCGTCAGAGGTAAACCGGGCCTCTTTGCAAAACGTATTGACCAGCCTAACCTAAACACAAGCCTGTTATTTGTTAACGTAGAAATATGGTCGAGAGGTGTAAGGCATGTAGAGATAGTATTTTTAATAATCATGAGTATAGGTTCGAACCTCTCCACTTCCTTATTTTTTTTACTTTTTGCAGTTACGTCGGAACGTTCAATTTTTATTCTTTACTAATTGCAAATGGCGTTTACATTCAAAATAAGAGGAATTTTGGTGGCATTTGTTCGGATATTATTCTCTTTCGAAATGAAGACAAGAATAAAAGCAATACGCAAAGATAAAAAGTATTATCAGTACTAAACGTTACCAATAATAATTGCTACGAAAGACTAAATACGACCTTTTTACCATCTCTCATGACCTGTATGTATTATTAACAAAAAATTTTTAAAATGTCCTTGCCAAGGATTCGAACTGGCGTCCTTTCCCTTTGTAAGCCAGTACTTTAACCACTACACCAAGATCACCGCGTGGTAAACGTTTAGTTGTCGGTGTATTTTTGTATTTGTGTTTTACGTTCCCACTTCGACAATTTTTAGTCTTTTTTCTCCGTTTAAGAGCTGTTTCTGGCTCTCTCTTTCGGTGTCGTCTTTTATTTACACAATGCACTATCCGTATTCACAGCTTGTGTCCCTCTGCAATGTCTTATTCAGATTAGACTTTTCTTTTTGCCCCTCAGTAAACATTTGATTGATTTAATTCTCATACTCTCCACGGATGGAGTGCAGGAATGCCAGACTCGAAAAGTAGGTGTACATTTACTTTCCTGACAAATAATACCATTATAATAACATAAACAGTAGTCCCTACTACACATTTACTTGTAAGTGTCGGTCTCAATTTTATAGGCTTAGTTTTGAAGTGGAAACGTTTAAACTCTTCAAACTATTTGTCATGTACGCTAATAATAATAATAATTTGTTCAAAATATTTAGTTTGTATTCTATAGCGCAAGTGCTACCATTTCGTGTAGATGGCAGCACGTCCGAAGAAAAGTGTTTGCATTTATCGTTAACTCTGCCATCTATGTAACATGAACACTGACATTTAAATCCTGAACTAAAAGCTAGCTTTGTTTTTGTTTTATAGGATCAATTATAATATGATGGGCCTCATGATGTATTCTAACTGCAAATACGTAACTTGCACTTGTATTGTATTGTATTGTATTGTATGTAACCAAAAAATTTTAGTGGTAATCTTTTTGCCTGCAAATTAACGTTCCCTTTTTGTTCGCATTTATTAGGATCGCACAAGTAGAACCAGTGGCGGATCTAGAAGATGAAAGCTGGGGGGGGGGGGGGGCAGTCAGTACCCAGACTATAATAGGTGTAAAAAAAACTTTCAAACATATACAAATACTTTCTTAAATTATTTTGTCACTGAAAAAACTGGGGGACCTAGGTCCCCGGCCCTGGCATAGATCCGCCAATGAGTGGAATTGACAGTATTGTAGGTTATTTTAGTAGACTGTATACGTCTGCCCATTAATCCACACGATAACTACTGAACGAAAGCGAATTTTTGACTAAACTTTTCACAATAGATAGAGCCGTGTTAGGGCTCGGCCGACTTAGGGGAGTCAACTCGTTAACATCTTAACAGATAACGAAGATTTACGTCACTCCGTTAGTTCACACGATATAATAGCTACCAGGGGTAAAAGTGGATCTGAAAAGGTAGGGGGACGCATGAGGTCAAGCCGTCTCCCGTGCCTATCTTTGCCCATTATAAATGTTTAGAAAGCGTGGGTACGCCACAGATATTTTCTGGAAGTGGGGGACGACGTATCCCCGCGTTCTCCTTCACTTTTACCGCTGCTAACTACATCAAAAGCGAATTTTTACCTATGTTTTTTTTTTCAATAAATATTTAGAACAATTCTGTCGGCCAAATTCGTTAATGGAGATAATCCGTAAACATCTTAACGAGTAACGGTGACTTACGTCTGTCACACGTATCCACACGATAACTCTACGACGAAAGCAAATATTTGCACTCTGTTCTTTTAAAATAGACAGCTAGAACAATTCTGTCGGCCGAGTTTCTTAATGGAGGCAATCCGTAAACATCTTAACGGGCTCATTGCAGCAAACCCATCGCCCAACAACAAAAATCATCGTCGAAAATCCAAGACAACATCTCGCCGAAAAGCAAATCAAATAAGATTAGTCTCTCGTGTGTGGTTTTGCGCTCAGTGGCAATTTGAAAATTCTACTCAGACATTCTTAAACACACACATCAACTCTTAAATTGATATTAAATTCATCCCAACATAAACTCTTTGTTTTCATTTGATTTTCACACACAACAACCTCGCCAAGGGGGTTTTGAGCTGGATTATCTCACTGCTCACAAAAGAGTGTAAGTAAACTTGCTGCTTCACTGCAGTATCTAAAAGTAAAATCTAATTTCTATCGTCCCTACGATATATCAGAGGAAAGTACAGCAAAAAGCACAAGAAAATAATGCATTTCCTCTGCTAAAGTGATTGCTGCGGACAAGTGCCATCATATCTTCCTTTAACCAACACAGCTTCAACATCGTGAACACAGTTATAAAGTTAGCTGTTTCCAAATTTAAAAATAATTTCAGGACTTTGAATGAAAAGTCAGACTTTTTCTTATAGATTGTCCCGTATTTGATAATTTTGATTTAGTAACCCTAACCGTACAACATGAAAACGAGAATAAATGATTCATTAGACTGTCTCTTCGAAGATTAGGAACACTATGTTCAGTGGCGTATTTACGATTTTGTTTCGGGAGGGGCTTTGCTTAGTTTTTTTGGGGGGGCTTTGCCTGAAAATGTGAAAATTCTGCAAGATATTTCATATACTTCACTATAGTAAGTAAGATTTCGGGAGGGCTTAAGCCCGGAAGCCCCCCTAAATACGCCACTGACTATGTTTCTAATGCGTAACGAGAGGGCGTAATATCCTGACGTCCATCCATTAGGTAGTCTAATTCAATTTGAAGTTGATTATTTCTCTCCGACAATATAAGCATACGTATAATACTTTCTACTCTTTAACATAAATTTCTATAACTGAACAATGAAAATATTTGGATTAACCCTCCGTCGCGGGCACGTATAATCTGGGTAAACATTTTTTTTCCCTGTCATAATTAGAATTTTCCCTGGAATTGTACTGGCTCCACTGAATCTTATTATTTTATTCAATCTATACTGTAACTCTCTTGCTGTTTTACGCAGTTCAATATAGTTTGCAGTAGTTAACTTGTAATTTGTAAGACTACTTTCGCCCGGTCGTGTACCCGTAACTTTCCCTTATTTTTCTAAACTGAAGTCTCTTTTCAGGAAAATGCTATAATCCTGAGCACCATAGCCAGTAGCGTATTTACGATTTTATTTCGGGAGGGGCTTTGCTAATTTTCGGGGTGGGGGGCTTTGCCTGAAAATGTGAACATTCTGCAAGATATTTCATATACTTTACTATAGTAAGTAAGATTTCGGGGGGGGGGGGCTTAAGCCCGGAAGCCCTCCCTCTAAATACACAACTGACCATAGCTAACAATATCTTCTGTGTTACACAGTTTGTGTGAAATAATCTGAGAAATCAGTCTAAGTTCCATGTACTTTATTCAATCATATGACTCGTGAGCAGGCCCGTAGACAGCCCCAAAATGTAGGGGGGGGGCGGCTGAAGTTAGGGGGGCCGATCCAACCATTTTAAGGTTCATCACCATATTATACTTCATTTGCAAGCCTACCATGAAATTTTAGGGGGGCCAGCAAAAATTTAGGGGGACTCGGCCCCCCTAGACCCACCCTGGATACGGGCCTGCTCGTGAGTAACAAATTTCTGATAAATCCAGGCACAACTAATCTGTCAGATTAAAGACTCAGTTTCAGATTTTAGAAAAAAGTACAGATTTATTATTCAAACGGATGTTTTATTCTTCAATTCTAGCTTATAACGTGATTACTCTGTCGGTCCATTCCAGTAATTTTAGCAAATATTAATGTGACGTTAGTTTCCCCTGATGGTATCTCACAAGGTAGTTATTTATATTAACCATATTTATCGTGCCTGAAAATTTTTATCTTCTCTAGAATATTCTTGCTCATTATTTAAATATGTATTTGTTCTTTCCAGCTATAGCCAGAGTTGCATTGGACACAAGACTTGGATGCCTAGACCCCAACATCACACAAGACTCGGAAACCCAAAGAATGATAGATGCCGTAGGAACATTCTTTCACAATGTAGGGATTCTAGAGCTTAAAATTCCATTTTGGAGAGTCTTCAATACTCCGACGTTTAAGAAATACATTGGAGCCCTTGACACTATTAATGAGTAAGTGGATTATAAAGTTAGTGCATGAAGGTGAGTTTAAAGGGACAAGTTTTGCCGATAGATGTCACTACAGTATTCGTATCTCTCTCATGCATATTTTACCTTTCACGAAAATTCACGATTTCTCTTACAAATTTCAAACTAGAAATTTCAAATTTTTGGAGAAGGAACTTCATAACCTATTGAAGACAACAATCCGTGCCGATTTTTTATTTAGAATTTTCTTCATTGTTGAAATGGCTTGTTTGTTGAAAGGGATATCCAAACCTTTAACAATATAACTCTTTCAACAATGAAGAAAATTCAAAATAAGAAATCAGCACGGATTGTTGCCTTCGATAGGTTATCAAGTTTCTTCTCCAAAAATTTCAAGTCTCTAGGTTGAAATTTGTAAGATAAATTATAAATTTTCGTGAAAGGTAAAAAATACATAAGAGAGATACGAAGACTGTAGTGACATCTATTGGCAAAACTTCTCCCTTTACACCAACCTTAAACACACTGCTGCCCAAGCTGACTTTCACGCAAGATTGAATGAGCTGTGGGGAGTGTACCTAGGTTTATAACCGTAGCTAAATAAGAGCATTCTATTATCGATTAATAATTGTTCTTATCATTCTACATTATTGTTATGGATTTGGCGTGGGAGATCCGGGTTCGATTCCACGCCCGTCTCAAAAATGAATATGAAATGTTTGAGTTTTACGTTCCACGGTTATGCCGGTTAGGCTAAAGGAGATGGTGAATGATGAGAAATGAATGAAACGGTGGAATGAAGTAAGTGGGACGAAACGGGACAACCCCGAGGAAACCCACGAGCACATATAGCGTCGCTGCTGAAAGGGACGCTAAACTCAAAAACAGCTCAGCTCCACTCAACTATTGTTATGGAAATTATAACGAAGAAATATTCAAAGATGAGACAACACTGATAGCATTCAACACTTCAAAAAGTCTTGATCAATTCTTCTTGACTTTCTATAGTCTAGCACGAGCTTGCATTTACACAACTGCAGACCTAGCCAAATTTACTAGTTCCGTGGTTGAAAAATTCGAGCTGGAAGCGTAAGTCGAAAACCCAGTATTTTATATTATTATCCTCATTTCGCCTTGCGAGAAGACTAGAAGACCATTTAATAGAAATCCGAATGGTTATACAGCTGTATAACAGCGTAAGTAGTAGGTCACCAATTACTTTCAATTTGTAAAACAGAAGAAATTAGGAAAATATAGGTCTAGTAAAATTTATTCTTAGTAACAAAGTATACATATAGAACAACTGACAAAATGTATTCTAGAATGCAATATTTGATTTAACAATTTCCAAATCAGCCAATTAAATATAGTATCCCTTATTCATACGCCTCTGAAGTTGTACGGAATTAAGTAGTAAAAATTTATGTTTTTCATTTTCAATCTATGATTTCGTATTTTATAATTATCCGAAAAGATTAAATACACTCCTATTAAAGTCCTAATGAGCATTAATGTCTGGTAACCATTATTCAAAATGGTCTAGAAACAAATATGGCGTAGGGGAGGGGTGGGTCCAGGGGGGCCACACACCCAAGGGTTCTGACAATTCACTGTGGTACTTTGATGTTCGTAATTTTTTCTCGGAAGAAACAGTAACTGCCTTTCATGTACTCTATTTGAAAACAAAATATGTCACTAAACGGTTCCTAGAAAAGATGTGTTCGCCAACATAGTCTTTGTTCTTTAAAAATGTCAGCATTTTGGGATCTTTATTATTATTATTATTATTAAAACTAATTCTGGCTCAACAAACGCATGCATATATATATATATATATATATATATATATATATATATATATATATATATATATATATATATATGTACACCTCCCAACACTAAGCCCCACCCCAAACAAAAATTCTTGCTTCGCTACTGCGTAGGTCATAAACTAATAGAGATGCAAGGGCTCGGAAAAAAACCGGCTTTTTTGGAAAAAAACTCGGTTTTTCTGCTTTGCTTTTTTGCTTGGGAAATTTTGGGCTTTTTTCAAAATTCTGCTTTAAATCGATAAAGCAGACTTTGTTTCGCTTCTCTATAACACAGAAAGTAATTTAATTAGTGGTTGATGCCGATAATAATATAAAACCTCGAAAGTAAACCATGAATTTCGAAAAGATATTTTAAACAATTTTACTTCAACATTTTTACATTATGAATTCCAAAGGATTAACCAATGTATATAATAAACACATTTTAACCTCCTATAGACAAAAGTAAGCAGTGTTGGCAAGAACCATGGTTGTTTCTGAAAATGCCAAAAATCCGTTTTGGGGGGGCAGTTTAAACCAGGCTTTTTTGGGGTTTAAACCAGGTTTTTTGATTTAGATATTTTGCTTTATGTATTTATATTACATATTCACAGAAATAAGTTTGTTTCGCCTTGGTGTTATTATTCAACAACGGGGTTATGCTGGAAGAGGTCCCATAAGCTTAAAGAAGTCCGGTCAGTAAATTTCTTAAATTGAGAAACTCCCGCCCTAGCCATCGGGAAAATCCCGTCATTCTTTTAAATGTAAAACAATAACGGGAAAATCCTATAAAATTTAATTTGCATGTAAAATTTAAAGGTCAACGTATTATAATCAGTAGTAATTGCCCCACTTGGTCTCACTTTGGACTTTGACCCCGACCTTTGTGACGTCATAGGTCAAAGGTCAATGACCTAGGGGTACCTAGGACCACCCCCTCTAAATTTGGCAGGGGTACCTTGGCCCACCCCCTAAATTTTGGCAGGGGTACCTAGGACCACCCCCCTTAAATTTTGGAAATTGCCAAATCTAAAAATTGGGTATGGTAGCCTAGGACCATAGTATGTACCTCTAGCAGTATTCGGGGTCTATGTCGTTCCCTTTCATGGGTAAAAAATTGCCAAAAATTCAAATTTCGGAGGTTTTTGACCTAATTTATCCCCTTTGATGGGGTATTATTACCTTATATAGTTATATGGGCGTATACAGGGGTCCATTCCCTTTCATAAGACATGGGTATATTAATGCACCCCTTCAAAAATTTGGGAGGGGTACCATGGCCCACCCCTTTAATTTTGGAAATTGACCAATTTCAACATTGGGTATTATAGTACAGGACCCTAATATGTATTATAATAAATTTGGGTGGTCCACCTCATTTCCTTCTAGGGGTACAAAATTGCCAAAAATATAAACGTAAGCAATACGTTATACCACGTGTTTGGTTTCTGGCTCAATTTATCCCCTTTGATGAGGTATTATTACCCTATATGGTTATATGGGCGTATACAGAGGTCCATTTCCTTTCATAAGACATGGGTATATTGGTGCACCCCGGGAGGGGTACTTTGGCCCACCCCTTAAATTTTGGAAATTGCTCATTTTATATATTTGGTATTATAGTACTGGACCCTAACATGTATTATGATAAATTTGGGTGGTCCACCTCGTTCCCTTTTAGGGGTACAAATTGCCAAAATATAAACGTAAGCAATACGTTGTACCACGTGTTTGGTCTTTTGACCCAATTTATCCTCTTGGATGAGGTTCTATTACCTTATATGGTTATATGGTTATTATAGGGGTCTATTTCCTATCATAAGACATAGGTACATTTGTGCACTCCTTTAAAAATTTCGGAGGGGTACTTTGGCCCACCCCTTAAATTTTAGAAATTGCTCATTTTATATATTTGGTATTATAGTACTGGACCCTAACATGTATTATGATAAATTTGGGTGGTCCACCTTGTTCCCTTTTAGGGGTACAAAATTGCCAAAATTTTAGTACAACCACGTGTTTGGTATTTGGTACATTTTATCCCCCTTTGATGAGGTCCTATTACCTTATATGGTTATATGGTCATGTATAGGGGTTCATTATCTATCATAAGACATAGGTACATTGGTGCACCCCAGGAGGGGTACCTTGGCCCACCCCTTAAATTTTGGAAATTGCCCAATTTAAACATTTGGTATTATAGTACAGGACCTCAATATGTTTCGGTGTTTCTATTGTTAAATTTTTAAGTAC
Source organism: Thermobia domestica (assembly GCF_964235325.1). NCBI lineage: Eukaryota > Metazoa > Arthropoda > Insecta > Zygentoma > Lepismatidae > Thermobia > Thermobia domestica. Next base: position 352,171 of record NW_027655920.1, read on the forward strand.
AACCACGTGTTCGGTTATTGACTCAATGTATCCTATTTGATAAGGTATGGACGGGTATCCCCTTTCAATTTGGTAGGACCATTCGGGTGTAGTACAGTCACGTGATCGATGATTTGGTTTTAATGTGCGACGAGGTCCCTGGTCAATGTTCTCTAGGAATTAGGTGGAAACTTTGTCCAGGGTTCTCGTCTTATATCGCACAGTTCTTTAGGAGAATCTGATAACGTTGTATATGGAATGGACAATAAAAACACATAAATAAGTATAAATTGTATTTTATTAATTTTTCTGGTTTCTTCTTTTTCTTTCTTATTGACAATGTTTCTTCATTAGACCGCCTCCTCTTCTTGATTGCGAGGATTTGTTTCCATGTTTTGCAGCATAGCACCCGTTTGCAAAGCTTCGTATTGTGAATTCTGTAAAAAAGAACGAGGAAAAAGATGATTAGTATAGAAATAGATGATGATTAAACAAATACACTTACAATGATAAATATGATAAAATTACCTGGAAGGTATATTGCAGCAGTCTACGATCATTAACCGTGGGTACTGTTGTGAACAAATATTGAATTTCACGCAGACATTTTCCTTGGGCTTTACAGCACAAATAAAAATAAGCATAATAGCCACATACGGATGAACCAAGACTTTGCATTTGGCTATTATTATATTTATAGTATATACAATGAAGTTTTAAGAATGCAACATGTTGTGGTACATAAGGAGGAAGGCCATAGCTGTCAAAATATTCTCCAACACCGCGATGATCAATATAAATTGCAATCCAATGACTTCCTAGTTTTGTGGATGGATCTGTATTTACAATCATTGCCAGAGGAAGAGAAATCCGTGAGGGTAACTCATCGCTTGCAAATACCCCGGTAAAATGATTTCTGAATAATGGACTCCTGTGTAAAGCACTAGCTAATTGTAATGTATTCAACATCGTGAATGGAAATGATACATAACGTATACGTACCTTGTAATTTAAAAGTCCAGGATAATGTTGCGCTGGTGGTCGATCTCTAGGAGTGAGGAAAACTCTCCATACACAATACAGTTTGCAGGTGCTGCTAATTTTTCTTGGAAATGAACTTCCAATCGGATGGCTCCATGTCGTTGTAAATTCCAATAGTGACAATCTCCAGCAGAAGAATCGGGAGTTAGGTCAAATACAAACAGTGTATATCCATTCTTGTAGTCGGCTCTTGAAATTGTATTTCCAGTATTGGTAAAATGTATGCCAGAGCCTGAGAACAATGTGTGGTACGATGAAATGTAGAGATTTTCTTCAAAGTTGGGTTGCAATGGTTTTGAAGGTACAGCTTTTCCATCCACGTACAATGTAAAGAAATTAATGTTTAGATGTTGAAATTCAAATGGATTGGTGGTAATAGTTCCACTGGATGCTTCATTCGATGTAAATCCTACAATAATACGATTTGGCAATGTTCCCATAAACAGGTTATCAATAGTTTTGGATTGTATATCCTTCGGGATGGTAAATGATTTCATTTGAACCCTTGTCAGAGGATACTTTGCCGGTGTAGATTGTAAAATTTTATTGTGTGCCAATTTGACACTAGGGCTGATGCTGACTTTTTTCACCTGTACCGATGCATCTAGAATATTGATTTTTGCATTGACACCACTTTCACCGGCCATGAGACAAAAGTTTGGTTTTGCAGGAATAAGTTTCACACGTAATTCCACTCCATGAATTAAAAATTTATCTTGATTAAAAATGTCACAATGAAGATGTCCAATCATATCGAATTTCATACTTTGTTTTGTCAGTTCATAGCGTTGTTGAAATCCTTTGTTCTCACTTGTGGTTGCGTTCATATGACCAGCCGTATCTTGAAACCACATTGCTGTTTGTAAATGTGTATTTTTAGCTCCATCACTATAATTGAGCAGTTTTTCCATGTACGAACGATATGGATGATTATGTGACGGAAATGAAATCAGTTTATTGTTCAAGTAGATTTGTACTTCACTAAACATAGCATTTAGAAAATCATTGACAGGTGCAATTGCTTTATCCGTATTGATGAAGGAGGAACCATCTGGTTTCACAATTTGTGCTTGGATGTACAATAAGGTTTGTGGTAAATCAATGTATTCATCACTGCTACCACTCACTACAAATTCTATTGGTGAATTTTCAGCTATTGAACTAATTGGTTTGTAGCCAATAATACGATTGTCCAGAACACTGGTTTGCGTGGGCAACGTTGAAAAAATGTCCAATTCACTTTTTACACATTCACAGGATTGATGATGTAAGAAAGCCATCGTTGAATTAATCAAAAATATCTGGTGACGATGCCAATGATCTCTTCTTCTTCTTATGTGATAATTTACGTCTCTTTGTAGGATTGATGGTGTTGTTGATCGTTGGAAGGTCAACCTCAAACTGAGAGCAGTCATCCCATTTTCGTTTATGATATCCACTTTCCAGCATAGTTTTCAACTTGTTTTTAGCTTTTTCTTGTAAATTTGATTTTGCCTCTTGCATCCGTTGATGAAACGATTCTTCCAGCGGTTGATTCGAGATCACAACATCATTAATCATATTGGCACCTGATTTTAATAATTCTTTTCCCACAGTTTTAGCTCCTTGTTTCACAAGTGGTAACACTGAACGAAATAAGCCACCAAGGAAACTTCCAATGCCATGTCCTGCTTGATAGGGACTTCCCACATAGACGTTGCCGATACCGGATAACGCTTGTTTTTGGTAGTATTGCAAATACGGATCAGTCATGACGACGACGACGGAAATGTAGTTTTGTACACACCGTTCCAAAGGTGAATGGCATACGATGACCTGTGCTATCCCTTATATCGATTTGTATTTGCTCAAAATTCATTTTTTCCACCGGAACATAATGTGCAGGATTAAAGATTTGTACTGCATGACTTCCAAAAGTATGATTCACAGGATCCATGTTGACAATTCGTAGCAAGGGTACCATTGTATCTCCAACAATGACAGATTCAATAATGTCACAGTAGACGTACATTTGTGATGGTAAGCCTAATCGTACATCCGGTGTATATTGTCCCTTTTCCATATCTTTTAAATCACTTTTCGGTTCAAATCCAAGCATTAAACTAACACTTGGTGACAATTGTACAGAAGTATGGATTTCCTTTTTGGGATGTCTTATGAGGCATATATTATTAGTTGCGTCATGAGATATAAATAAATTGGTTTCCTTATGATGTATATTAATTGCATGAATAAGATCCCGTATATTGTTATAATAGCGTACAGGGATCGTTACAACCTTCCACGGTTCCTGATCATTACTACTTGATGATTTGTAATATATTTTATTGTTTTTACTGTTAATGTTCAGCAAAGAATGTGGATAATGAATCTCTACAATTGCCACATCCCATTTCTGGCGAAACTCTACACGTCGTTGTAATTTCGTAATATATGAAGTCAATGTATTTTCTGGAAAATAATCCATGGAACTATTACTGGGAAGTGTAACGTAAAAATCTTGATCAGGTTCCATTCTTCTTCTTCTTCTTCAATGAAGTTGCAGGGATCCACGAATTGAATGAGGAAGGATATCCTTTCCACTGGACGAGATACTCCTTTCTGCGACCTTTTGTTCTTGTACGTAATATTTTATCGATGAGGAACGTCGAAGGGAGCGGTACTGGTTGTAATTCTTCTCTGTAGAAAACACCATCGATAAGTTGATGATTTAAATCCTCTAGTCGATACACTGGTGGGTTTCTTGGTACAATGGCTTTTACTCTGAATATTTCCCAAGTCCAGTTCTCGAGGTAACCCTTGTCAAAGATACGTTTTGTTTTACTTATACGAACAGTATCACCAACAGATAAATCCGTATCTTGTTTTGAACGTTGTAGCTTTTTGTCGTATAAGTTATGCCACACCTCCAGTAAATTGTCCTGAGAAACGTTTGCAGGTGCCATTTTAATACTGGAATGCCGACTTTCATTGTATGCTTTTACAAGTAAAGGCAATACTTTGATGTAATTGTATGTTTGATATTTGGTAAAGTATTTCCACATACGATGTTTCAATGTCTGATTAAATCTTTCTGCGATGCTGGCTTTAATATCTGGATCCGTTGTTGTAACATGTTGCACGTTGTGTTTTCTGAAAAACTTTTGTACTGTCTTGTTGGTAAATTCAGTTCCTTGATCACTACGTAGTACAATTGGTTTCCTGTCCTGGAAAATCATTTCAAATGCATTCACTATATCCTCGGCACTTTTTGATTTTAGTGGTACAGCCCACCCGTACCGACTAAACACATCAATCACTGTAATAATATAGCGGTAATTGTCATTATAGTTTTGAAGTGCTTGTAAATCATTTAAATCACATTCCCATTGATCATCAATATTGTTGACAAGATAAAAATCTCTACGGAAACGACGACGTACAGGACGATGTAACGTGTAGGTAGGTTGTTTGTTTAACCAAAGTTTTATTTTGGTTAGAGGTATAGATTTTCCTGTGGCTTGCCATAATTTCTTTGCAGTAGAAAACGATGCAGGATGTGCTGGATTGTAATAAATGGATTTCAACTTTTTGTTCATGGTTTGTACGTTGACCATTGTGGAATGATACGTTTTCTTTTTGGTCGGACTTCTAAAACATCATCATCTTCTTCTTCTTCTTCTTCTTCTCCGGAAGAAAATAATTCAGGTGCCGGTTTTGGTGGTGCAGATCCTTCAGATGCTGATGTACTATTATGCTTGACAATATAGTTTAATCTTCGTGGATTACCAATCAATTCTTGAGGTGTGTTTGACGATGCAAGGTAGTTGCAAAACAATTCCCAGCCTTGAGGATTAGAATGTTTCCTCGGTCGAGTCACATCGCACATTAAATCTACAATATTGGATCCATGTAGTTTATTATCGTTGATGTACACTGTTCCTTTATGATCCCACGTAATTGCGTCATCTTGTTTTAAACGACGGAATAGTAGTTCGGCTTTCTTACGATACATTTGTGGTATTGCGGCTAAAATTTCTTGTTTCGTGCTATCGTCAACATTCGGGACGTCACCATTAGGTTTCATTGATGTAATTGTAAGTGGTATTGGTTCTTCTTGTTTACGTATCACATAAAGATATTTCTGTAATATTCTATTGTACTGATTCCATTTTTCTTCATCACTTGGATACGATGTATTCAATATAGATTGCATTTCACGATCGAGATTAGATTCTCGATTTTCACTCACACGGGATGATGATGCATGCATTCGTTGAAGCATTTCTGGTGGCACTAAAACCATCTTCTTGCTATGTTCCATGATGTTTATTGTTTAAACAAAATACTGGATAACACACTTCCTACAATAGGTGCAAGTAATGCAGGTAAGAATCCTCCTTGTTGTACGGCTAAATGTTTCTTCTTTTTATCCAATGATTTTGTATTGTCTACGAGATAGCGGAGCGTGTTCTTGTAACGCTTTAATCTTGACTTCTGCGCACTTGTCAGTGGAACATTGCCTTTTAAGACATTATAACAACATTCACAAATACTATGAATTAATGAAGCGTCTGCATTGGCAATAATAGCTTTACGCAATCTTGGTTTAGCTTTGTGCAGAGCACGTAGCAGATCAGCGTGTTTCACTGTAGGAGACATCGTGACAGACTAAGTCATTCTTTTCACATGCACAATAATTTAAACATGTTTTGTTGGTACGTAAACATAATGATGCAAATCGTCGGGAAAAATATTTGTACGAAATCGCATTTCATCGGGTGTATCTTGTTTAAGATCCAGCAGTAAATAGCCATGTGGATTTCTTGTTGCGTCTGCATAACTTTCTTGTAGAAACAGTGGATGCTCAGGCATGATTTGATAACTCATATGCTTGATTTGTGACTTGTCACGTGGATTTTTAAACAACACCAAATACGAACAATTTAAACTCATATTTCTATTTGCTTTACTTTGATGAAATACATTTTGTGTTATAAAAATCACACTAATATTTCGATGATGTGATCCTTTTGTGAACATATCAACAATATCACTATTCACTTCTCGCATATGGTCATCAATAATAATCAAATGTGGTCCATCTTGAGGCTGAAAATCTTTCATTCGTGGAAGTCCTTCGTGAAATTCTACTGGAACTGGCATTGTTGCATACACGTCTTGCCATTCTGCATAATACCAATATATCTTACGAAATTTTGCATTGATCATGGTTGGGAGATGTGACAGTAATCGCTTCACAAAATACGTTTTTCCACACCCACTAGGCCCTGCGAGAATACAGGTAAATGGATGTTTCCACTGTGTATCCATGATGAACACTAACACCTTGTTTCAAAAATGATGCGTATTTAAAGCGAGTACAACAATTCTTGCACTCACTGGTGTGAAAAGGAAAGAAACAGTTCATCTGTTTATCGAGTAGTTGAAAACCGTTTATTTGTTAATCGAATAGTTGAAAACCGTTTATTTGTTAATCGAATAGTTAAAACCGGATAAAGTTTAACGGTTAACCGTGAAAGCTGATCACTGTTTGATTTAAATTCTATTTACAAAATTTTGTTTGAAAATTGTTTGTTTAAAATTTTTTGATCGAAATTTTTGTTTTGAAGTTTTTCGTTTCCAAATATTTTTTGTTTAAAATTTGTTTTGAAATTTTTGTTTGTAAATTTATTGTTACAAAATTTTTTGTTTGAAAATTTTTCGTTTCAAATTTTTTTGGGTTGAAAATTTTTTGTTTCAAAATTTTTGTTTCAACTTTTTTCGTTTCAAAATTTTTCGTTTCAAATTTTTGTTTTGAAAAATTTTTTTAGTTTCAAGATTTTTGTTTAAAAGTTTTCGTTTCAATTTTTGTTTTGATTTTTTTTAGTTTGAAAAGTTGAAAAAAAAAGTTTTAAATGCCAAGAATCATGTACAAAGTTTCCACCTAATTCCTAGAGAACATTGACCAGGGACCTCGTGTCACATTAAAACCAAATCATCGATCACGTGACTGTACTACACCCGAATGGTCCTACCAAATTGAAAGGGGATACCCGTCCATACCTTATCAAATAGGATACATTGAGTCAATAACCGAACACGTGGTTGTACTTAAAAATTTAACAATAGAAACACCGAAACATATTGAGGTCCTGTACTATAATACCAAATGTTTAAATTGGGCAATTTCCAAAATTTAAGGGGTGGGCCAAGGTACCCCTCCTGGGGTGCACCAATGTACCTATGTCTTATGATAGATAATGAACCCCTATACATGACCATATAACCATATAAGGTAATAGGACCTCATCAAAGGGGGATAAAATGTACCAAATACCAAACACGTGGTTGTACTAAAATTTTGGCAATTTTGTACCCCTAAAAGGGAACAAGGTGGACCACCCAAATTTATCATAATACATGTTAGGGTCCAGTACTATAATACCAAATATATAAAATGAGCAATTTCTAAAATTTAAGGGGTGGGCCAAAGTACCCCTCCGAAATTTTTAAAGGAGTGCACAAATGTACCTATGTCTTATGATAGGAAATAGACCCCTATAATAACCATATAACCATATAAGGTAATAGAACCTCATCCAAGAGGATAAATTGGGTCAAAAGACCAAACACGTGGTACAACGTATTGCTTACGTTTATATTTTGGCAATTTGTACCCCTAAAAGGGAACGAGGTGGACCACCCAAATTTATCATAATACATGTTAGGGTCCAGTACTATAATACCAAATATATAAAATGAGCAATTTCCAAAATTTAAGGGGTGGGCCAAAGTACCCCTCCCGGGGTGCACCAATATACCCATGTCTTATGAAAGGAAATGGACCTCTGTATACGCCCATATAACCATATAGGGTAATAATACCTCATCAAAGGGGATAAATTGAGCCAAAAACCAAACACGTGGTATAACGTATTGCTTACGTTTATATTTTTGGCAATTTTGTACCCCTAGAAGGAAATGAGGTGGACCACCCAAATTTATTATAATACATATTAGGGTCCTGTACTATAATACCCAATGTTGAAATTGGTCAATTTCCAAAATTAAAGGGGTGGGCCATGGTACCCCTCCCAAATTTTTGAAGGGGTGCATTAATATACCCATGTCTTATGAAAGGGAATGGACCCCTGTATACGCCCATATAACTATATAAGGTAATAATACCCCATCAAAGGGGATAAATTAGGTCAAAAACCTCCGAAATTTGAATTTTTGGCAATTTTTTACCCATGAAAGGGAACGACATAGACCCCGAATACTGCTAGAGGTACATACTATGGTCCTAGGCTACCATACCCAATTTTTAGATTTGGCAATTTCCAAAATTTAAGGGGGGTAGTCCTAGGTACCCCTGCCAAAATTTAGGGGGTGGGCCAAGGTACCCCTGCCAAAATTTAGAGGGGGTGGTCCTAGGTACCCCTAGGTCATTGACCCTGGGCCAAGGTCATTGACCTTTGACCTATGACGTCACAAAGGTCGGGGTCAAAGTCCAAAGTGAGACCAAGTGGGGCAATTACTACTTAATCAGTACGCTAAAACTGAGTGACACACAATCATAGTCAACGTCTTACGAATAAAATCAGAAAAATAAACACACTGCTGAACAAGACTGCACTTATTTAATATAAAAACACATTTATACGTGACGTTTCGATCTTCTATCCAAGATCCTCATCAGACGTGAGTGTACGTCTGATGAGGATCTTGGATAGAAGATCGAAACGTCACGTGTAAATGTGTTTTTATATTAAATAAGTGCAGTCTTGTTCAGCAGTGTGTTTATTTTTCTAAAACTGAGGTATTAAATTACAAATTTAGTATGTAGGTATCATTGAAAGTCCAATCCAAGCTAATGTTGGAAGCTAAGTAGGCAATCGATAAATTTTAACAATTTTAATCAATATATTTAAGCAACCTTCGCTTCTTTATAAAACAACAGGCATGCAGAAATATATAATTTGGTTTCGTTTTGTATGTTTAGGCTTAACATCCTTACGTAATACCGAGGTTATCAAGGAGAAGACTTTCGCTTAAAGTGACATCCGAAAGAGTATTTGGTTTACACATGAAAGAAGGGTTGTGGTTCGACCGAGAATTGAACATGGGACACCTTGATTAAAAGGTGAAAAGGAAATAAGACTAATGCAGATGGTTTGACGTGTGAAACGTCACCATGAAGTTCACACGATTCGTATTTTTGTTCTTTTAATTTTTTTTAGTTTAAACCAGTTATTAAAAAAAAAAAAAAAACAGCTGGTGTAAACGAGCCAACCCTAAGAGTAAAAACTTCTTTCAATAAATACACAAATAACTAGCAAAATTGTATGTAGTATTTTTACTTCAAAATATTCCATACCCTCTTTTTGAAACAAAATAAAATTAAAATTAAACATAAGAGAAATACTTAGATTTGTATGATACAATTAAAGGCTGCACATGGTTCTGTATATTCTTGAAATTCTACAGTCAAGTTTTTTATAACCACCATCAAGGGCGCCCATCAGGGGGGGGGTTAAGGGGGCGCTTGTCCCCCCTAGAGGAAAATGTACTTCAGAATATTGAAAATCCAATATAATTTTTACATTAGTTACAGCAAAATTTGAAACTATTTTTGAAACGTCGCTTATACTTGCCCCTCCTTGGAAACCACAACATGGGCGTCCTTGACCACCATCACGGTTTAACCAGTCCTCAAGTTTTCTGAAATTTTAACAAGAGGGATTCAACATATCATTACGGAACAAAAAAAAAGACTACGGAATATATTTAAGTTAAGCTAAATACAACTGCACAACAAACGTGACTGAGTGGTTGGCTTTTGCGCTTCTATCGGGAAGTCCGGGATTCAACCCAGCATTCGACCATTCTGACAAAGCCTTCCTTCATTCCATCTGAGAATGTAGAAATAGTGCGTGTACTGGCCGACTAGGAGTGTAGGAGTTGGCCGACTTCCTTTCTTATTGTTTTTAAATCGTTATTATTACTAATTACCAGCAGTGACGGTTTTGCGAAGGTTAGAGGATCGGTCTTTCGGACTGAAGCCTGTTCTCCAAAGTTGTGGAATGTCTAAAACGAACGAAATATCTATTAGTTATGCCTTTACTCATAAACTTTAAGCTCCCGTCAAATAAAAATTACGAATGTTTAGAAAAACTAAACATTAGTAGTAAGAAAACCCCTCCCAAAACACTTTTTTAAATTCGCCACTGATTCTCAGTATAAAATGATCTTCAAGGTTGTATCCGGAAGATTATTGCTAAACATATAAACGAAACGAAATATTACTTATGCCTGTACTCATAAACTTCAAGCTGCTCCCAAATAAAATTAGGACTTTTTAGAAAACGAAACAATCAGAGAAACCCCTCCCAAAGTACTTTTCTAAATCCGCTATTGATTATTTGTATAAATTGGTATTCAAGGTTGTATCTGGAAAATTATTGCTAAATCATTGCACAACTACAGTATAACAGAAATGTGGAAATACGGTTTGACGGATATATTGAAAAACGTATGCTTTGACGGATATATAGAAAAACGTAAGTTTAACTTTCGTGCTAGAAGCTGGAGTACTAAGCTCTTAGAAATGAAACACGGATGACAAACTAAAATGATCTAGAGAAGGAAAAAAATGTCGATAACTCTAAAGTTAAAATAAAGTTAAATAACCTGTAAAATTGCCCTCAAATACTACATTCTTCATGTTAGCTTTAATTCGTAAAATATGTGCTCCATCCATCTTGATGGTGAATTACAGAGCTAAATATGGCATTCAGGTCGTGGAAATCTTATCTAACTATAGAATATACTATAAGAAAGCTATTTGGATAGAAAAATCATGAAAATGAAAAAAGCCAAAATTTCCAAAATTCTCGGTTTTTTTTTTCAAAAAAGCCGGCTTTTTATGTGAAAAAAACTATCGATTCAAAAAAGCCGGCTTTTTTGCATCTCTATAAACTAAGATAAAAAAGGAATATACGAAAAAGCAAAAATACAAAACAACTAAATTAGTTGATATACCCATAAATTAATGCACTTTAAGTATTTGATGAATACAAACTTATATAATATTACTTATTTATATGTTCATACAACATAATTAGAACACCATATTTCAGTATATGATTAGGGCCTACCATTTCACAGAAACAACTTGTTTGTCTGGATAATGTTTGTTACCTATCGTTGAATGTAATCTCAAGCTGTCGTAATTTCTTCAAGTTAATTCACTAAGTTCATTACATTTCCGACAGATGGCACTATGTACTTAAATTTCATAGGTCTCTATCAAGGGAGCCATCTAACAAAGAAAAAGCAAACTAGTTCCACATAAGTAAAATGATTAAAAGTTCATATGATTACATTTATTTTTACGACTGTACGTTACACCTAGGCACGTAGCCAAGAGGGAGTCCGGGGGGTCCGGATCCCCCCTTCGAGACCAGAAATAAAAAAAAAATAAGGAAGGATAGAACGAAATGAAATGAGAAAAAGAAGAATCGGCGTTAAAAATTAAAAAAAAAAAAAAACTACAGAAAGCTTTTGGTTACCCTTTCTTATGAGGAGATTTGTATTACTTGCAATACATGGTGGCGAGGTGAGTGGGATATCCTGAAGAGTCAGGGAATTTGAAATTTCCGGAAGTTTCGCAATTCTTAGAATTTCTGTTACTAGTCAGGGAGATTTCAAGCTTCTGAAAGCATAATGCCGGTTGTGTAACAGCGTGGGCATTTTTTATAGTAATTTTTCGTCATCGCATCCTTCCAGTATCAAACATTTCAAAAAAAATTTTCTACTACTCCTTTAACCTGTCATTTGGAACAGACAGTAGTTGACGGAATAATAAAAGCAAAAATGTATGTGAAAAGAAAGATCTGTTAACATTTGATTCAACAGGGAAAGGAACGCAGATATTGTAAAATATTTTACAAGACATTATTGAGTTTGTACACTCATGTCCAAAATTATTGTCGCATGTCTATAAATATGTTGTTGTAGGAGTAAAAGTTGATGACGAATTCGCCCGGTATTTCTTATAATGTTAGTATGTGCATAGTCGGCAAAGACATATAAGTGGCAAATTTTGTCAAGAGAGCAGTAAATAAGAACAATAAAACAAAAATAAAACTTTTCTGTCCATATAGTAACATTTCGTTTTACTCACTCTAATTTTCGTATTTATAATTCTTTTCCTATGAAATTTACCACAAATAGCGTCTATACAATTCCCGATTATGCACATGGTATCAGTATTAAAAGTACCCTGCAAAATCATTATCAAATTATATTCTTACAAGAAGACAGTCATAGACATGCTACAATCATTTTGAACATGAGTGTACTTTTTATAATAGTGAATATGTACTTTTTTAAATAATAGTTGAGGTCGTAATGAAAGGAAAAGTGTTAGAATATATTTAAATGAATAGAGGAAGAACGTAAATATTGTAAAATCATTTTCAATTCTTTTTTTTTTTTTAATTTTTACTCGAGAGTTTTAATTTTTTTCTTCGTAGTTTGTTATTGAAATACTTACCAACAATTCCCCCAAACCAATATATGTTGATAGTAAAGTAGTTGAGATTGGTTGGGCCTTCAGTGTTTCAAGTCACGTCTCCCCCCCTCCCCCTCCGATACGAAATCCTGGCTAAACGAACTAGTATATGTTCCAGTAAAATAGTTTAGAATGATCAAGCCCCTGGTGTGAAGACCACAATATTTTATGTGACGGAACCCCCCCCCCCTTCCTTCACGAAATCCTGGCTACGTGCCTGGTTATACCTAGCAATAATACGTAAGCCTATTTTAAGGCTAACCTTAAAATACCTTTAAATTGACACGGCTTTCTTTCAGAAACAATGTTCCGGGGTGGGGCACATTTAATATTCCGGGGGACTGCTGGTACTATTCTATTTATTATTATATTATGGACATATTATTTTGGTCTCCTCCGAGGGGCACTCTCAGAGTTCCGGAGTCAATGACCCCCCAAAAACATGTCTGGAAGAAACACTGCGCCTGTCAAGCATGACTTAAAATTTACATTTGGCAAATCCATATGACCTACCCAAAAAGAAGCTCTAAGGCTGTGTCTATCAAGAAAATTAAGGCAAAACTAATACCTATCGTAGACGTGCTTGATTCATGCGCACCAACTACGTAGGTACTCCGGGACTCCAGCACCCACACAAACGATCTTGTGGGTGCGGAGCTTTTAGTTTTATAGAAACAAAATAAAATAAATACTTCTCACTTCTCATTATCAAAAAAATAAGCAATTAAAACATTGAGATGGAAGTTAAAATTTCAAACTCCTAAAATATAATTGTTTGTTTCATATGTGTTCCTACAAAGGCAACCAAGTAACACACTCCCCCTCCCTTGTCTATCTCTGGCCTAGTCAAAGGCGATCTCCACAATAAAAAAAAAAAAAAGTAATGGAACTGTATTGTGAATAGAATTGAGCACAGTCCTTTATGAGTCTTCATAAAAGATTTTAACTAAAAGGAAATCAATAAAAAAATATCGATAATCGCCTGAAAACATATAACACGTGCCCGCAATTGATATGCACCCACATAAATTTTGGAAAGCCGGCGCCGTTGGCTTGATTGTCAGGATATAGGCCTACAAGTTATAGATCTCGCAGAATTGAGCAATAATATAAACGTTTGGGCTGTAACTAGGGAATTAGTAGGCGGACCGAATCCTGCCTGCGATCACGCTTAGTACCTTCCGGAACTATCAGTTCTTTGATGGTATATGTATATGATCGTAAGGCGAAATGAAGTGAAACATGATCTCGTTTCTTCCTGTCTCAATCTTCAAACTACGGTCTGATATGGTTAAGTGTAAAGCCTGATACACAGTTTCTTTCTTTCTTTTCTTTTCTTTTTCTTTTTTTGGTAATCCTACGTATATATTCATGCTGTACGAAAAGTAAGTCACATAATACCATGGAACGAATTGTGAAGTACCCCATCATCAAAGTTTTCAGTATGATACTAGCAAGACCACAGTATTCAATGATTAATGAGGCATATCCTAAGATTATGGTTAACCTTCAATTTTTGTACAGTACAGTATTTCCATAGGTAAAACTTCAGTCGATAAATAACGTCAGATAATAATCAAAATAACACACTTTTGATAAATTCTTATGCATAGTTTTCAAGAAGATCGAGAGAATAACTTTCTTATGGCGTTAAAAAGTATGTCGATTGTTGAACAATAATGGGCTGTGGTAGCTCAGTGGTAGAGCGCTCACTTATAGTGTCTGGGATCCATGGTTCGATTCCAAATCGCGCCAACTGGGTTTTGTGGTGTTCATCCATGAAGTTCAACTTTAGTCTCGGGCTCGTGACTTTCGGGGAATAATCAAGAGTAGAATGATTCCGGGCAAAATCTAAGTAACCTATCAATGAATTGTCCCAGTCTCTCTGTCTCTTTCTCTCTCTCTCTCTCTACGTATATTATGTATAATCTAATATAAATAAAATAGTGTTTGTCTGTCTGCCTGTCTCTGTGTGGCCTGGAGATCAGATGAATGGACAAAGAGTTATCAAATTTGGGTCATGGGTACCTTGGTCAATTCATAGTTTTCGCGGTCGCTGAGATCAATGGTGAAACTCCGATTGATTAAATTATTTTCGTTTAATCGTAATGCATATTCAATTAAACAGGGAATGAACAGCTGCCAACTTGCAAATATCGAGTCAGAATAAAATCTTTATCGTAAACGTGAGAATGCAATGCTTATGTGAAGGAAAACAGAAAGCTCATTCAGGCATGAACTACCAGTAAAGCGCGATAGTGACTCGTTGAGGGAGAAACCTGACTAATTATTGTCAGCTGTATTGGAAGATTATAGAGATAATAACATGTACTGCACATGGTCTTTTACCGTTAATGTCTTTAGGTATGTAACTAAACTACTGGGGTACCGGGTACTTGTACTGGGGTACCGTAAGACTGCACATCAGGGGTTACTTTGCACAAAATATGAAAAGAGTTTCACAGTCCTCTGTCGGCAAAACCATGAACTGTAAAGAGAAGTTTTCAACTGCCACCGTAAGATAGAACATTCCGTTGTTGGCGTGCTGAATTCCTGGAGGCTGTGTTTTAGCCTAAAGATGGCTATATCTCTATAATGTTGGTGGTTAACATCAGTTCTTATTACCGGGAGGGTTAGTTGTTTTAGAGCTATGGAAACCAGTAAACCAGTAAATTGTAAAGGCCGCCAAAATTTGAAAGATATCACGTATAGGAATTTCCGTCAAAGTTAAGTCAGTTTCGTAGAATATTTCTGTGTATAATCGGACTTTGTTACATTAGTTGAAATTGAAATGTGAATCGTTTTAAAGTCATAAAAATAGTAAGTCTGGAAGAAGGCGGTTTCAGAAACTAATCGGGGTTACTTTGCACAGGTCCAAAATATCTCTTAGATAGGAAATTATTACTACTGGAACCTCTTGCATTTTAAATTTAGGTAAATTTCGTACTTACGTAGATGCCAGAATGAATTTCTTGTTGGAAAATAAAGTATGAACAGTGGCGGATCCAGAAACATAGTTTGAGAAGGGCCTTACTCACAGACTTCATTTTTTTTAGAAATCACTAGACTTTTTTGGGGGAGAGGGGGGCTTGCAGCTTATACGCATAGGAATGATTAAAATTAGATTTTTCTAAAAAAAAAAAAAAAAAAGAAGACATGAAATTTGGGTGGGCTTCAGCCTGAAAGTCCCAAAACCCGTAAATCTTCCACTGATTACGCTTGCTATCATATTCTTGGACATAAGGAATAACCAAGGCAAATCAGTTCACGGGGATTTTTTTTCTGTTCCTGAGTTGACATTTTTGCGGGACTTATGCTAAACTATTAGAATGTGGTTCCTGTGCCGGTACCATAAAATGCATAATTTTCTTTACAAATATTGGCAATTCATACTGGGTATCAATACCGGAACCCTCATTGTAATTTCAGTAGTTGTAGACTGTATGCAGTTTTGTGTAGATAGTGAAATGTATAAATAATGAAGGGAAAACATTGCACAGAAACGTTATGTTCGTATGTTGAACATACTTTGCACCAAAGTTTATATTGCAATAACTATGGTCATACTGAATGTTTACTAATGAACTTGCACGAATGTTCTCCACATATGTATCTAGCTATTATATGTTTAAAATCCAGTAGTCTAAATCATTACATTCGTAAGTTACATGTGATTTTCTTTAAAATTGCTTAAATCGTGTGCAAAGTAGACACACGCTAACGAAAAAGTAGAAAAACTAAACAAACTTGAAAGTTACAGAGTTCTAAAACACACTGAAAAGTAAAAAATATAGACTTTTCCTTTAAGAAAACAATATTAGCCGACTTCAACAAAAACGCTAGAAAGCGGAAAAAGAATAAAAACACTAGATAGCAGGAGAAAAATAAAAGCGTTAGAAAGCAAAAAAGATGAAAAGCGTTAGAAAGCAGAAACAAATAAAAGCATTAGAAAGCAGTAAATAATAATAACAATAACAATAAAACGCTTAAAGGTTGAAAATAATGCATTATAACTACATTTGAAAGGAAACTGAATTGTATTCCAAACCAAACAAATTAATATCTCGTAATGTAAACTCAGTTCGAATGATATTTTTATGAAGCATTAATTTCTTGGCTTGGCACACACCTGAACTTTTTTTTATATATATAGTAGTAAAGAAATATTTTCAGCTTTTGAACAATCTATTGGTTCGGTTAATCCTGGTTAGTCCTTTTAAAGATTGTTGTTCATAGTAACTTTTATCAAGAAACAGGAAGTTATAGTTTATATATCTTTCGTTTCCGGTTTTAGTACAGATTTAAGAGTCTGCCTTACTAAAAAATAATACAAATTTTACCATTTTTCTTTTGTTTGTTTACTCATAAGTGAAAGGAGATAACAAAATGCCACTTACACAATCATAGATAATGTTATTCTACAACATAAAATGTGAACCTGAAGAATGTTCAGTGTTGCCATCCATAGAAATTACAGTGTTGCCAGAATAACAATTCCCCTAAAATCTAAGTTAAGGCAGCGACTATAAGAACGAACTCAACTGCATTTGATTACATATCATGTTGTTTTGGTTTGCTGTGAACTACTTTTTAAATAGCATTATTATTTAATTTTAACAACTGTATGTTAAAACTATTTTGTTTATTACAAACCAAATACAACTACTATTTAAAAAGTAGTTCACAGCGAACGAAAACAACATGATACGTAATCAAATGCAGTTGAGTTCGTTCTTCTAGTCGCTGCCTTAACTTAGATTTTAGGGGAATTGTTATTCTGGCAACACTGTAATTTCTATGGATGGCAACACTGAACATTCTTCAGATTCACATTTTATGTTGTAGAATAACATTATCTATGATTGTGCTAAGTTGCATTTTGTTATCTCCTTTCACTTATCAATAAACAAGCAAAAGAAAAATGGTAAATTTTGTTTAATTTTTGGTAAGGCAGGCTCTTAAGGGTGGAGATGAAATGTGTTCTTGAGATGCTTAATCGATTACAGAAAACAGTTTCTCGCTATCTATTACCGCTTCTGTTCTATTTAGTGATACCGGAAACGTTGAAACCGGAAATAGTTGACTTTCGGTTGATGGATCACCTCTATTAACAAACCCAATACATAACTTTTAACAGTCTAAAGCCTGGCCAAAATTTTCAGTGTTCTATCAAGTAGTCATTGAGATTTTTTTTTCTTCCGGATAGACAGACACACTTTTCTTTATGAATCTGACAGATGGGCTAACACACAAGCTAATACGTAAAGGAGTTTTGGTTTGTAAGAATTAGGGTAAAATCATGTAACATATACAGGACCGGATTTCCCAATAGGCCCGGTAGGCGCCTATGGGCGCACGGCCAAGAGAAAAAAATAAAAAAAAATATCTAGAAATAAAAATAAATAGCCATAACTTAACATATTTTTTGAATTGATAAAAAAAAATCAGGTTAATAAAGCATTCTGATTTTGAAGTTCATTGGAACAAATAATTGTTGGTAAAGTTAAACTATTTTTCAACATTATGCATCAACTTTGTTACAACATTGATCTCAAACACGGGAGAACTGGCTGTTTTTTTTTTTTTTACTTATTTACTTATTTTTTTACTACAGTTTTTTTATTTATTTGCCCAAATGGCTAAATTGAACAAAACCAAAGTTATTCACCAATCTTTTGTTAGTACATTAACGGTATTTTGTTAAGCCCAGAACCAAGTAAATTTCTCAAAAAACTTGCAATGATAAAATTGCATCGTGGAATGGTGTTTAAGCAATTAACACATAGGCCTGATATAATTATTTAATAAAGGTTTTGAGGAAAGTAACTTTAACCAGACTAGGGGGCGGAAAAATTATTGGGCCTAGGGGCGCCAAAATGCTAAATCCGGCCCTGAACATATATGCACTCTCACACGCGCTTCGGATGTCTTTTCTCGTTCGTCGAATCAATCTGACATGAACATGAATTCATCCAAGATGAAAATAAATTCGGACTTCAAGATTACAGATAAGGTATTCAATGAGAGAGTACCCATAGAGGGGAAAAAAGATGAATGTAATATATTAGGAATTAACACTAAGCAGATTTTACTATAGACTTTCAATTTCAACTGTGTGTCTGCTGGCGCTTCTGTTGTTATGTGTTTTCTTGTATTACCTGACCAGGATATTAGTGCGGTTTTTCGTGGAGGGCGCTAGTGTTGTGTTTACATCAGTTTCTAGGTAAACGCGGTGGGACAGGGGAACGGAGAGCGTCACTCTGCAGTGTATCCAACGATTTTCAAAAGTTGCAGTTTACATGTTATAAGTAGCCTAATCTGTTTCGCTTAATAAAGAACTCCATAAATTGTATAGTTGTTATTGAATGCAGTAATTGTTATTCCTGCAGTAATGCAGATGTATTGTGGATAATGGCATATGCATGGAAATTAACAATTTAAGAACAAGATAGCACACAAGTGAATTTCTACCGTGTATTAAGCAGATTATAGCTATATATATATAAAAATGATTACGTTTTATTTGATTTCATTATAAAACAATAGAAACCTGTAAAACTCAGTAATAAGATGTTAATGACTAGAAGATTAATTATGGGTTGGTAGCTTAGATACTTGCGCAATATCTTGTAACTGTAAGTTTAAATCAAGTTAAAGCTCGCGATGCTTGTATTTGTTTTAATGTAGGTCTATCGATTGACAACTAAATTATTTTCTTAAGTTGTAGCCAAGAAAAAATTCCGATACGTTTCCACTCGAGAACTGTGAAGTTATCTTCGTTGGTCTATTGGCTAGCGCATGTGTCTGTTGTACGTGGTTCTGTGAGAGCCCAACAATTAATTTTACAATCTTTCACTTTCATTAATCATCTGTCTCCTCTAGCATAAAGAGCATAATCATGGGATGTTAAACTAAAGAAATTTCATTTTTTCGATGAATGTGAACCCTTTGGGGGAAAAGGAAGTGAAGAAGAAATTTTCCTTAATTTTTTAAAGGGCTACGGGATTGGATAGCTTGTCTTTCGGGATTGCCTTGTAAAACCTGATTACAATGCATCTTTCTTTTAGGATTATTATCGTAATCCAGCCTTTTGGTAAATGTGAAATAAAAGTATCGATAAAACATCAGCGTATGGGTAAT
Organism: Thermobia domestica; assembly: GCF_964235325.1. Taxonomy (NCBI): domain Eukaryota; kingdom Metazoa; phylum Arthropoda; class Insecta; order Zygentoma; family Lepismatidae; genus Thermobia; species Thermobia domestica. The sequence continues at coordinate 371,891 of NW_027655920.1, forward strand.
GTAAGCATAAATATCATTGGTTCAATACACAATAAATTCACAAATTTTATTTATGAGTATAGAAATTCCCTTTGAACTTCCTCTGAATTTCTTTCAAACCCTAGGTCTCTTGTGACAAAGAATTAATTCTATTATCTGTTTTCATACACAATATAATTTTGAAGCTTGGGAGCCTAGTGTTGTCTTTGTATCCGTAATACATAATCATTTGTCAATTGACTTCAGAAGACTGAGTTTAGCCCGTGAGCATAAGTTGCATATAGTTCAAACATATCAGATGTACGGTCTTGTTTAACAAATCCTGTGTGCACATATGAAATTCAAAGACAAAGGCAATCAATCGTCTTTAAACAGCTGTTTTTATTTCAAGTGTAAGTACGAAAATGTGCTACGTATAGTTCCAAGAGGGGATCCTTAAAAAAAAAAAAAATAAAATAAAAAAAAAATAAAAAGAACTGAACTTACGTACCTAACATTGGCACTCATCATCTTCTTTATGATTTGATGTAAGAAGCGGCCGCATGATTTCCGGCCAATTGTTTCATCGCCGGTGTCTTTGAGCAATGAGATGACAGTGGAAGACAAACTTGATCTTCTAACTTGATATTTTGAAAAACTTACGCAAGTGGTTTTGTTACTTAAATACATATCTATTCACTCTAATCAATTTCAAAAGTACTATTAACTTTATAATAACATAATGAATGTAAGAGTTACCATGAAAATGTATTTTGTATTTCTTTTTTAATATGAAATTCGTTTTTTTTCTGAATTTCACTGGGGCTATAAGAAATCAATTGTCAGGCTCCCCACTTTAAATTTTAATCGCTCCCCTACCGCCCCCAATGTAACATTGGGTTTATTTCTTTTAAATATTTTTTTCAAAATATGGTAGAAATACTGGATTTTTAAATTACCAAACCATGCTAAATAATGACAGGTTAGATATCAGAGAAAGTTATCTTTATCTACCATCTTAATTAGGGGCGGATCCAAATCTCCTTCGGAGGCGGTTAGATTATCAGTTTCTCTGTCACCAGTCTTTCGCAGCACATCCGAAAATGATCTCAATGTAAATTTCTTACTGAAGGTACTGTCAATCAATCGATAACATGGTCCAAATCGGTAGCAATTTCGAAAACGCCTTATCTCAAAACTACACAATAAAACTTGCTTTAAACAATGAAAGCGCAGTTGCCAAAGATAACTTTGATTCACAAAGATGAACTTCGAGGTTTTGTTAACAGATGAAGTAGGAATTCCTTACACTCTAATGCTACGAAGTTCTCAGTGTTCCTTTGTACAACACTGAGGTTAGTTTATTCGCAAGTTATTGCCAAATTAATATGGAGGGTGTATGTACGTTTTTTTTGCAGTCCCTTAAAATGTTCTGAAAATAACTTACATAACTTTTGAAATTGTGTTTGTCTTAACTTGAACATATGCGTGAAGTGGTTTATTATGAACAGGGCAAAAACAACTGTGATAGATTAATTACAAGTAATCCGGTTAGAAACACTGTTGTTTGTATTTTAGTTCCAAAACCGACCGCCCGCACTCGTTCGCTGGTCAGGATATACCTCCCTCGAAAGAGGAGGGACATTTAGCTGCGGCCGAGATCCTTGAGTGGTTATATGGACAGGGTTGCCACATTGAATTGTTTTCCGGTCTTCGCTGTTCTAAACAGCCTACGGTCTTCACTAGCCAGGACCAAACCAACTGAATGACAATTTGACAACACAGCCGTGGTCATTCATTTTTTTCCCCAAAGCGAAGGGAAGATTTCCTCTGTAAGATGGTGGTGAGGGTGGGGACGAAGTATGTTTCACATATTTTCCGAGGGCACATTTGACATAGAAAGGCTGTACTAAAGAATTGATCAAGACCTCTTCGTACTCAATCTTACTTTACTGTATTTAATATATTATGATGTGAAAGAAAGGATGACGACACATGTACATCGTGAGTCTACGGTATGTTCGCTTTCAATATGGCATGAGGACTTCATATTACAAGGTTGTAATTTATTTTGAACATGTAGATCAAAATATAAGCACAAACGTAATATCCTGATTCATCAACGTTTGAGCCCCGCAGTACATTTGAATTACCGGTATTTATTCATTAGCGTCATATTTCATCATTTATATTCTTTATATCGTAGTACACTATTGATGATTTATTTCTCAATATTACGCCAGATTTACGTATAAGCTAAAAAAGCTATAGCTTAGAGCCCCACTTGCTTGGGGGCTCCAAATTTTTTTTTATATAAGAAACTGACTGTATTGTAATTTCAAAATAACAAGAAAAGGCAAATAAGATAAAACGCACATACGACAATGATATTTTTATTGTTATGTACTAGGCTTTTATGCAGCAAGTAATAAAGCTCTATTTCCCAGCTCCACTTGTAATGAGGCCCCTGTTAGCTAGCTCTGCTTATAATGAAGCTTCCGTTTCCCAGCCCTGCTTATAATGGACCCTTGGTTCCACTTAGATATCCATTAGGTTTATAAATAAGCATATAACGTATATTCAAATCTTAAAAATAACGGCGACATTTTGTCGCTGAAAAAGAAAGCTTGATGTATAAAGAGCCCCTAAAGCTTGAAGTAAAAGGCCCCCTTCAATAGCTGAAGGCCCCATCAAAACTAAATCCAACACTGTTGGCAACCACCATAAAGGCTCGGAAAACTTCCGCTGCAAGTGCGAATCCAATTTGACGGTTTTTGGCACAATAGTACATGGCTCGAACAAGTGGAATTTGGCAAATAGATCCAGACAAATTGAAAACTCAGGGACACAATGTTGTACACCACAAATATACGTATGGTCGGGATCGAACCAGAGGCACTTTCCATCAGATGTAAGCGCTCTTAACTCATCCGACATGCCTCCAGTATCTAAGAAGTATATATATTTTGAACTTATCAATTCTTGCTAGTATAAAATAGAAGCAAACGGGGGATATGAAGTTTAATTTGCAACTTAACTCCAATGTTTTTCAGGGGGCGCGGTGGCTCAGTGGTAGAGCGTTCACCTCCAGTGCTTGGGGTCCCTGGTTCAATCCCAGCTGGCGCCGTGTGGACTTTGTGGTGGACAAACACCGTGCTCGTGGGTTTTCTCGGGGTTCTCCCGTTTCCTCCCACTTTCTTCATTCCACCATTTCACTCATCAATCATCATCACCGTCTCCTTTAGCCTAAGCGGCATAACCGTGGGACGTAAAACATAAAGATTTCATTTCATTTTTCCAATGTTTTCCTCAATTTCAACACTTTACCTGAAAAAAAAAAATAGTATTTCTCTTATTTGTTAAATTTTGCCAAAATGCTACCGAATGAAATTTCCTACAATTTTTGAACACTGCAGCAAATCAGTTCTTACACTTCTAGCTTCTCTCCAATTAACGTAATGAACTGCCAAATCGTGTACACTTTTGTGTTATCTGATAGGTTTGATATAACACTCAAAATTGGAAAATACAGTATTCGCCTGACTAATTAAAGGTTACATAATTAATGCTTTCCCTAGCTTCGTGAAGTGTATGGTGCAAAGGTAATGAGTATTTCAATGTCATGCAGAGAGCGCAAGAGTATAACGAAACAAGGCACAATATGCACGATGAGGAACGCTTACAAACTTTGTCTGTAAAACATTTCCCTGTCTTTAGAATTGTCCAGACCTGTCCCCATTTAAGTTTATCCTCGTTTTTGCTCCTGTGAAGTATCCGTAATATCGAAAGCTTCCAGTATGACAATGTACTCGAAGCTGTTAGCATTAGGTTATCATCACAAGCGATATAGTTCTTCGATATGGGGATACAAAATTGTCTCTCATTATATTTATCGTTTCAACAGGAATGGGAAGCAGCGTTGCCAGATTCACAGCTCGGAATTATTCCAAAACCTGATCAAAATTATGCTAGATTCCGTCAAATTATGCTAGATCCTCATAATTACTAATTCAGGAGTTTAAAAAAAAAACAAAGTTGAGATACGATAACGTAACTTAAAATACGCAGAGCGCAAGAATGCGTGGATAGAACTCAATACTTCACGCACCAAAGCTTTAACTCAACTAAACTAGTGTAGTCGTTGCCAGACTCAATGGCGTATATATCGTATAGTAAATGAATGCAAAGTGTTTGTTTTCATATTTTGAAAGAAAATTACCTCGCAGCATAAGCGGAGTTGGGAATTATCTGCTCGGGGGCAGATTTTTGGTCGGTCTCGGACCTTTCATTTCAGGAATAAAGATGGTCATGAAGTCAGAAATAAAGATGTCAAAAAGTTGGGGGGGAGAATAGCCCCCATAGCTCCGCCCATGCCTCGCAGAAAACCCTGAGTGGAGCCACACACACACACACACACAAAAAAAAGGCCTAAGCCGTTTCTAACTTACTTCGGAAAATGAGACTGCCTGTATGATTTACCGACTGTATGAACAATGGGAGAGGATACATTTCTGTCGTTCTTTTTCTTCCCACGACCAACTTCTTTCTCATCTCTAGGTTTTGTGGCTTTTTGATAAACTTGCTGAAATTATGCTAGATTTGGGCAGGATGCTAAAAGCAAGATGCTAGATGCTAAAGACAAGCAAATTATGCTAGATCTAGCATCATTATGCTAGATCTAGCATCATTATGCTAGATCTGGCAACGCTGATGGGAAGATATGTTAAAGTCAAAATTTGTGCTTCAGTTCACTTCAGTGTATTTCTTCCACTTGATTTAACGTTTTTCTTTTAATTGTCTAACTGAATGACCCTTTAAAATGGATATCCATGCGATATTTTATTTACATCTTGTTGGTATTAATAAATATTTATCAGGCACCCAACAAAGTTACCTCTTTCACTGTTTAACAATTCAGATACAAAATCTGCCCACAAAGAAACCGAACTTTTAATAATTACGATTAACAAAACTGTCTTTAACTTTCTACTCTCTAGCGCCGCGTACTGGAAGTTTGGGCAAGCATTTTAACGGTAATTTCATCAACCTATCTTACGTCATTTCGATATTACTTTATACTTTATTAATTACTTTATAAATGTTGCAGGATTTGTACGAGAAAGAATGTATGAGCCGAATGTAATTTTGTAAATGTAATTACCGTTCAAAAGCAAGTACAACATCAATTGAAGATGAAGGTAAACCTTGACGTTCATCAATATTATGTGATGATATTCACGTTCACTAAGTGTGCGATACTGTATAGAAAAATCGTCGTTTGATCTACCACAAAATAACTGACTTCAAGAAGTAGTAAACAGTAAATCGTCGGTTTTAAAATTGAATATACTTTGTGTAGCTGGTAAATTTGTTCCACGCTAACAAATGAACATATAGTAGAACGGGGGAAGACGCCATACTTTTTCATTTTGAGGACTGTATCTCTTGAATAATGCGGTGATAAAAGGCAAACTGTACAGCAATGAATAGCTACAGGGTTAACGCACAATTGCTGTAAATATCGCATGTTGAACTTCTATGGTGCACTGACAATTTATTGAAGAAATGACTAATGAAATTTGCCATCTTACCCCGACATGTCGGGTAGAGATGCCTAGTGCTTCGGGGAAAGATGCCACGATAATAAAATTGTAGTTACAATTAACAAAAATATACGTTAATGCTTTTATTTCAGTACAAACACACACTATAAGCTTGTCATGACCCAACAGAGTTATATGTAGCATAAAGAAATACACAGAAATATAAATGTAGTTAGTTTGAAAACACTGTACTTCTCATACAAAAGGAAACTTCATGAATTAAAATAAAAGCTCCGAAGATAATATGTTTTATAAGATTAGTTTATATCCGTAGAATAAGTATTAGCTACATTCTAATGCAATATTGGGTCTTCATGTTTATCTAATAGTTAGTATAAAATACAGGAAAATACGCGTGCAACTCAAACAAACTTAAATCCACTAGTCATGAGAAAAAGGTATGGTCAAAACGGTGTTTCCTACCATATCAATCCGTATATTTATAACATTTGAACTCAGTTGTGGCAAGAGACACATGTATCAGGAAATATTTCACAATTTTCGTGTAACCACATGTTACAGATCGTACATCCGATCCATGCCACGTTTACACCTTTTGGATCGAATAACATCGACCATATATACAGCAATGGTCATTGGAGGAAACATCATCCTTTCTGTTATTTAGACATAGCCCTACTTTTGCAGCTGATCTCTTACGAAGTTTCTTCAATTTGCAACCAGAACTTCCTCCAGAACTGAAAGAGTACATTGTTGCTACTTCAACATTTACTTGCTGCTTATCCCTAGTGCGTTTTGGGAGTGTATGTTCAGTGTCAGTGGCTGCTCTTTTTGGTTCCCGTCTCCTACCAGTTGGGGTTTCTTCGCGATCTACGGGATGAATTAGAGATATGTTTTCTGAGGAAGGGAGCATGAACGTACAATATTAACGGAAGATGCAGGAATAGAAGATCGAGAAAAGTCATTTGAGGAGCTAAGACTTGCAGAATCTCGAGGAAGGTGTTCTGAAAGAGTACTGTCATCTGATGAAGAGGGAGAAGCAGAATTGTTCGTTAGTTGAAGCAACACTAAAATCTGAAATAGCAAAAGCTTCATCAGGGATGATTTTAGGATCGTAGGGCAAGATCCCACATGCTTGGAAACCTGAAGTACCATTTCTGTGTGTTGCAGCTTTATCCCAGACTTGACGATGCAAGATAGGAAATAGTGACCTGAATAGTTTTCTATGTGGATCTGTTCGCTGACATTGTGACACAGCTCTGTAGAAACAACTCTTCAATGGACGAAAGAAGCTCTTATCTAATGGCTGCAAGTAATGAGTGCAGTGACTAGGAAGGCAAAACATGATAATATAATTTTCTGTTGCAAAGTCCAGCATATCAGGATTAGCACAATGAGAAGAGTGACTGTTCAGAATGAATAAGACTTTTCCTGGGGGTTTGCGTGGCAGAAAGTGTTTTTTGCAACCAATTCATAAAGATTTCAGAATTTATATAGGCATGTTTTTGATTCATAACTACTCTAGAATTATTAGAAAGAGCATCTTCTCACTCGGACTTCTTATTTTTCCTTCTCAAAATACATAACATTGGCAGAAAATTGCCTTCTGCATTGGAACAAGCAATCAGTGAAATATTTTCAACTTTGTCTGCTGACGAAAGCACTAACTTGTTTAAAACCTTTTGCTGCTACTATAGTTTCTGAACAAGAATTTAATTGTAATCCTATTTCATCACAATTAAAGATACTACCTGCCCTGTTGAGTAAATCATGTTTCTCACAGATTTTTGAAAGAAGTTTAAAATAATTTCCAACATTCTCAAGATTCATAGCTTCTGCTCGATCGCTAGACAAATTCTGAAACTTTCTTCTTACTAACGTAGGAAATCTCATGAAAGACTACAACCAATCGTATCCAGCCATTCCATTCCCTTTGTTAAATTTATGCTTCACACCATAACGTTCAGCGAAGTTGTATACTAGTGTTCGTATCTCTCATCCAGTTGGAGCAAATCCTGCATTTTGTAGTTTCTATATGCAGGCAAAAAGCAATTTTAAATATTCATGACCAAGACAGCCTGGAAAAATATAAATACACAATGATCATACGATGTGTTATGGAATATGTATAGAAGTGTATGTGCATTGTATACGAAGGTTTTACTAATAACTAACTCTTATGGAACTCATACCCGCTATATCAAACGTTCGCCCTTTCCGAACTTTAAAATAATACCAGGAGAATAACAGTTCTGTATATTTTCATTTTCAACTTTCTTGATATTAATCGCGAAGTTAGGAACTTCGTGACTACCCGAGCTTGCATCTTTACCCGAGAAAATGTACACATGCATCTTTACCCGACATTGATGTAGCAACTTTCCCAAAAATCGGAGAAAGATGCCAGCTGAAAATTCGCTCCAAAACTACCACAAGATATGCTGAGACTCACATGCACTTAAACACTGTAATCCTCTCTATACAGCAACTACGTGTTTCGCCTCATTATTAATTGCATTACAAACTCATGCAGGAAATACGACTTATTCACAAACAAAAACATGTGTAAATTTATTGATAATTTCTATATTTTACCATAAAACAAGTGCATAACATACTCATCGACGTGACTAACGGCGTCCCTTTCTTCTTCTTGACCTCCGCTAACAGCCTGCGCAAGCTCGTGCCATCTGTTGTTGTTACGACGAAATTATAGCAAAACTAGCAGCTCTCCCCTATGGGCATCTCCCCCCGAAGCACTCTAAAGAAACACATACACAAGCCTGTGACGATCTTTCGATTCGTGCGAGTGAAGATGATAACTTCTGAAGTAAAATTACAACATATGCCGAGGTTTGGATCTGCAGCTATGACGTTAAAACAAAGGCACAGTCGATTCAATGAGTAGAATAATCTTCACCTAGACTCTAAAAAAACACGTCAAAGTCTCTCTAATATTAGAATCATATTTATTGTTATTTAGAATAATATTTTTGTGATGGTATTCATTATGAATACATCCCACGTGGTCAAACTATCAACGAAAAGTTTTATTTAGAGATAGTGAGGTATTTGATGGAGGCTGTGAGCAAAAGGAGACCAGAAGTTTCGGAAAATGGAACGTGCATGCTACACCATAACAATACTCTTAGTCATTTGTCCTTGCTCATTAGGAACTTTTTAGCAAAAGGTAATACAACTGACGTGTCCCAACCACGTAACTCACCTGATTTAGCACCTGCAGATTTCTGTATATTCTCCAAATTGAAAACCACCCTTAAAAGGCCATCGTTTCCAACCCGTAGAAGAGATAACGTACTGGGGACCTTCAGCTATTCCAAAAAAAATTACGTTCCAGGATGCGTTTCAGCAGTGGAAGATGCGCTAGGAACAATATATTAATGCTGAAGGAAACAATTTTGAAGGAGGTAAATCTGAATAACTTCTACAACCGTGAATAATATTTGCTTCATTAATTATCACTATGTTGATGTACTAACTAGCTACTCAAATAATTGTGATTAGCTAACTAAACATATCGGAAATGCTTCCAACAGTTCATACCGTTATTCTCAGGGATTTATTTGTAGCCAGGGAAGCCTGGGAATTTCCCCCCTTCTAAATTTTGGTTTCCCTGTCTCTAAGTTTAATTTAGTGTTCCCAGCCTGGGAAGATATTTTCCACCTTTCTTAGGCTATACAATCTGTTTTAAAGTACAATGATTCAACTTCATGTTTTAGTAACATTTTTTTTTTTTTTTTTACTTTTTTAGTATGTTTATTGTCGCGAACTATGTTGATCTTGTTTATAGAATTGTTTCTAGAAGGAAAATCTTGCAGCTGATACCTCTGCTTATCATTTTTCATCTGAGTTGCACAGTAATAATAATAATAACAATAAACATTTTCAGTTATCTAGCCCCCGCCAAGTGAAATTTGTGGTGGACAAACACCGTGCTCGTGGGTTTTCTCGGGGTTCTCCCGTTTCCTCCCACTTTCTTTATTCCACCATTTCACTCATCTCTCATTATCACCGTCTCCTTTAGCCTAACCGGCATAACCGTGGGACGTAAAACTCAAAGATTTCATTTTTCATTTCATTTTCAGTTATCAGTGAGCAGTCACTGCAGTTGTGAATTGGTAGCTTCTTCGTTGACAAGCACGTTATAAGGAAATGGATATTAGACTATAAAAAAAAAAAAAAAAAAGAAAAGGCAAGTAATTCCGGTACACAAAGTAACAGGCTTTCGTCTGAAGGTAGTGCAACGTGGGAAACCGCATTATAGACCGCATTAACTCATTAGTGTATATTATCCGAAAAATCGGATGTTGTGTTAATTACATTTTAATTCATTATAATCTAACATCCATAACTTTTGCGAACAAATCATTGTTGCCCGATCCATTAACAATCATGATAGGGTGTTATTGTTCTCAAGAAAACTGCCACTTTGGTTTTACAGGGCAAATCCTTCATAGGCGGCCATTGTTATTGAAATATCAATAATGTTCCAAGTACATGACTGTTAAAGAAATGTGAATTCGTTGTCAATAACTAAAACCGTTAAACAAAGAACCCAAGTGCTAATGTTGTGTGAAGAATAAAATATTATTTATTATAAACACATTAGTGAAATATCGCCTATTAGTCAAGTATTTCCTGTGCATGTGATATTTTCTATTACTCTTACCGCCCACTACAATCGAAAATTTCAGGTAGAATCCGCTACAGTCGTTTAAAGTGCTCTAAACATATCTCAAAATAACAAATTGTACACAAATATTATCTCTAGGAAACTTCATGCACTAATGGGTTAAAAAAAAATGGTAAAAAATTATAAACTTGGGGTCGCCTATCAAACTAGTACCATAATTTCAAAGTAGGTAGGTTTAAAAATAACGTTGTCCCAACCACACTTTAAAGTTGTTGTGCTATACAGAACACAATCTTGCATAAATATTCACCCCTTCTACAAACTCCACAAATAAATCACTGGTTATTCTACAAATAAACATATAACAGGTCTACACTCAACACGAAAGACCCACAATTACACGTCAGCAAATACAGAAACTCTAAAAACTTACTTTTACTTACCTTACATTGCTTTACGACCAAAAATCCAGTACTTTTCAACTACATAACAAATACACGTATTTTCTACAACGAAAATCGTCTATCATTTTTCTATTCTATAAACACCTGTAAAAGTGTATTTATGTCGCGGATATAAATCCATACCGATAACCAATGTTTTAAAATTGTATCAAAGTTAGTTGCATTAAAATGTAGAAAATGTTTCAATAGTTACTGTACAATCAGCAAAGCTGGCATGAAAATAAGTTCGATATTGCCTGTATCAAATTGGTATGTTTAAAGACTTGAGATGTTATAAAAAGAAAATTAAGACTGACGCCGAATTGTTAACTTCAAAAAACATAGTGTCAAAATTTATAACAAAACACAAAAGATCTAAAATAAAAATATTTTATAGTACAAAATTCGTATTAAAGGAATTCTGCTACTCAGAGATTCACTATTCTACCAGAATCTTTCTTTTTTTTCTAACCTTTTACCAGGTCGGTAGCCAGCCCAAAAATGTAGGGGGGTTCGGTAGAACTTAGGCAGGGGGGGGGGCAATCCAACCATATTATAGTTCGTTTGAAAGCCTATCGTGAAAATTTTAGGAGGGCAGCAAACATTTAGGGGAGGCCGGCACCCGTAGATCCCCCGTGGGTACAGGCCTGCCTTTAACAAGGTTTAAGATGACAGCTGCAGAATGTAGGTCCCAGTCGATATATAACTAAAAAGGGTTAAGTTCCAAAGTTTTTCGTCCGTTTCTAGCAATATTTTGAAAATTTACCGGGAAGAAATCGATAATTTGCTCGCTTGTGTGCTTTAAAAAAGTAAGGACAGTGGAACTTGTTTATTTTATTTTTTTTTATAACTGGATATAATTATAGAACTATTAGGCAAGAGGAGAGAACTACTTCGCGCAAGGCTACAGGGAAACTACAGAGCATTTGTATCAGTATTGCCAATTTAGTGGAAAAGTCGTTAAATCTAGGGGATTCGACTTCCAGAATAGCGACAAAAAATAACATTCCCTTTTTTGGTGATTTTTAAATGACGATTTGGCGACTTTTTCACAAATCTAGCAATTTTTGTGATGTGAACAATTAGTTGAAAACAGGTTTTAAATGTTTGTTTTAATTAATTGTATTAGGCCAAGCGTTATATAGCCTACATCCCTTATAACTTGTGATATCTCCAGAATCCCGCTTGTTTTCTTATATTCTACGTTTTATCATCTAACGGAATACCATTTTAACCTTCCATGTCATTTAGTTAGCAGAGTTTCCATTAAAAGGCAGAAATAATACAGTATTATTTCTAAAACCTCGAGTAAACAGTGAAGGAGTGTAAGTTTTTTTTTCTTTGTAAAGTTTTAAATTTCATGCGTTTTTTCCTAGAGAGCTTACGTGAAAGCGGAATTGAACCTCCAGGTTCTATAGGGCATGGAGTTGATTTTGAGTTTATCGTCCCGTTCAGCAGCGAGGCTATGATACGTAGACTTACTAATTAACGTGGAATCCGAACCACATGAGCTCCCGCCGGGAATCGAACCCGGGTCTCCCGCGCCTAACCCTAACCTATCCCTACCCTGCCCTACTTCTCGCTATCTTACTCTACTCTACTTTACCCTACTCTGTTATACCCTTTTAAAGGGGTCTTAGAAATAGATGATATTTAAATTTTCGTAGCTGTTATTATTCTTTTTGTCGAAAACCAAGCGGATGGCCAACTTCAGAGTAAATGCCACTAAAAGTGTACGTAATAATATTGCATAATTAATTGTAGATGGTGGTGACGGTGTTGTAATTCATATATTATTGTCTACAATGTAAGTAGTCATTGTGTGGTAGTTGTTATAAGTTTAATTAATAACACACATTATAGCACAAATACAGCACTTAGCCACCGCGTCAAAATAACAACATGTTAAGATTCTTCGTTGCATGATTATGCTCGTAGGAAAAACGTTTTGAAATAATATTTTGCTATTAATATAGAAGTCATAGGTTGTATTGATAACTGTATAAAGTAAGCATTGTTTCCTTGACAGTGATATATTGTATCTTCATAAATATTGAATATAACATTTTTATAAACTAGTCCTGTTAGCAGTGGCATTTTTACGATTTTGTTTCGGGGGTGGGGATTTGTTAACTTTAGTCCTGGAAATCTGAAAATTCTGCAAGATACTTCATTTACTTTAAAACAGTAAATTAAATTTCGAAGCTCCCCTATTAAGTACGCCACTGCCTACTTGTAATTACATATTCAAATGTATTATTTTTAATTGTGTGTCAGTTATGTATTATATAAAATAAAAGTTCCAGAAAATCATCCACCCAGCTCACACATTGACGTTTCACCCCTCACCATTTTTCCAGAATTCAGTATCATTTTTTTCAGAATTCTCAGTTAATAACAATTTTTTCTTTTCTTTTGAAAAACGCATGTTATTTTCTTGTAACACTCTGTAGTCCAATCACAAATACTAATTACCAACCAAGGGCGCCGATCCTGGGGGTCCGGGCTCCATAATGCTCATGTGGGTCCCATGTATTTTTTTGAATACCGTAAGCATTTTCATTATTATATGTACTTTTAATGAATATACAATATTTGCCATAATTTGAATTCAGTTTGTCTTAAAATCCTTATGTATACCTTCTTAGATCATAGTCTGCAACCAAATACGCATCTGAATGCAGGCACGTAGCCAGGATTTCGTAGACCCTAATAGACGGGGTCCGTCACATGAAATACTCTGGTTTTCACACCAGGGGCTCAATCATTCTAAACTATTTTACTGGCCAACATTGGTTCGTTTAGCTAGGATTTCGTAATGAGGGTGAAGGGATCCGTGACATGAAATACTGTGGTTATCACACCAGGGGCTGCATCAATCTAAACTATTTTACTGACAACATACCCATATTAGTTTGTTAGAACAATAAAATGAGGATGTGTTAATATTTTAATAACAAACTATAAAGAAATCTCAAGCAAAAGAATATTTTTAAAAATATTGAAAAAGATATAGCCTTCCGAGGTCATTCGAACTCAGTTTTTCTTGTCTTCTTCCCTCTTTTTCTTATCTTCGATTAATGCCGTCAAAGATAGCAACGAGATCTCTTCCAGCGGTAAACACATCCTATAAAATTGATTAGTGTTGCCGCGAAATTGAAAATTACTTTAACAAGTGTAACTGGAATTTATGTTGCCAGGCTCATAATATTGGTGATTGTGGTTATTTCTTAGGTTCTACCTGAGAATCTATTTGATAGAACAGGTTTACATATTGTCATTTATAGTCCATAGGATTAGCATGGAGCTAAATGGAATTCGGAACGGTCAGTTTCAATAATATAATTTTTTAGATTGAACCCCTTCCGTTTTCTCCACACAAGAAAAAGTAACCAAACGCTTGCTATAGTTTTGTATTTTTAACGCCGATTCTTCTTTTTGTTTCATCCCTCCTTAATGTTTTCATTTATGGTTTCGGGAGAGTCTGAACCCCCCGGACCCACCCTTGACGAAGTGCCTACTGAATGGGCCTCCCAAAGTTACATACAAATCGGCGCTCTCAACAGCATTATTATTATTATTATTATTATTATTATTATTATTATTATTATTATTATTATTATTATTATTATTATTATTATTATTATTATTATTATTATTATTATTATTTAGATAATTCGCATGCTTTCTATACAGATCGCGCACTATGAGAGATGGGTATGAAAATAAATGCTTAAAATTGTTTTCATGATGTGTTCTAACTGTATTTTAACTGTAACATTTTATCATGGATGTACTAAATTACTTTACAGAATAACCATGAAGCATATTGACGTTGCCCTGACGAAATTAAAATCTAAAGGTTCCCGTACAGATGACGATGACGAACCGTCACTTCTGGAAAAAATTCTCCAAATTGACTCGGATCCAAAGCTAGCATCGGTCCTTGCACTAGATATGTTTCTAGTAGGAATCGATACGGTAAGTCAGTTAATTAAGAACGAAAAATATATAAATGTACAGGTTGATACGAAAATGTGTCGCAGTATTCATTTGGAAAACAGATTTCTCAAATTACAATAAGAAAAAATATTCATATCGACGTGTACTCAAAAGTGGATAGTTTCGGAGTTACAGGGTGCTGAAAACGTGAAACAAGTGAATTTTTAGAGATCTATAGCTCCACTACTATGGGACCTATAGTAGTCGGGTCAAGACATCACTGAGGAACTATTGTGTGAACTATCCGAACATCCATGTTTAAGAATGCTCCAGTACTTCCACCCAATTTTTTTTAGAGACATACGTGGAGAGTGATCAAGTAGTCCTAAACAACCTCTCTAAAAATGATTGTGCAAGTACCGGAGGTTGTGAAAGATGGATATATTTGGATAGTTCATTGAGCTGAGCGAAGCGAAGCTCTTATACTCGGGTTAGCCGTTTGGTTGTCCGCAAACTCCTCCTAGACCGTTTGGCCGATCTCAACCAAACTTAGCACGCTGATAGAGTATGTCGTGCTGAGTGACAACATAGGTCGAAATCAAAAATCCGATGTACCATCGAGGAATAATCACCGAAAAACGCTTCCTCCTAGACCGTTTGGCCGATCTCAACCAAACTTAGCACGCTGATAGAGTATGTCGTGCTGAGTGACAACATAGGTCGAAATCAAAAATCCGATGTACCATCGAGGAATAATCACCGAAAAACGCTTCCTGATTACGTAGTTTAAGCTCGCTCAGCTCATTTCATTGCAATCGGGTGTATCCATTGCATTCCTAGTATACTAGTTCCTCAGTGATGTCTTGACCCGACTACAATCGGTCCTATAGTTGGTCCTAAAGTTCATTTTTTCATGCTTTCGGCACCTTATAACTATGAAACTATAGACTTACGACACAGGCCATATGAACTTTTCCCCCCAGTTTGTTTTCAAAATATTGTCACAAATTTTTTTGTAACACACTGTATAAATAAACAAGTTATAGTGTAACATGTATACCACGTGAAGGAATTTGGTTTGTATGGAGTGATATTTGTTGAATTAATGTTGAAACCGGAAGTGGTAGTATATTATCTACTTCTAGCTTTAGTAGAGAGTTCAGAATGGAGATGAAATATATTCGTGCAACACTTACTTCATTGCAAGAACTGCTTTCCGCTATTTTTTTTACTCTATAACGACCAATGTTAAAGCCATAAGTGTTTGATTTCTATCACTTCCGGTTTAGTAAGGAGATTCGAGTGGAAATGCACTCTTAAATGATTGTTTAATATTGCTCATCGCTATGTATCATTGTATGTCACTTATGTAGGTCAATATTAAAACCGGAAGTTGTAATTAACTTTTATTGCTTCCGTTTTTAGGAGAGAGTATTGCAAGAAACAGCTTCTCACAATTTATTATGGTTTTCACACTATAGCAATCAACGTTAAAGCTGAAAGTGGTTGATTTTGTATCACTTCTGGTTTTAGTGGGAATATTAAAGTACACATGGAATATGTACTCGGACACTTAATCAATTGTTGGAAACAGCTTCTCGCTATCGTTTACCGTTCTAACTGTATAGCAATGACCATTAAAACCGGAAGTATTTGATTACTGCTGATATTAGTAGAGAAATTACAGAGACTGAATGTATTTCTGGTAAGCTCTATCAATGGCAGAAAACCGTGTCTCGCTGTATATTACCGTTTCGGCTCTATAGTGATCAACGTAAATATCGGAAATAGCTACCAACTCTCGTTTGTATACCACCTTCCTGAACAACTCCTATTTCTAACTTTTGACTCTGTACTTTCTGGTAAAAATTGATGGTGGTCCATTAAGTAGTTTTTGAGATTTTTTTCTTCCGAAGGGACACGGCAACAGAGTTAATGCACTTATAAATGAATTTTGCCAAACCAAACTTCTTAATAAATTAAGGCAAATTATATTTGACTGATTTAAGTAAAATAAAAAAAATACAAGTACCGGTATCACTGATCAGGCGCGTCGGCAGGAATTTATTTCGGAAAAGGCCCAAAGCTTTTCTGGAGTTCAAATTCAATGTGAGGATAAATTATATTTAAATTTGTAAAAATTAGCCCTAAACTTTGACTAAATTTGGAAAAATTCGGGATTTTTTTTGGGGGGATACATCGATATTAATGATCAAGCATGTGATTCTTTTCTTATTTTCAAAAAGTTTTAAATATTTTTTTTTTTTGATATTTGGCATGCTTCTGTGTTACAAAATACAAAATGTTACATCCCTCCTCATCAGTGCCGCAAGTAGGATTTTTTTCCGGAAGGTTATGCACAACACAGGGAAGCAACGGGGAAATTGCTAATTTAAAAAATATATTTTAATTGGTTGTCAAGTAATATACCTAGAAACTAGGAAAAAATGTGAAACTCGTATGTCGGTGGATTATCTTTCTCCCCCAAGCAAATTTGAAATGACGCCTTTGCAAACACACGTTGAATATTTGTAGTCTCATTTCAACTTAACTGATTTGATTTTAGAAAAAAAATGAAATATTCAGTTTTACCTGTGTACGTTTTTACCTGGAACAAAATGTTGAGACGAGCTGAAGTTGAAATATACTGATTGCAGGTTTAATGGCAAGAATTGCAGACTGGAAAATCTTATGTGATATGATGCACACAAAACTTGAAAACTGAATGAATCTAACCTTTTATTCTATTCATAGAAGAAAATAGAAGCATCCTCTTGGTCTACCTAATTTCCATGGCTAGTTATTCCTCCCTTTCCATTTTCTTTAATTTAAACATTCACCTTTCTTTATAATTAAATGATGTAAATATTCCTTTGATATAATAACTAAAATCCCGTTATGTTGATATCCGTGCAAATTAGTGTAGAACACTAGTTTCGTTTATCAGCTCCTCTTAGTTTTGGTGTTACTGATGACGGACCATTTGAATCACAACTAACAATGGCCGAAAGTATGAAAGGAGAAACGAAAGAAAGTAACAACTAAGAGAAAGGAAGAGATGAATGGACGAAAGAAAGAAAAAAAGAATGCAGTTCTTACATGGAATGAAATTTGACAAATACAGTATTATTTCTGAACAAAGAGCATACGAAAATGGAAAGTTAAATGAATTTCTTAAAAATTATTTTACGTAAAATGCAAGAAAAAAAAACTAACAAATTAATTTCTGGGAGGGTGATTGAGCCCGACAGCCCTTCTAAATACAATACTGTCGCCTCACATAAAGCAGATTCGAAGCCAGAAGCACCAGTTAACAATAATACATATACTCGTATACTCGTCATCATCATCATCATAGGTATTCTGCCTTTATTGGCAGGTCACTTGCCGCAGCTGAGAAACTTCCGTTCTCCACGGTCTTCCGCTAACCTCTTCGTGTTCACATACGATTTCTTTCTTTTGATATCGTCCATTAATTGTAGTTTCCTTTTCCCCATTCTCTTTCCTGCCATCATACCCTCTAGCACGTCCCTCAAGATACAGTTTCTTCTCAGGCAATGTCCGAACCCGTTTTCTCTTCCTCTTCTCAATAATATCTAAAAGTGTTCTTTTCTCTCCCACCATTTTTAACACCCTCTCATTCGTCTTCTGCTCGACCCAACTAATTTTTCCATTCTTCTCCACACTCACATTTCGTATGCTTCCAGTCGTTTTTCATCACTTTTACACAATGTAAATGTCTCAACCCCGTACAGTACAACACTACACACGAAGCATTTTATGAGTCTTTTTCTCAACTCTTTATTCATGATCCCACAAAACATACTTTTCTTCCTCCTAAATGCTTCTTTCGCCATTCCTACTCTTGCTTTTATTTCCCGTTCGAACTTCATGTCATTACTAAGAATACTACCTAGATATCGAAAACTATTCACTTGTCCTATTTTCTCCCCTGCACTTTTATATTTGACACAGACCGCTTCGTTCCAATCACCATGGCTTTTGTCTTTCTAACATTTATTTTTATCCCATATTCTTCAAAGCCCTCACTCAAGTTTTCTAACGTCTTACTGATTTTCTTTTTATATTCTGCCACAAGCGCCATATCATCTGCAAATCTTATACATCGAATCAGTCTTCCTCCAACCGAAATGCCATTTTCATCATGTAGGCTCTTTTTCACTATCTCTTATAAATATATATTAAATAATGTTGGCGAGAGACAGCACCCTTGTCGGACGCCCATTGCAATTGTACTTTCCTCTGTCAGTTCCTTCCCTATCCTGACACTTACTTGTTGGTTCATATATAAGTTTCTTATGAGTCTTCGATCTTTTCATTCCAACCCAATCTTCTTTAGAACTCTCAACAACAATTCTCAGTTCACGTGGTCAAAAGCCTCTTCTAGATCGATAAATACAACATACACCTCTTTCCCTTTTCCTATAAACCTTTCACCGATCACCCTTAATAATTTATTTGCATCTCTTGTGCCTTTACCTCTACTGAATCCAAACTGTTCCTCCTCAACCTTTCCGTTTGTTCTTCCATACAACCTTCTGCAGAATTTTAGCTGCATGAGATGTGACACTAATAGTTCTATAATTTTCACATCTCTTTGTGTTCGATTTCTTAGCCATCGGTATCATGATCATCTTCAGGAAGTCTTTCGGCCATTTCCTGTTTCATATATTTCATTGCAGAGTCGGAAGAATTCTTTCTTGCCCTAGTCTCCCTTATTTTCAATGAATTCGATTGGTATATTATCTATCCCGTTCCCTTACACTTCAAACCTCAGATATAGCCTTTTCAAACTCATCCCGAAGAATCCTAAACCCTTTATCACCCTCATCTACTTCATTTTCTACTTCAACATTTAGGCTACATGGTCTATACCTACTCTCATGTAAGTCTTCAACATACTCTTTCCACCTTCCTATGATCTCACTTCTCTCGCTGACTACCTTCCCATTCTTATTTTCTACTGCCATCGTAACAGCCCCTTCTGTCCTCTGAAATTCCATTGATTTCACCTCCTTGTACATTTCCTCATATTTTCCAACTCTTTCTAATTCTTCTATGTCCTCACATTTTCTTTTGTAAAACTCTTCCCCTGCTCTGTCTGTTTCCCTTCGTAACTCATCATTTAATTTTCTGTACATCTTTCTGCCCTCTTCTGTATCAACCTGTTTCCAGGTACTCCTTTCCCTTATTTTCTGCAACACCTGTTCCGTAACCTATAGTTTCTTAGTTGTTCTGTGTTCGTGGTAACCTACTACGTCTTCTGCAGCCTTCTGTGTGCGAAGTTTAATATGTTCCCACCGTGCGTTAGTACCTGCGCCTATCCTTTTCTCGTTTGAATATTTTTCTTTAAATTTTCCAAGCAGAAAGATTTTTTACTTCCTCATTTTTCTACTTTTCAGTATCCAACACTTTGTGGCCTGTTTTTCTTCTGTCAATATTTTTCAGTTGAATATCTACTTCGGCCAGCACAAAATTATGATCCGAGAAAATGTCTGCCCCGGGAAGGGTCTTCGCGTTTTTCAAGCTGTTCCGATACCTGTTCTGAATCATAATATACCCTATCTGATATCTTCCTCCGTCTATTGGTGAATTCTATGTATATCTTCTCTTGTGCTGACTGAACTTAGTGTTCCCAATTAATAGTGAATTATGTCTACAAAAATTCACCAGTTCCTCTCTCCTTTAATTTCTTTCGCCTAAAATATATTTTCATACGATACTATCTTTCTGTTTTTCTTCCACAACTGCATTGAAATCTCCCATGCATCCCTCTTCTCCCTGTCTATAATTTCTTCTATTTTCTCACAATTTTCGTCTACTTAATCAGTTGCATGTGAAGTCGTCGGTGCGTATATCTGAATCACCACTAGATCCTTCGTTTTTCCTTTAAGTCTTAACATAAGTTCAAGAAACAAGAATGAAAGTAGTACGGAACTTAGAAAAGTCAATTGATTACAAATCTGCGAAGTGACGTTGCCAGCTTTAATTTCTTAGAAGGGCAAGTAGGAGAGAATAGACATTCTTTTTTTTTGAGGGGGGGGCAATTATATTTTTGTATACCGAAAAAAAAATACATTTATATTACTTCACGTATTTTACCTCACGTCTGGGGGGAGGGATTCAGGGGCTGACGATGCCATCGGGGAGGTCTGCTCCCACTTAATCTTATCTAGTGTCGTCACTAAAGCTGCCTATGTATATTGTTAATAAGGACACAGTATTCATTTATACACTGAGAAAAAAATTGTAGGTGACGTACTTAAAAAGATAGGTTACATGCGTAATTCCTGTAGTTTTTGGACTTAACGTACAGCAGACGTATAACTGAAAACACATGTTTTATAATACTTTCTGTATAAGTGTTCCATCTATACGTATTTTCTGTATGAAACAAAGTAGGCGGTTAGGATCTCACATACAAATGGACGTATATAACATATAGCCGACGAAGGGAACATAAGTATATGCATGTGATATACGGAAAACTGTTAGATGTCAGACATCCTGCAACGGCATGATGTAACACCTAAGGGCAGTGCCAATGTAGCATACGAATAACGAATGTTCCGTACTGATTTCTATAGTAAGCAAGAGGATACCGTATATTTGTAGAATATACCGCTGTCCGGAGAACGGATTTTTCTCTGTGTAGGGTTACCATATTTAAAAAATCAAAATCCAGGAGGCTACTAAATTACGAGAATCTTTGAAATGCTTAAAACGAAAGGAAGTATACTAATTTACTTTCTTCCATTAGATAGAGTTGTTAAAGTATTACGGAATCACCTTTTTAGTCATTTTAGTAGATCTTCTCCCTAGTTCGGAAAACGTAAGCAGATGACTTACCCCCTTCCCCTGGTAAGCATTTTCTTTTATTTCTAAGGGTCGGTTATGTTAGGTGTTTTTACACTGTGACACAGTGGTGGCTCAGAAGGAGCAACGGAAACGCATAACCATTGTTGTGTAAAAAGAAGGAAAAATAAATGTGCAGCATATAATTAAAAAAATACGTTTTTCCCCTACTCAAAAAAATGATCAGCGGAAAATGTCAAAAAATATCGGTCAGGGATTATCGATTAAAATATATCATAAGCAAGATGCAGATTGAAACAGAGTACTAAAGATAAGATTGAGCAGTAAAGTCTTTTTGTCCCTGCCCCAGTGAAACGAATGCTTCGTTCAATGTCAAAGTACCGTAAGACGGGGTTACTTTGCACACGATTTAAGGTATTTTAAAGAAAATCGCATGTAACTTACAAACTTTATGATATAGAACACTGTATTTAAAACATAGAATAGCTAGGTAAATGTGGAAAACGTTAGTGCAAGTTTATTAGGAAACATTCAGTATGAGCATAGTTTTTGAAATATAAACTTTGGTGCAAAGTAACCCCATAGTTGGGGTTACTTTGCACAACATACAAAAAAGTATGTTCAGCATACGAATATAACGTTTCTGTGCAAAGTTTTCCCTTCAGTATTTATACATTTTACTTTCTACACAAAACTGCATGCAGTCTACAAATATTGATATTAGAATGAGGGTACTGGTATCGATACTTAGTATGAATTACCAATATCTGTAAAAAAAATATGTATTTTCTGGTACCGGCACAGGAACTACATTCTAATAGTTTAGCCTATGTCCCACAAAAATGCCAACTCATGAACAGAATAATAATAATAATAATAATAATAATAATAATAATAATAATAATAATAAACCGTGAACTAATTCGTTCAGGTTATTCCTCATGTCCAAGAATATCATCCCAACGTAATTAGTGGAAGATTTACGGGGTTTGGGACTTTCAGGCTGAAGTCCACCCAAATTGCGTGATTTCTTTTCTTTTTAAAGATCTAATGTTTGTCATTCCTAGGCGTATAATCTTCAAGTCCCCCCCAGGCACGTAGCCAAGGGGGGGTCCAGGGATTCCGGACCCCCCCTTCGAGACCAGAAATGAAAAAGTTGAGGAAGGATAAAACGAAATGAAATGACAAAAAGAAGGATCAGCGTTAAAAATTAAAAAGAAAACTACAGGAAGCTTTTGCTTACTCTTTCTTATGAGGAGATTTGTATTACTTGCAATATAGTGGCGAGGTATTCTGGAAGAGTCAGGGAATTTGAAATTTCAAGAAAAGTTATGGAATTCTCAGAATTCCTGCTACTAGTCAGGGAGATTTCAATCTTTCGAGAGCATAATTGCCATTGTGTAACAGCGTGGACATTTTTAATCATAACTTTTCATCATCGCAGTAGTTGTGGGCAAACTACTCGCCCAAATGAATATTCATGAGTGTGTACTTTTCTGACATGGTAGCACTTGGTAATGCACGTTTTAAAAAATGGATACACCCTTTTTCCCCGCATACTAATGACACATAATGTATGCAGGTGCGGCCGGAGGTAACATGACATATAATAAATGGTTTCCGGTCAAAAGAAATGTTAATTGGACAAGCAGAATACAGAAAAAACCTTTTCGGAAATAAAATATGCAGATCACACACGTAGAACAAGGTAATTCATTAATATTCAGCACATGTAACGCGACAGCTGCTGGATCGGAATGAGTGAAAGAAAGCACTGGAAAACTTCCAGATCTTTCTAATTTATTATTGTTGGAATAGGGGAAAGAACACACTCGAACCTCCTGGAAAGATTTAAGGGTATAAAAAAATACTGATGCATTTGCATGATGTGTACATTTAGAAAGAATACAGCAGGAACATCAAGTGTTAAGTTTGCGAAGAAGATATTTTACTACTAGGAGAGATTGGAAGATTGGTAAGTAATAACGTTGTAGTTTTCTTGTATTATACTTGTTCATTTTTATATGGGAAAGGGACATATTGTAATTGTTTGGAGTATAAGGGGGACGGAACTGTTTGGTTTTATCGGGAATTGATTGCGGATTTTCCGGCATTGAAAAATGATATGACTCGGTGTACTTTTATGGAATTATAACTTGACTAAGATATAGTATAATGTAATATGAAGGGAATCAACATTAATGATTGCACCGGGACTCGAATTAGTATTCTCCCACGTGGAGAACCGTACGCTAAATTTTATGCTTGCAGTGCGAACTTGTTACTTATATGTAGCTATGAATTGTGTATGACATAACAGGTATATATAAATTATATTGTACAGGAAGTTAGCAGAATGCGCTTCCGGGAATCGAACCAGGACTCTTCCACGTGAAAAGCCGTACGACAAACATTTTGCTTAGCAGATGTTGTTACTTATATGTAGCTATGAATTGTGTAAGACATAACAGGTATATATAAATTATATTGTACAGAAAGTTAGCAGAATGCGCCCCGGGAATCGAACCAGGACTCTTCCACGTGAAAAGCCGTACGACAAACATTATGCTTAGCAGATGTTGTTACTTATATGTAGCTATGAATTGTGTAAGACATAACCGGTATATATATAAATTATATTGTACAGAAAGTCAACAGAATGCGCCCCCGGGAATCGAATGAGTATTCTCCCAGGTGGAGAACCGTACGCTAAATTTTATGCTTGCAATGTGAACTTGTTACTTATATATAGCTATGAATTGTGTATAACATAACAGGTATATATAAATTATATTGTACAGAAAGTTAGCAGAATGCGCCCTCGGGAATCGAACCAGGACTCTTCCACGTGAAAAGCCGTACGCTAAATTTTATGCTTGCAGTGTGAACTTGTTACTTATACATAACTATGAATTGTGTAAGACGTATAACTGGTATTTAGAAAGTATATGGTAAGAATTATTATTATTATTATTATTATTGTAAACTTGTGTTTTGTTTCATAAACGCTAGTGTAACAATGAGGTTATATGGCGACAGAACGTTTAACGTTACCGCAGATTGAACTTAAGGGTTTTTCATGTTGAAAGCTAAGGCAATAAAAAGAGACCCGAGACTGTTTGAACATATTACCCAGGATGAAATGTAGTAGTGAAGTTAAAAGGGAAACTTTATACTTATATTTTGTAATTGGAAATCGTAATACAGCAAATAATTAATTTTTAATTCTTTTATTGTTTTAGGTGGTGAAGGAAATTGAAACGGTTGTAATTAATAGAAACACTGGAGAATAAACCTTATTTTCCTGAATTGTTTGTTGCGGAGGTTGTTAACGTAAAGGAGTTATAGATTGGTTTTAAAATATGGATTTACTGAAACCGTTGGATCTTAGTTGTATGAAATATCGAAAATATTGGATAATGTGTGATATGAATATTGAATACTGAAATATCGACATAAAAGTTATTATAAGTGTTACATTCAACGAATATACTGGCTAGACTAAAGGAGATGGTGATGATGAGTAATGAATGAATATGATGGAATGAAGAAAGTGGGAAGAAGCAGGAGAACCACGACAAAAACCCACGCACATAGTGTTTGTGCACCAAAAAGCTAACTTGAAACAAGCTGGGATCGAACCAAGGACCCCCCATGCACCAGAGGTGAACGCTGTATTGCGTACCCACCATAGCTTTTCTATGTATTATATTTGGATGAATAAAAGTACGCATGTATAAGTTGGTGGAACGAGAATGTAGGCGGAAACGGGAGAACTTTACACTTACACAATGTTTAAACTAAAAAATACACTTTGAATGAGCGAAAGCATTTTGTTTCAGAAGTGACTTATTTTTATGATCAGCGCTATTTAACGTTTATGAACGATGAAAAAAAAAACTTACTGTAGCAGTTATTGGAGAATGATACTTTTGATACTTTTAAAACTCTTTATACAAAATTATGTGTTTATATAACTTCATACATACTAGTAAAGAAGATATATGATGTACATTAAGGACGATTTTGACATTATTTAAACAATGTAGGTAACGACTTTTAAGGCAATACAAGAGACGGACAATTATTTGACAGCGCAGATTGTGATAGTAATGGTGTGCTTGTTTTATTAGGATTAGTCATATGCAGATGGAAACAATTGCTTTAAATAAGAGATAGCACTTTGAACGTATAGTTTGGTTAAAAGTGCTTTACTTTAGAACTCATAACATTAAGTACAAGGTAACCAACACCATTGGCGATAACTATTAGCAGGACTGTGAGCGATGGGAATTAGCGTGTTGGAGAGACAGATACATTTTGCGTACATAATAATAATGAGTATGAATATTTGACTTTGGCACCTAGAAGATTATGCAACCGACAAGTTAAAAATGTTTTGAGGATTGCATATAATATTTACAGACAGTCTGATACGATTTTGTATTTTATTTGAAGTGTGATGAATGTTTGTTGAACTAAAAAAGGGTATTTTATTTATAGGTCTTGTTTGTAAGTTAGAAAAACAAGAAAATATTCTTGTAATGGTGTTATGACCGCCAGAAAACGAAATAATAGCTAACATGTCCTTTTTACAGTTGAAATAGATTTCTGTCAATTTAAACTTTAATAAAAACTAGTCTGAATTTCGACAATTTTAAACTTTGTTGTAATTGTTACAATTGCATAAGAAAATAGTATTTTAATGTTTTAGTTGTCTGCTTATACAGAGCAGATATATTTGTGAGTGAATACATGACATACAGTTATAACATATCAGAAGTGATGTACTCCCGAAATTAGATCTTCCTAAACCTTAAAGAGATTATATTGTGCAGTTTTCACTTATTGAGTTAAATTTGGTAATTTAAGACGAACTGTGGTTTTGCTTTTTACCCACTGCAGTTGTATTGGATTGAAATACTGAACTTACTATATTTGGATTTTTAGTTACTGTTTTACTGTTTTACTGGTTCTGTATGGTTGCGAAACATGGTCACTTACTCTGAGGGAATAACATAGACTGAAAGTATTTGAGAACAGGATCCTGAGAAGAATATTCGGACCCAAGAGGAACGGGAATGAGGAATTGCGGGAACTTTATAACGAGGAACTACATAGTTTATACGGTTTACCCAACATTGTTAGAGTCGTCAAGTGTAGGAGGCTTAGGGGGCAGGTCATGTAGCTAGAATGGAAGAAAGTAGAAACGCTTTCAAAGTCTTGACTGGAAGACCCATAGGAAAACGACCATTAGGAAGACGTAGGCGCAGATGGGAGGATACTATTAAGATGGATCTCGCAGAGATAGGAATAAAAAGTAGAAACTGGATGCAATTTGCTAAGGATAGAAATCAGTGGAGAGCTTTTGTGAACGCGGCACTGAACCTGCGGGTTTCATAGGCGATAGAGTTAGTTAGTTTACTGGTTTTATGAATGATTTGGGAGGGCTGTTGTTTAAATTGGAATTTGAACCATTACTAATGCTTGTAACGAGAAACTATACATATCTATTGGGAAGTGTGGACTTTCTTTTACGCAGATGAGAAGTAGCCTGTGTGTAAGACAGCAATACGAAAACGAATATTTGCACAACGAATTGAATTACTATTGCTTACAACAAGATTTATTTTAACTGTACCTGGGACTTTTGATTGGTAAGTAAATTAGTAAATTATATTTTAAGCGGTGTTGAGATTTATTTTGTATTAGGTTATCGACTACTGTTTGGATTATTTTTAATTTATGTTTTATATAACAACAAGGTTATAAAGAACAATATAACAGTAATATGGGTTTTGAACCACAATAGGGATAAATTTAATGCAGTTGCTGTGTACATGAACTGTTATGGAACATTAATCTCTTAGTATATAGCATTTTTATATTATTGTAACTGCAAGAGAACTGTATTATAAGACTACCTAACACATGTAAATAATAGTTAGAGCTAAAATACTGAGTTACTGGCAACTGAATTGTCAGTGAGAGTAATGTATTTTTAAAGAAATAAACTGATATTAGAAAAAATAATCTTAGTTGTTTGTATGCTATATGAAGAAACTAGTGTTTAAGAAACAGTGCATTAAAAGAAAAAATAATTGTTTTCGAAGAATATGGTAGGAAACTGAAAATATTTAATACTTTGTTTTAGATTTTAGAGACATTACCAACGTAAGTAAATGATGAACTATTGTCGATTGAACGGGAATCACTGAGGTTGATACCTTGTGTTTAGTTTATGATATGAAGACTTTAACATTCTTGTTTACAGTTACTTTTAAATGAAAACAACATATAATCTTGTATGCAGAATGGATTGAATTAAGGGCATACTTACGCGAGGGATTCATTGGATGCGGACCACATTTAAAACTTTATAACCCAACAAACATTTCAACACTTTGTTAAGAGAATTATGGTTGCAGTAGGAGAGAAATGTGTGATATACTGTAGAAAACTCGATGTTATAGTACCCTTGTACTCTTTATGTCTTATAAAAAGAAGTTAGTGTACTCTTTTGCTGAGGACAATATTGTAAAATTACGTGTCGTTTAATTGCAACTAGAATAATGTTACTTTAATAATGCTTAAACGCAGTCACTGTTAGTGCAGAATCCACCCTCCAACAATTTTCAGGATGTGCAGACCCTTACTTGGTATATGATTTTAAAAAGAATAAACATTGTACGGTAACCTCTTGAAACTTGTAGACCCACAGTGAAGTATAGTCGGATATGGGGGAG
The DNA here is from genome assembly GCF_964235325.1 of Thermobia domestica. NCBI lineage: Eukaryota > Metazoa > Arthropoda > Insecta > Zygentoma > Lepismatidae > Thermobia > Thermobia domestica. The sequence continues at coordinate 400,035 of NW_027655920.1, forward strand.
GGCGCGGTGACTTAGTGGTAGAAGAGATTTTGATGTTTGTGATTTAAAAACCGAGCAAGTGAACTTTGTGGTGGACAACATTTCTTTTCTCCTGGTACTTCCCATTTCCTACATTTATTTATTGGCTTAAATAGCTTATCCGATCTTTCTCTTTTGTAATAGAATCATTGCAAGGCTATGATCATACCTTATAATTATTATTAAATAATCGTTATTGAAGGTTTAATTTACTTCATGATTTCTTTGGAACAATAAAATTTTTTTGCTTGAGATGGATTGTTTTCTCAGGGAGGAAATGTTAGAATCATGAGAACTTGCTTACATGCTGTGTGCCAAACATAATAAGCCCTTGGCGGGCTAAGATCGAACCATGGACCCATCACGCGCCAGAGGTGAACGATTTGAAGGCGATGAAGAATATTTTATAATCACACAGTAGTATTAATAATTGTTTGAGATTCTTAGTATACTATGTGATACACAGGTTACACGAATTTTATTTTGTTCTTTGAACTAATGTTTAAGAGGACCAGAAGGATAGATTTCAAGAACCACCTATGGTTCAAGGATTACAGTTTTAATTTTACAGCTTTATACAGATGCATTCAAAATTATATGGCCATTAGATGGTTGTATAAGATTCTTGTTGGACTTGATTTGATTTGAGTTTAACGTCTCTTTTCATCAGCGGAGCTATATGAGACGTGGACCTACTGATTAACGTGGAATCCGAACCACATGAGCTCCCGCCGGGAATCGAACCTGGGTAGACTTTTGTTGGAATAAATGTTTTCGCTGGAACCTTTTTTAAAATTTAATGTAAAACTTTAAACATAATGAAGAAAATAAGAACATACTGAGGTGAAATAAACTTGAAAACTTCCACCGTGCAAAAGAATTAAGGAAAACAGCCTCTGTTTTCAAGCTGAGACTATCCATGGTTGAGATTGACCACCAAATATAACGATTATTTTTCACAGATGATGAGTTTGTATGCTTATGCCAGTAGCTAAAACTGGAAAAGTGAACCAGGTAGTGTTTGCAAAATGTATCTCCTCACGTTCAAGTCTATCAATTCGCTGACGACACAGCATTTCTAACAACGGCTCGTACTATCCAACGTATCAACAGACTAATGCAGCCACCCATCAACACATTTGTCCACTGGTGTGACTTAATCTCAGAACATGTGCAATTGTGATGGACAAAAATTCCATGGGTAGTGGGGCTGGTGGACAACAACAACTTCACGAAACATCTGTTGGTATTAAAATTAACGATACATGAACTTTCAAAAGACGAAATGTTTCTTTATCTGGACTGTTAATACTTTTTTTGAAATTTCATCGGAACAAGCATTCAACTTAAACTATAATAAACGAACGAACTATCTAGTTGCATTATGGGAGGGCGATACAGGTGTGGATGAAAAGTTTATGTATTGATTTTTGAATACGAGTTGTGTGCGAGTAATTCAATTTTATTTAACTTTTAATATTAGAGATTATTTTATACGACCATTTAATATTTTATTATTTCTTATACATATTCGCTTTCATCATTTGTCCATTGTAATGTTAGTAGAAAAAATGTTTTATTTAACAACATGAGCACGAAAACCTACAAGAAAAATATTAGACAACATTCATAATTATCACTGTACGGAATACTTCTTTAAATGGAAACAGTTTGATCCATTGGTAGAGTGCACCCATCTGGCACGAAGATCCCTAGTTTAATCCCAAGACCGTGACAATTTGTGATGGACAACACCCTGTGGATATTCTCGGGGTTCTCCATTTCCTATTACTTTCTTCATATTCAACATTTTTTACAATCATTAACCATTCAACGTTGCCTACTTGTAAAATGTCTCGAGTAGATGAGTATATAAGACTCATGCCAGAACAAAATGTTTTCTCTTTGCTCTCAAGCCAGAAAAGAAGAAACTCGTATCCACGAAACTTGTGAAATTTGGCGAGTAGCAACTCGAGAAATTTCACTTCGTGGATACGAGTTTCTTCTTTTCTGGCTTGAGAGCAAAGAGAAAACATTTTGTTCTGGCATGAGTCTTATATACTCATCTACTCGAGACATTTTACAAGTAGGCAACGTTGAATGGTTAATGATTGTAAAAAATGTTGAATATGAAGAAAGTAATAGGAAATGGAGAACCCCGAGAATATCCACAGGGTGTTGTCCATCACAAATTGTCACGGTCTTGGGATTAAACTAGGGATCTTCGTGCCAGATGGGTGCACTCTACCAATGGATCAAACTGTTTCCATTTAAAGAAGTATTCCGTACAGTGATAATTATGAATGTTGTCTAATATTTTTCTTGTAGGTTTTCGTGCTCATGTTGTTAAATAAAACATTTTTTCTACTAACATTACAATGGACAAATGATGAAAGCGAATATGTATAAGAAATAATAAAATATTAAATGGTCGTATAAAATAATCTCTAATATTAAAAGTTAAATAAAATTGAATTACTCGCACACAACTCGTATTCAAAAATCAATACATAAACTTTTCATCCACACCTGTATCGCCCTCCCATAATGCAACTAGATAGTTCGTTCGTTTATTATAGTTTAAGTTGAATGCTTGTTCCGATGAAATTTCAAAAAAGTATTAACAGTCCAGATAAAGAAACATTTCGTCTTTTGAAAGTTCATGTATCGTTAATTTTAATACCAACAGATGTTTCGTGAAGTTGTTGTTGTCCACCAGCCCCACTACCCATGGAATTTTTGTCCATCACAATTGCACATGTTCTGAGATTAAGTCACACCAGTGGACAAATGTGTTGATGGGTGGCTGCATTAGTCTGTTGATACGTTGGATAGTACGAGCCGTTGTTAGAAATGCTGTGTCGTCAGCGAATTGATAGACTTGAACGTGAGGAGATACATTTTGCAAACACTACCTGGTTCACTTTTCCAGTTTTAGCTACTGGCATAAGCATACAAACTCATCATCTGTGAAAAATAATCGTTATATTTGGTGGTCAATCTCAACCATGGATAGTCTCAGCTTGAAAACAGAGGCTGTTTTCCTTAATTCTTTTGCACGGTGGAAGTTTTCAAGTTTATTTCACCTCAGTATGTTCTTATTTTCTTCATTATGTTTAAAGTTTTACATTAAATTTTAAAAAAGGTTCCAGCGAAAACATTTATTCCAACAAAAGTCTACCCAGGTTCGATTCCCGGCGGGAGCTCATGTGGTTCGGATTCCACGTTAATCAGTAGGTCCACGTCTCATATAGCTCCGCTGATGAAAAGAGACGTTAAACTCAAATCAAATCAAGTCCAACAAGAATCTTATACAACCATCTAATGGCCATATAATTTTGAATGCATCTGTATAAAGCTGTAAAATTAAAACTGTAATCCTTGAACCATAGGTGGTTCTTGAAATCTATCCTTCTGGTCCTCTTAAACATTAGTTCAAAGAACAAAATAAAATTCGTGTAACCTGTGTATCACATAGTATACTAAGAATCTCAAACAATTATTAATACTACTGTGTGATTATAAAATATTCTTCATCGCCTTCAAATCGTTCACCTCTGGCGCGTGATGGGTCCATGGTTCGATCTTAGCCCGCCAAGGGCTTATTATGTTTGGCACACAGCATGTAAGCAAGTTCTCATGATTCTAACATTTCCTCCCTGAGAAAACAATCCATCTCAAGCAAAAAAATTTTATTGTTCCAAAGAAATCATGAAGTAAATTAAACCTTCAATAAGGATTATTTAATAATAATTATAAGGTATGATCATAGCCTTGCAATGATTCTATTACAAAAGAGAAAGATCGGATAAGCTATTTAAGCCAATAAATAAATGTAGGAAATGGGAAGTACCAGGAGAAAAGAAATGTTGTCCACCACAAAGTTCACTTGCTCGGTTTTTAAATCACAAACATCAAAATCTCTTCTACCACTAAGTCACCGCGCCCTCCCCCATATCCGACTATACTTCACTGTGGGTCTACAAGTTTCAAGAGGTTACCGTACAATGTTTATTCTTTTTAAAATCATATACCAAGTAAGGGTCTGCACATCCTGAAAATTGTTGGAGGGTGGATTCTGCACTAACAGTGACTGCGTTTAAGCATTATTAAAGTAACATTATTCTAGTTGCAATTAAACGACACGTAATTTTACAATATTGTCCTCAGCAAAAGAGTACACTAACTTCTTTTTATAAGACATAAAGAGTACAAGGGTACTATAACATCGAGTTTTCTACAGTATATCACACATTTCTCTCCTACTGCAACCATAATTCTCTTAACAAAGTGTTGAAATGTTTGTTGGGTTATAAAGTTTTAAATGTGGTCCGCATCCAATGAATCCCTCGCGTAAGTATGCCCTTAATTCAATCCATTCTGCATACAAGATTATATGTTGTTTTCATTTAAAAGTAACTGTAAACAAGAATGTTAAAGTCTTCATATCATAAACTAAACACAAGGTATCAACCTCAGTGATTCCCGTTCAATCGACAATAGTTCATCATTTACTTACGTTGGTAATGTCTCTAAAATCTAAAACAAAGTATTAAATATTTTCAGTTTCCTACCATATTCTTCGAAAACAATTATTTTTTCTTTTAATGCACTGTTTCTTAAACACTAGTTTCTTCATATAGCATACAAACAACTAAGATTATTTTTTCTAATATCAGTTTATTTCTTTAAAAATACATTACTCTCACTGACAATTCAGTTGCCAGTAACTCAGTATTTTAGCTCTAACTATTATTTACATGTGTTAGGTAGTCTTATAATACAGTTCTCTTGCAGTTACAATAATATAAAAATGCTATATACTAAGAGATTAATGTTCCATAACAGTTCATGTACACAGCAACTGCATTAAATTTATCCCTATTGTGGTTCAAAACCCATATTACTGTTATATTGTTCT